>NC_057814.1:195170730-195408748 GCF_018294505.1 Triticum aestivum
GTTGGACAGCCCGTTAGTTTACGTAGCTTTTTTACGTATGTCTAGCATTGCTCTTTTAATTGTGTGGAGTCTACATGAGACAAGCCTTTGAGAGACGGTGGTTCCATCAGATAAAAGTGTTGCGTTTCTTGATCTCTTCACCCAGGTCAATTACAAAAGTATTTTTCTAATGTGATTTGGAAAGTTTTATCAAATCCAGTGAGCAACTGAGACTGCAATACTTTGTTTATGCTCCATAATATAAATGACCTGCTTATAAGTCTGCTTATCTTTTTCATGTGAACTATCATTCTTTTTCTTTTTCTAGCTACATTGAAATTTGTACATGAAGGGCATGTTCAATACCATGATTTATGATTTGGCACATAAGTCACATCCAAGAGAGGATATTATTCTAACTTTACTTTACAATGTGAGTATATTCTACTCTAAATTTCTCATGTTCAACCGGCATCATCTGCTCTATTTTGAGTTTCTTTAGTTATTATTTCCAAACTGTGGGCCTAAGCGCCGGATAAAAGTATTCAAGTTAAACATGTCGATATTTGATTATCAAGCAACGAAGTATATTCATAATATGTTGACTGGTGCAGTACGAAAGTGGACTAAAGTGATTTTTTCAGGATACAGCCTACGCGCTCGAGCGGGATCCAAGCGAAGGCGCGGTGCTGCCAACCGCGACCATGAAGACTCACTCAAACGGGATTCTACGATGACTTGCCTGGCAGTGAAAACCAGCGTCTAGGGATCGTGAAGGCGAGCAGTCACACATCCACGAGGCTGCTTCTCTTCGAGTTCATCGACCGCCATGGGGTCCTGGGTAACTTGTCGTGGTAAGCTCCTCTGCAACACCACTCCCCTCGAGCCAACTACAACGTTTTATCAACACGCTACGGGCTACGGCCGTAGCTTGTTCCCGCAACCCACGAGGCTGAATATCAACTGATTGTCCGTTTCGTACTAGAAATATTGTGCAATTATAGAAACAGTAGCCAAATAATTATCATGTCATGCTCAAGCTGAATCACAAATACACTGGAGGTGCACCGTCAAACAAAAGTAAGTCCCAATACATGCCAAAGTATACACATCTTTCTGTCTAACATGGCAGTTTGTAAGACCCATAGCTTCTGGTAGAAAAATTGGAGAAAGACATACATATTTACTGGAAATAGTGTTATTCATGTCCTACATGCTTGCACATTAAATTGTAGTTTATTTCTAGCTCTAAATTGTAGTTGTGTCGATAAAGACACACTTCATATGTTCTCTCCATGCCCGAAAAACCTTATCTTTACAGATCAAGTGCATATGCATCATACAAGGATGGGAAGTGTTAGAACATCTAGCTAGGTAGGCAGGTGGGTATATTCATTTGACCTGCCGTGCTTCTGGGATGTTTGCTCCTGCTGAATTGTTAATTGTGTAGCAGTAACCATATTCTTAGAGCAACTTGTGTACAGAGCACCCAGAAACAAAATCAACATAGACTGCAACTGTCGCTGGACTGCATCTGAAACATATTTAGGGAAATTTATGAATAAATAGAATGGAACTCTTGATAACTCACACCGCAGTGGATTACTGGTTCATGAATGCAAATAGATAGATTAAAATTTATCTAATCATTGCAGAACCACCTAATATTCAGTCAGATAATAGATTGTAGTGATTATTAGTGCTTAGGTAACTTATGGCATAATTGATGTTCAATCTTACTTTATAAAAGATCATCATTTCTTCTGTATTTACCTGCTCACTTCAATAATATTGCAATAAGCTATACCAAAAAATGTGTCAATCTATAGTGGTAGTGGAGCATAAAGAAACTGATTACATACTGTTGCTAGCACTAAAATGGCACAAAGAGATACAGAAAACACTTCGGAGGTGATCATGACCATTGTGTAATTCAGAAAGTTGATTGTGTTACTTCTGTGCAGTGGATCTTCCATGGTGACATAATCTCTGTCAAATGTTTGTAGAGAAAAGCATGTACTGAGTACTCTGTTGAATGGAGCCTACTGTTTTCTTAGTCTACCAGTGAAGCTTTTGTGCTTATATACAATGTATCATTATTTATCTAAGAGGCTGGCATATATTATAAACTGCCACAATAATTCAAGACCAACAGGAACTGAATTTCTTTGCATACTGTAAGTGCAACTACACTGCAGCTTCTCAAGGTATGCAAATTATGTCCTATCACACACCCCTTGCTAGCTTAATCTTTCAATTATGTCCGAAAGATATGGGTTCACCAACTAGAAAGTTCGTCTTACCATTGTTAGCTCCCCATTTTATTCTCTACAGAGCTCTCTCCTTAATTGTAAGACTGGATATTCTTTCAAACCCAAAATATAACACATGTGAGGTTCAGTTTGTTTTCTATATGGCAGTAGCATCACAAATGACATTGAGAAAAATACAGTCCCATCATGTAGACAAGACAATGTTCCAACTCAGATAGCTGCCCTTATTTATTAATAATTTATTGTCAAGCAGAAATCCACATTTTATTTTCTACAGGGTCCTCTCCTTAATTGTAAGACTGGGTATTCTTTCAAACAAAAAATATAACACATGTGAGCTTGAGTTTGTTTCCTTCATGGCAGTAGCATCACAAATAGTACAAACCCTTTTGTTTGTTAGTTTCTCTTAGTAATAGTAAGTAGTTATAGAGAAGAATGACATCTGATCCTCACTTTCATCTTTGCAAGTGATAAATTTTATCAACCATGACTTTGCAGGATAAAAATGAATTGCAATGATTGGACTAGGTGTTCATAGTTTGATAGTGTTAATGTCCCTGTTGTATTTGTTATGTTATAGCTACTATGCATTTTCATTACACTGATAATTTGTTGCAGGCAAAGTCTTACACTCCATACTCAAAACAATTATCTAACTATAGATTTAACCTCCCATTTATCAACTATTGATCAATATATAGGTCTGTTTATGATAATCTATTATGCATGTCTGATATCTCCATATACTTGTGGAAATTTCTGTGTCCGTATACTTACAGAAGTTCCTAGGTTTCTATTGGATAAATAGATGGGCGCAGCAACGCGCGCCATCAATGATCTAGTGTACTGTATAGCTAGTATACAGGCATCACCCTTTATTCTATGGTGACAGCGCTGGTTCTTGATGAATGTCGTAGTTATCTATTAGATTTTGGGAGGTTTACTATTGAGCATTGTATTAGAGAGACAAATTATGTAGCTCATGAGCTGGCTAGATGGGGACGTGCTAATAATCCATCTCGTTAGATTGATGCCCCACCTGATTTCATTATGAGTCTGCTGGCAGACGATATATCCATCCTTTGATTAATAAAGTAAGCTTTCCTGTCAAAAAAATACAGGCATCACCCTTTGCACTTTCTCCATGAGTGGCGTAGCTAGCCCACTGAATCAAAAGGGTGGTACAGCAATAGAAGTATTCATATAAATTTATTTATTTTCAACAAATTGATTTTTTAGTGGTAATTTATTTTCTTTCTATGCTATAAATTAGGTTAGGTATGATATCTTTTCGGGGGAAACCAACCTGACATGTCACTCGGAACTACAATGATATTTTGGACTGGAGGCAATTTTTCTTTGTTAATGTTTTTTTTCTTTTTTGAAAGGAGGCCAGAGCATTGCCTTTTCATTTATTAATTAAGGAGTTAGAGGGTACACATACGCAGCCCAAAGCCGGAGGGATAAGCACCCAAATCACGACACCATAGAAAAAGTAAAGCCTACTCTCCCAGCATTAAGTTACTCAGATGGTTTTCTGTCCTGGCGTGGTTGGTAGCGACCGGTTCTCTTTACTGCAGTTCTGGCTGTTTCCTCGGCGAGTTTTTGCAGTTCTATTCTCCATCTATTCAGATCACCAGGCGACTCCCCTTGAGGGTGATCGACGGGTGCAATGAAAATACTATGTTGAAACTGTCGTGGTTTGGCCAGCACCGCGGCAGTAAGATCACTTCTGGACGTCCAGATGGCCGAATGTTGGAAGCCCTCTTCCTTTGAGGAGAAATTTATGGGGCTGTCTACTCTCGATGGCCAAATGTTGAAGTGTAAATTTCAAAATCTCCAGCTCGTCTTACCAAGACAATTATTGCACGGAGAGATACATTATCTCTGGCAGGAAAGGAGATGACTTTTAAAGCGGTTGCGCGGGCTATCCCCACATATATGATGGGCATGTTCAAGCTTCCCATGTCCATGTGCGATGATTCAAACATGATGGTTCGAAAATTTTGGTGGGGATCGTCAAATAGGAAGAGGAAAACACATTGCTAGTATTTGCATAATATCAGTAGGCCTGGAGACTTCTAACCAAACACGATAGCCTTTGTGCATAGGTTCTAAAAGCTCGCTACTATCTGAAGAGCGTCTTGAGTATATTATCTACTCCAGGAATGCGTTAGTCTGGAAAGCTATCCAACACGGCTTGGAACTTCCAAAGAAGGGGTTGGAATGACGAATTGGCAATGATGCATAAATTCGAATTTGGTGCAATAGATGGCTATCCTTGGGGCCGTCGGGCTAGCTCACCTCGCCCCAAAGGAATAGCAGGCTTCGCAGGTCACCGAGCTCTTGGACGGGACCTCCTTCACCAACATTTTCCGTCTGTGGACATTGACGCCATCATCCGCATCAAGATGTCCTCACCTGGGCCGCAGAAAATACCGACATCTTCATCGTCCGTTCTGCACATTGCTTTGCCATGGACGAGCATGGTACCAGATGGTCGCCGCGCCATCTGGAAGACCATATGGAGGTGCCCTGCTCCCTCTAAGCTACGCGTCTCCGCATGGCGGGTGGTGTCGAACTCTCTTGCCACTTGGTCGAATAAATTTTCCAGCAACCTCGAACCTACTAATATATGTCTCCTATGTGGTACTCCCTCTATTTCTTTTTAGTCTCCATATGAATTTTTCTGAAGTCAAACTTCGCAAAGTTTGAACAACTATATAATATGAAATCAATATCATTAGATGCATCATGAAATTAATTTTCATACTATAGAACTTTTGTATTATAAATGTTGATAGTTTTTAAGATATATTTGGTCAAACTTTACGTAGTTTGACTCCAAATAAATTTTATACACAGAGTAAAGAGAAACGAAGGGAGTACGGGACGATGACTTCCATGTGATGTGCAGATACCTATGTGCCAAGGAGCTATGGCATGCTATGTCCACATAGTGGTCTCTCCTAGACATCGACGACTTACGCAACATGAGGCCAGAGTAGCTCTTTGGCGTGTCGGAGCCCCTTTCAGGAATGACTCGCAGGGTGGTGCTCATGACCTTTTTGCTTTCTTGGCATGTTTATAAAGAGATCACACATGAAAAGGGGATGCTACCCATGGTCCATGGAGGCCTCCTTCAGATTCTTGCAAAGCTACTTCTCGTCGCTGTTATGTACTGTATCAAAGATTATCCTAAGGGAATATGGAGAAGGGGAAGATGGCGATCAAGACGCCATCTAAGGGACGCCCATTCCTCATGCTTCGACAAACAGGAATGTGGGGGAGCAGTGCTGGAGCGTGCCACCAGAGGGCTGGGTGAAGTTGAACTCAGATGGCAGGTTTGTTGCACCAACAGGACAGGCTGGGTGCAATATGATCTTACGGGACTATGAGGGCACGGTTTTATTGACTGCATGCGTGGAGTTGCACTCTTGTGATAGGCTCAGCTAGAAGCATGTGGAGAAGGATTAGAACTGGCACTACACAGAACTCGATCAGATGCCCATTGTAGTTGAGATGGATTGCTTCAAGGCAGTCTCAGGGATCAGGGCGAGACAGGGCGACCGCTTCAGGTATATGGTAGTCATGCAAGAGATTCAGTCAATGATGGATGGCAAAAGGGGGCTTGTCTTGAGCTTAGTTAGTCGCACACATAATAAGGTTAGTCATAGACTTGCAGCTTATGGCTGAAGCACGCCACACATGGCGGTGTGGCTGGGTTCGGGTACAAATGAGATTGCAGGTCTCTGTGTAACGACATTTCACCCTAAGTAAATACAAGCTCCCTTTCCCGGCAGAAAAAGATGATCAACACTCTTAAGGTACTAACTAGTTTCACTGACTTAATGAAAGTTTGGTTAATTTTGTCGATGTTCAGTCAATCTGAAGTCGAGTAAATTCTTTTGCGACATTTTTTTCTATGATGCCTATGTCATGCGAGAACTGTAGAGTACAAAGCCACAATAATAGTTCTACATGTATCCATGCTCTGCAAGACAATCTCTTTTTTTCTTCGAATGCAGGACAATCTCATTTTTTCTTCGAAAAGGGAATGACCTTGGCCTCTGCATCATCATGATGCACACAACCATCTTTATTAAAAGGAAATAAACAAGTCTGAAACGTACATAGTATCAACTAAAACGACAAAAGTAAAGAGAAAACACCATAAGTGGTGGGTACAAACGAAAGATTACATGACTTAACCACATAATTTATTACATGCTAGCCAAACCGGTTGAATAACGCCTGTGAAACCATCTCCAGACGGTTGCGCCCAAAGGCCATGAGCCCCCCAGCGTCCCCACGCTGAAGTGATTGTGCGAGATGCAGAAACGTCTTAGCCTCGGTGCGTGGGGATGTGTTGCATGTTATAGGCAGGGGCGCAAGATCCCTGAAGCGCATACAACGATTGTTGAGATATTACAGGAGACTTGGAGGAGAAGAGATAAGAAGATAGAGTAGGTTACAAGAGAGAATATTTGAACTACCTATCTAGTCTATCTCTATCTCTAGGTGCGGCTGGTGCGGCACAAGGCTCCTCCAGTGCAACAATGTAACGTGACATATGATGTGTTTAACACCCTCCTTTAATCACAACTTCATCAAGTTGAGATTATGTTTAAAATCTTCAAAACTTCTTGTAGGTAACGGTTTTGTGAATCCATCTGCAATTTGATCTCTGGAATGCACAAACCGAATGTGAAGTTGCTTCTTGGCAACCCTTTCTCTCACAAAGTGAAAGTCTATCTCAATATGCTTTGTCCTGGCATGAAACACTGGATTGGTAGATAAATATGTAGCACCCAAGTTATCACACCATAAACAAGGAACTTGACTACTCCTGACACCAAGTTCTTTTAACATGGATTGTACCCATATGACCTCAGCTGTGGCATTTGCCAGTGCCTTATACTCTGCCTCTGTACTGGACCTGGAAACAGTGGCTTGTTTTCTTGCACACCAGGATATTAAGTTTGGGCGAAAGAAAATTGCAAAGCCACCAGTGGACCTTCTATCATCCAAGCAACCTGCCCAGTCAGAGTTTGAAAAAGCACTTACAAGTATAGAGGATGACTTGCTGAAATTCAAACCAATATTGGCAGTATTCTTGACATAGCGAACAATACGTTTAGCAGCAGTCCAGTGAACTGAAGTAGGTGCATGGAGAAACTGACAGACTTTGTTGACAGCAAATGAAATATCAGGTCTAGTAAGTGTGAGATATTGGAGTGCACCCACTAGACTCCTATACTTTGTGCTATCATCTTGACTTAAAAGCTGTCCTTCTGTGAGAGATATTTTTTCTGAACTTGACATAGGAGTAGGTGAGGGCTTACAACCTTGTAGACCTGCCTTCTTTACCAGATCTGCCGCATACTTCTCCTGGGAGAGATGAAGTCCATCCTCATGCTTCTTCACCTCAATCCCTAGGAAATAATGCAAGTCTCCAAGATCCTTGAGGGCAAACTCTGTGCTGAGATATTTCAAGAGCCCTGTGACAGTCTCATCTGATGAGCTTGTGACAATTATATCATCAACATATATGAGTACAAATATGTATGTGTTATGCTTGTTGTAAATGAACAGTGAGGTGTCAGACTTAGGAGGAACAAAACCAAGCTGTTGCATCTTATGACTGAGACGTGAATACCATGCTCGTGGGGCTTGCTTCAACCCATGTAGTGATTTGTCAAGTTTGCATATGTAAGAAGGAACATTTTTGTTCACAAACCTAGGAGGTTGCTTCATGTACACTTCCTCTTCCAGAACACCATGGAGAAACGCGTTCTGTACATCTAGTTGCCTGAGACTCCAGCCCCTGGAAACAGCAATAGACAAAACAAGGCGAATAGTGGCAGCTTTTACAACAGGACTAAACGTGTCCTCGTAGTCTATGCCATACCGTTGTTTGAATCCTTTTGCAACAAATCTAGCTTTGTACCGATCAATGATTCCATCTGACTTTCTCTTAATTCTAAAAAGCCACTTGCAGTTGATGATATTTTTACCTTGCTGCGGAGGAACCAAATGCCATGTTTTATTCTTCTGTAGTGCCACAAATTCCTCATTCATGGCCTTTTTCCACTTTTCATCACTCAAAGCTTCCTCAAGATTGTGAGGTTCACCAGGTTCACCTGTAGAACATACCATGCCATATTTTGTAATATGCTTGTAGTTTATAGGTTTTGTTACCCCTTTTTGCAGTCGTGTGCAACGCGAAGACGTTGTGGCTGCTGTTTCTGCCACAGAAAATCCTATGGCAGAAGCTAGAGCAGTTGCAGCCGCTGAATCCACCTGAGCCGGATCCTCTGTGGAAGATAAGGGCGTGGGCGAAGTCACAGGCGTCACGGCTGGCACAGACGATCCCGTCGCCAGATTCTGAGGCGGATCCGCCTGACCCAGCTGTCACGCCCGACACGCCTCATCATTGGCGCGGGATGGCGTGGGCAGAGTATCAGCGCGGGATCCCGCGCCGGTCGGACCTGCAGTTGTCGGGTCGCGCAAGTCCCGCCATTTGTAGCAGACCGGCTGGGCCGGAAACCGAGCCACCGAGGGCCCAGTGGCGCCACGCCACCTGTCGTCTCCTGATTGGTGCGGAGCGGAGGAGGCGTGTTCCCCAGCCACAGCGCGCCGCGTGGCCGTCTCGACGTCGCTTTCAGCGCGCGTCGGCCCGCGCCTGATTCGGCTAGCGCGGAGTCTGAGGCGGATCCGCCTGAACCGCCTGCCGCGTCTGAGTGCGCCGATCCCAAGGGCGACGCTGTGCCTGGCGGGACGGATCCCGTGGGGGATTTGCTCCCCTCGCCTGGACACATAAGATATGGCCATGTAGGGCACATTTCTTCATCGTTTTGACTGCCATTTTTTCCCTGCTTTCTCCTGCATCATCATCATGCTCATATGTGGTATTAAGAGGGTCAGTCAACACTTGATCATTACAGTTATCACCCCCGTGATCAAAACTAGTGAGATGAGAAGGAAGAAGCATAATTTCTTTGCGGAGGAGTGCACCCGCATTGGGGTGAAGTTGAGCAAAGGGAAACTTGGTCTCATCAAACACGACATCACGGAAAATGTATACACGACCAGAGGAGACATCAAGACATTTTACACCCTTGTATTGAGCGCCGTACCCTAGGAAGACACACTGTTTTGATCGAAACATTAATTTTCGATTGTTGTATGGACGAAGATTGGGCCAACACGCACACCCAAAGACACGAAGGGACTTGTAGTCTGGTTTGGTGTGAAGAAGTCGTTCCATGGGAGTTTCGTTGTTTATGACACGACTAGGAAGCATATTGATAATGTGAACGGCGGTGAGAAACGCTTCATCCCAAAACTTAAGGGGCATAGAAGCACCGGCTAGGAGGGCAAGACCCACCTCAACTATGTGACGGTGCTTGCGCTCGGCAGAGCCGTTTTGTTGGTGCGCATGAGGGCAGGAAACATGATGAGATATGCCAAGAGCTTGGAAGAAGGAATTCAACTTTTCGTATTCCCCTCCCCAATCAGATTGTACCGCAAGGATTTTGCGATCAAATTTTCGTTCTACAAGTGCTTGGAAATTTTGAAAGACTTGAAAAACTTCGGATCGTTTCTTGACAAGATAGATCCAAGAGAACTTGCTATAGTCATCAATAAAACTAACGTATTATGTGTGTCTACCAACTGAGCTAGGGGCAGGACCCCAAACATCTGAGAAAATTAACTAAAGTGGTTGAGTAGAAACACTGGTAGAAACAGGATAAGGCAATTGATGACTTTTTGCTCTTTGGCATGAATCACAAATAGTTTCAACATGACGCTCACCAACAAACGGGAGCTTATTTTTCCTAAGCAAGCGTTCAACTAAAGAAAATGAAGCATGTCCTAGACGATCGTGCCACCGTGTTGAAGAAAGCTTGACAACACCATAGGCTTGTTTATTATGTCTTCTAAACTCCGGAAGGAACGGGTAGAGTCCTCGAGCGCATCTACCTCGATAGAGGGTTTTCCTCGTGGCCAGATCCTTGATCAAGAAGAAAAAAGGATGAAATTCAATGAAGACATGATTGTCAAGGGTAATTCTATGAACGGAAAGGAGGTTTTTGTTGGCACTAGGGACATGCAAACAATTTCTAAGATGAATCTTATGATGAGGGGTGTGTATAACAGAATGACCAATGTTGCTGATGCTCATACCTGCACCATCGGCGGTGTGAATTTGATCCTTGCCGTGGTACTTCTCACGGAGGGTCACCTTCTCGAGCTCTCCAGTGAGATGATTGGTGGCACCACTGTCGAGGTACCAGTTGGTGTCGACGCCGTAGGATCCATCCACCGCCGCAGCGATCTTGTCATCATCTTGAGAGTCGTCCTCATCTTCATCGTAGCGGTACCAGCAGTCCCGGGCGGTGTGGCCTAGTTTGCCACAGATCTGACAGTGTGGGGCGTCCGGGCGGGTTCGGCCAGAGCCGCCACCACGGCGACCCCTGTTGCCACGGGCGCCACCACCACTGGTTCCACCATTGTTGCCGGTCCTGGCACCACCAGCCCTGCCCTTGCCACGGCCACGGTAGCGAGAGCCGCCGCCACGACCACGGGCAGCAAGGTTGGCGGAGGACTTGAAGCCACCGCCGCCGGAGTTCTGGAAGTGCACCATGCGATGGTCGAAGTTGCTGAGCATGGAGAAGATCTCGTCGAGGGAGGCAAGGCTGACACAGGCGTCGAGGGCAGAGACGAGGGGCTGGTACTTCTGGTCCAGCCCGTGAAGGATGTACGAGATCAGCTCGTCGTCCTGGATGGGTTTGCCGGCCGCTGCTAGCTCATCCGCGAGACCACGCATGGTGGCGAAGTAGGCGGCGGCGGACTGGTTGCCCTTCTGCGTGTTGATGAGCGAGGTACGGATGTTGTTGACGCGGCTCAGCGACTGCGACGAGTACATGCCCGCCAGCGTCGTCCAGAGCGCTTGCGTCGTGGTGACCGTGGTCACCGTGACAAGCACCTCTTTGGAGAGGTTGCTCAGCAGGAAGCCAAGCACCTGCTGGTCCTCCCGTACCCAGATGGGGTGGAGAGGGTTGGGCACAAAAAGTGTCCTTGGCGTCCTTGTCCTTGGCGGCTTGAAGCTTGGTCGGCTCCGGCGAGGTGCCATCAACATATTGGAAGACACCGGCGCCATGAAGTTGTGGTGTGATCTGTGTGCGCCATAGCACGTAATTCGTGTGGGAGAGTTTCTCGATCACCTGCCCACTGAGGCTAGGGTGAGATACGCCCGAGGAGGAAGACATGTTTCTTTTGGTGCGACTGGAATCAGGGAGAAACTAGTGTTGGGGAACGTAGCAGAAATTCAAAATTTTCTACGCATCACCAAGATCAATCTATGGAGTAATCTAGCAACGAGGGGAAGGGGAGTGCATCTACATACCCTTGTAGATTGCGAGCGGAAGCGTTCAAGAGAACGGGGTTGATGGAGTCGTACTCGTCGTGATCCAAATCACCGATGATCCTAGCGCCGAACGGACGGCACCTCCGCGTTCAACACACATACGGAGCAGCGACGTCTCCTCCTCCTTGATCCAGCAAGGGGGGAGGAGAGGTTGATGGAGATCCAGCAGCACGACGGCGTGGTGGTGGAAGTAGCGGGATTCCAACAGGGCTTCGCCAAGCGCCGCGGGAGGAGGGAGATGTGTCACAGGAGGGAGAGGGAGGCGCCAGGGCTTAGGTATTGCTGCCCTCCCTCCCCCCCACTATATATAGGGCCAAGGGAGAGGGGGGGCGCAGCCTTGGCCCTTCCTCCAAGGAAGGGTGCGGCCAGGGAGGAGTCCTTCCTCCCCAAGGCACCTCGGAGGTGCCTTCCCCCTTTAGGACTCTCCCTTTTTCTTATCTCTTGGCGCATGGGCCTCTTGGGGCTGGTGCCCTTGGACCATATAGGCCAAGGCGCCCCCCCTACAGCCCATGTGGCTCCCCGAGGCTGGTGGACCCCCGGACCCCTTTCGGCACTCCCGGTACAATACCGATAAAGTGCGAAACTTTTCCGGCGACCAAAATAAGACTTCCCATATATAAATCTTTACCTCCGGACCATTCCGGAACTCCTCGTGACGTCCGGGATCTCATCCGGGACTCCGAACAACTTTCGGGTTACTGCATACTAATATCTCTATAACCCTAGCGTCACCGAACCTTAAGTGTGTAGACCCTACGGGTTCGGGAGACAGGCAGACATGACCGAGACGACTCTCCAGTCAATAACCAACAGCGGGATCTGGATACCCATGTTGGCTCCCACATGCTCCTCGATGATCTCATCGGATGAACCACGATGTCGAGGATTCAATCAATCTCGTATACAATTCCCTTTGTCTATCGGTATGTTACTTGCCCGAGATTCGATCGTCGGTATCCCGATACCTTGTTCAATCTCGTTACCGGCAAGTCTCTTTACTCGTTCCGTAACACATCATCCCGTGATCAACTCCTTGGTCACATTGTGCACATTATGATGATGTCCTACCGAGTGGGCCCAGAGATACCTCTCCGTTTACACAGAGTGACAAATCCCAGTCTCGATTCGTGCCAACCCAACAGACACTTTCGGAGATACCTGTAGTGCACCTTTATAGCCACCCAGTTACGTTGTGACGTTTGGTACACCCAAAGCATTCCTACGGTATCCGGGAGTTGCACAATCTCATGGTCTAAGGAAATGATACTTGACATTAGAAAAGCTCTTAGCAAACGAACTATACGATCTTGTGCTAGGCTTAGGATTGGGTCTTGTCCATCACATCATTCTCCTAATGATGTGATCCCGTTATCAACGACATCCAATGTCCATGGTCAGGAAACCATAACCATCTATTGATCAACGAGCTAGTCAACTAGAGGCTTACTAGGGACATGGTGTTGTCTATGTATCCACACATGTATCCGAGTTTCCAATCAATACAATTCTAGCATGGATAATAAACGATTATCATGAACAAGGAAATATAATAATAACCAATTTATTATTGCCTCTAGGGCATATTTCCAACAGTCTCCCACTTGCACTAGAGTCAATAATCTAGTCCACATCACCATGTGATTAACACTCATAGGTCACATCACCATGTGACCAACATCCAAAGAGTTTACTAGAGTCACCAATCTAGTTCACATCACTATGTGATTAACACTCAATGAGTTCTGGTTTGATCATGTTATGCTTGTGAGAGAGGTTATTAGTCAACGGGTCTAAACCTTTCAGATCCGTGTGTGCTTTACGAATATCTATGTCATCTTGTGGATGCTACCACACGCTACTTGGAGCCATTTCAAGTATCTGCTCTACTATACGAATCCGGTTTACTACTCAGAGTCATCCGGATTAGTGTCAAAGTTCGCATCGACGTAACCCTTTACGACGAACTCCTTTTCACCTCCATAATCGAGAAAATTCCTTAGTCCACTAGATACTAAGGATAAGTTCGACCGCTGTCATGCGATCCTTTCCCGGATCACTATTGTACCCCTTGACCAACTCATGGCAAGGCACACTCCATGTGCGGTACACAGCATAGCATACTGTAGAGCCTACGTCTGAAGCATAGGGGACGACCTTCGTCCTTTCTCTCTCTTCTGCTGTGGTCAGGTCTTGAGTCTTACTCAATACTCACACCTTGTAACACAGCCAAGAACTCCTTCTTTGCTGATCTATTTTGAACTCTTTCAAAATCATGTCAAGGTGTGCGTTCTTTGAAAGTATCATCGGGCGTCTTGATCTATCTCTATAGATCTTGATGCCCAATATGTAAGCAGCTTTATCCAGGTCTTCCTTTGAAAAACTCCTTTCAAACAACCCTTTATGCTTTCCAGAAATTTTACATCATTTCGGATCAACAATATGTCATTCACATATACTTATCAGAAATGTTGTAGCGCTCCCACTCACTTTATTGTAAATACAAGTTTCTAACAAACTTTGTATAAACCCAAAAAACTTTGATCACTCCATCAAAGCGTATATTCTGACTCCGAGATGCTTGCTCCAATCCATGGGAGGATCGCTGGAGCTAGCATACCTTTTAGCATCCTTAGGATCGACAAAACCTTTCTGATTGTATCACATACAACCTTTCCTTACGAAAACTGGTAAGGAAACTTGTTTTGACATCCATCTGCCAGATTTCATAAATGCAGCTAATGCTAACATGATTCCGACGGACTTAAGCATCGCTACGGATGAGAAAAATCTCATCGTAGTCAACTCCTTGAACTTGTGGAAATACTCTTTGCCACAAGTCGAGCTTCATAGACATGTCCGTCCACATCCGTCTTCTTCTTAAAGATCCATTTATCTTGGATTTCATGGCTTCTAACCATTTGTCGGAATATGGGCCCACCATCGCTTCTCCATAGCTCGTAGGTTCATTGTTGTCTAGCAACATGACTTCAAAGACAGGATTACGTACCACTCTGAAGTAGCACGCATCCTCGTCGTCCTACGAGGTTTGGTAGTGACTTGATCCGAAGTTTCATGATCACTATCATAAGCTTCCACTTCAATTGGTGTAGGTGCCACAGGAACAACTTTCTGTGCCCTGCTACACACTAGTTGAAGTGACGGTTCAATAACCTTATCAAGTCTCCACCATCCTCCCACTCAATTCTTTCGAGAGAAACCTTTCCTCGAGAAAGGACCCGTTTCTAGAAGCAATTACTTTTGCTTCCAGATCTGAAATAGGAGGTATACCCAACTGTTTTGGGTTTTCTATGAAGATGCATTTATCCGCTTTGGGTTCGAGCTTATCAGCCTGAAACTTTTTCACATAAGCATCGCAGCCCCAAACTTTTAAGAAACGACAACTTAGGTTTCTCTAAACGGTGTCATCTCAACGGGATTGCGTGGTGCCCTATTTAAAGTGAATGCGGTTGTCTCTAATGCCTAACCCATAAACGATAGTGGTAATTCGATAAGAGACATCATGGTATGCACCATATCCAATAGGGTGCAGTTATGATGTTCGGACACACCATCACACTGTGGTGTTCCAGGCGGTATTAATTGTGAAACACTTTCCACAATGTCTTAATTGTGTGCCAAACTTGTAACTCAGATACTCATCTCTATGATCATATCAAAGACATTTTATCCTCTTGTCACGACGATCTTCAACTTCACTCTGAAATTACTTGAACCTTTCAATAATTCAGACTTGTGTTTCATCAAGTAAATACACTCAGCATCTACTCAAACCATCTGTGAAGTAAGAACATAACGATATCCACTGCATGCCTCAGCACTCATTGGACTGCATACATCAAAATGTATTACTTCCAACAAGTTGCTCTCTTGTTCCATCTTACTGAAAATGAGGCTTTTCAGTCATCTTGCCCATGTGGTATGATTTGCATGTCTCAAGTGATTCAAAATCAAGTGAGTCCAAATGATCCATCTGCATGGAGTTTCTTCATGCATATATACCAATAGACATGGTTCGCATGTCTCAATCTTTTCAAAAACGAGTGAGTCCAAAGATCCATCTACATGGAGCTTCTTCATGCGTTTTATCTCAATATGACTCAAATAGCAGTGCCACAAGTATGTGGTACTATCATTACTATTTTATATCTTTTGGCACGAACATGTGTATCACTACGATCGAGATTCATTTTAGGTGCAAGACCATTGAAGGTATTATTCAAATAAATAGAGTAACCATTATTCTCCTTAAATGAATAACCGTATTGCGATAAACATAATCCAATCATGTTTGTACTCAACGCAAACACCAAATCTCGATGGTAGAGGGAGCATGCGATGTTTGATCACATCAACCTTGGAAACACTTCCAACACACATCGTCATCTCACCTTTAGCCAGTCTCCATTTATTCCGCAGCTTTTATTTCGAGTTACTAACACTTAGCAACCGAACCGGTATCTAATACCCTGGTGCTGCTAGGAGTACTAGTAAAGTACACATTCATATAACGTATATCCAATATACTTCTGTCGACCTTGCCTGCCTTCTCATCTACCAAGTATCTAGGGTAGTACTGCTTCAGTGACCGTTCCCCTTCATTACAGAAGCACTTAGTCCCGGGTTTGGGTTCAATCTTGGGATTCTTCACTAGAGCAGCAAATGATTTTCTGTTTCATGAAGTATCCCTTTTGCCCTTGACTTTCTAGAAACTAGTGGTTTTACTAACCATCAACAATTGATGCTCCTTCTTGATTTCTACTTTCGTGGTGTCAAACATCGCGAGTTGCTCAAGGATCATCATCTATCCTTGATATTTATAGTTCATCACGAAGCTCTAATAGCTTGGTGGCAGTGACTATGGAGAACCATCACTATCTCATCTGGGAGATTAACTCCCACTCGATTCAAGTGATTGTGGCACTCAGACAATCTGAGCACATGCTCAACGATTGAGCTCTTCTCCCTTAGTCTGCAGGCTCAAGAAAACTTGTCAGAGGTCTCATACCTCCTGACGTGGGCACTAGTCTGAAATCCCAATTTCAATCTTCGGAACATCTCATATGTTCTGCGACGTTTCAAAAACGTCTTTGGTGCCACAATTCTAAACCGTTAGCATTACGCACTGAACTATCACGTAGTCATCAAAACGTGTATGTCAGATGTTTCGTAACATCTACAGACGACGTTGAGGTTCAGCACACCGAGCGGTGCATTGAGGACATAAGCCCCCTGTGCAGCAATGAGGACAATCCTCAGTTTACGGACCCAGTCCGCATAATTGCTACTATCAACTTTCAACTAAATTTTCTCTAGGAACATATCTTAAACAGTAGAACTAAAGCGTAAGCTATGACATAATTTGCAAAGACCTTTTGACTATGTTCATGATAATTAAGTTCATCTGATTAATGAACTCCCACTCAGATAGACATCCCTCTAGTCATCTAAGTGATACATGATCCGAGTCAAACTAGGCCGTGTCCGATCATCACGTGAGACGGACTAGTCATCATCGGTGAACATCTCCATGTTGATCGTATCTGCTATACGACTCATGTTCGACCTTTCGGTCTCTTGTGTTCCGAGGCCATGTCTGTACATGCTAGGCTCGTCAAGTCAACCTAAGTGTTTCGCATGTGTTCCGAGGCCATGTCTGTACATGCTAGGCTCGTCAACACCCGTTGTATTCGAACGTTAGAATCTATCACACCCGATCATCACGTGGTGCTTCGAAACAACGAACCTTCGCAACGGTGCACAGTTAGGGGGAACACGTCTCTTGAAATTTTAGTGAGGGATCATCTTATTTAAGCTACCGTCGTTCTAAGCAAATAAGATGCATAACACGATAAACATCACATGCAATCAAATAGTGACATGATATGGCCAATATCATTTTGCTCCTTTGATCTCCATCTTCGGGGCACCATGATCATCTTTGTCACCGGCATGACACCATGATCTCCATCATCATGATCTCCATCATTGTGTCTTCATGAAGTTGTCACGCCAACGATTACTTCTACTTCTATGGCTAACGCGCTTAGCAATAAAGTAAAGTAATTTACATGGCGTTATTCAATGACACGCAGGTCATACAAAAAAAATAAAGACAACTCCTATGGCTCCTGCCGGTTGTCATACTCATCGACATGCAAGTCGTGATTCCTATTACAAGAATATGATCAATCTCATACATCACATATATCATTCATCACATCTTCTGGCCATATCACATCACATAGCACATGCTGCAAAAACAAGTTAGACGTCCTCTAATTGTTGTTGCAAGTTTTTACGTGGCTTGTATAGGTTTCTAGCAAGAACGTTTCTTACCTATGTAAAACCACAACGTGATATGCCAATTTCTATTTACCCTTCATAAGGACCCTTTTCATCGAATCCGTTCCGACTAAAGTGGGAGAGACAGACACCCGCTAGCCACCTTATGCAACTAGTGCATGTCAGTCGGTGGAACCTGTCTCACGTAAGCGTACGTGTAAGGTCGGTCCGGGCCGCTTCATCCCACAATGCCGCCGAAACAAGATAAGACTAGTAGCGGCAAGAAGAATTGGCAACATCTACGCCCACAACTGCTTTGTGTTCTACTCGTGCATAGAAACTACGCATAGACCTAGCTCATGATGCCACTGTTGGGGAACGTAGCAGAAATTCAAAATTTTCTACGCATCACCAAGATCAATCTATGGAGTAATCTAGCAACGAGGGGAAGGGGAGTGCATCTACATACCCTTGTAGATTGCGAGTGGAAGCGTTCAAGAGAACGGGGTTGATGGAGTCGTACTCGTCGTGATCCAAATCACCGATGATCCTAGCGCCGAACGGACGGCACCTCCGCGTTCAACACACGTACGGAGCAGCGACGTCTCCTCCTCCTTGATCCAGCAAGGGGGGAGGAGAGGTTGATGGAGATCCAGCAGCACGACGGCGTGGTGGTGGAAGTAGCGGGATTCCAACAGGGCTTCGCCAAGCGCTGCGGGAGGAGGGAGATGTGTCACGGGAGGGAGAGGGAGGCGCCAGGGCTTAGGTATTGCTGCCCTCCCTCCCCCCCACTATATATAGGGCCAAGGGAGAGGGGGGGGGCGCAGCCTTGGCCCTTCCTCCAAGGAAGGGTGCGGCCAGGGAGGAGTCCTTCCTCCGCAAGGCACCTCGGAGGTGCCTTCCCCCTTTAGGACTCTCCCTTTTTCTTATCTCTTGGCGCATGGGCCTCTTGGGGCTGGTGCCCTTGGCCCATATAGGCCAAGGCGCACCCCCTACAGCCCATGTGGCTCCCCGGGGCTGGTGGACCCCCTTGGTGGACCCCCGGACCCCTTTCGGCACTCCCGGTACAATACCGATAAAGTGCGAAACTTTTCCGGCGACCAAAATAAGACTTCCCATATATAAATCTTTACCTCCGGACCATTCCGGAACTCCTCGTGACGTCCGGGATCTCATCCGGGACTCCGAACAACTTTCGGGTTACCGCATACTAATATCTCTATAACCCTAGCGTCACCGAACCTTAAGTGTGTAGACCCTACGGGTTCGGGAGACAGGCAGACATGACCGAGACGACTCTCCGGTCAATAACCAACAGCGGGATCTGGATACCCATGTTGGCTCCCACATGCTCCTCGATGATCTCATCGGATGAACCACGATGTCGAGGATTCAATCAATCTCGTATACAATTCCCTTTGTCTATCGGTATGTTACTTGCCCGAGATTCGATCGTCGGTATCCCGATACCTTGTTCAATCTCGTTACCGGCAAGTCTCTTTACTCGTTCCGTAACACATCATCCCGTGATCAACTCCTTGGTCACATTGTGCACATTATGATGATGTCCTACCGAGTGGGCCCAGAGATACCTCTCCGTTTACACGGAGTGACAAATCCCAGTCTCGATTCGTGCCAACCCAACAGACACTTTCGGAGATACCTGTAGTGCACCTTTATAGCCACCCAGTTACGTTGTGACGTTTGGTACACCCAAAGCATTCCTACGGTATCCGGGAGTTGCACAATCTCATGGTCTAAGGAAATGATACTTGACATTAGAAAAGCTCTTAGCAAACAAACTATACGATCTTGTGCTAGGCTTAGGATTGGGTCTTGTCCATCACATCATTCTCCTAATGATGTGATCCCGTTATCAACGACATCCAATGTCCATGGTCAGGAAACCGTAACCATCTATTGATCAACGAGCTAGTCAACTAGAGGCTTACTAGGGACATGGTGTTGTCTATGTATCCACACATGTATCTGAGTTTCCAATCAATACAATTCTAGCATGGATAATAAACGATTATCATGAACAAGGAAATATAATAATAACCAATTTATTATTGCCTCTAGGGCATATTTCAACAACTAGATGGGAAGAAGGATGGCTCTGATTACCATGTGCGAGATGCGGAAACGTCTTAGCCTCGGTGCGAGGGGACGTGTTGCATGTTATAGGCAGGGGCGCAAGATCCCTGAAGCGCATACAACGATGGTTGAGATATTACAGGAGACTTGGAGGAGAAGAGATAAGAAGATAGAGTAGGTTACAAGAGAGAATATTTGAACTACCTATCTAGTCTATCTCTATCTCTAGGTGCGGCTGGTGCGGCACAAGGCTCCTCCGGTGCAACAATGTAACGTGGCATATGATGTGTTTAATAGTGATGAGCACATACGGATCAATGCGATGGCTCTGAAGATAACTTGCAAAAAAGTTAATAGAGCGAGACCTGTTAAAAACACAATCATTCAGACAATTCCAGATTGCCCAAAAGTAAGGCACAAACCCCTACATGGATATGACTCTTAGGTATTTTGTTGATACCAACCAACCAGTTTTCAAACAAATTTGGGATACTTGTTGGGGGTGGCAAATTATATGCAACATGAACTGTACGCCAAATCAAAGCCGCGAAAGGGTAGGGAATAAAAAGATGTTGAATTGTTTAATCCTCATCACACAAACAACACTTCTACATCCATTCCAGTTTCGTTTAGCCAAATTATCTTTGTTAGAATTTGGGGGGGGGGGGATTTCACTTCCCCGGCCTCTGCACCAACTAGGGATGCACACGAGCTTTTTAAGCATGAGTACCAGGATTTTTAATCTTGATTACACCAAGTCTAGTCCTCAAGGATAAATGTGTGAGTACCAGGAAAGCTTGATCCTCAATAATAACTAGGAACCCAAATTCGCCTCCATAAGGATTTGACCCCAGGTGTTGGGTTTAAAATGGGGGAGAATTTCACTTCTCCGACCTCTACACCAACTAAGGATGCATACAACCAATAAGCATGCGTACCAGGATTTTTATCTTGATTAATAACCAAGTCTGGTCATACAGATAATTTGCATGAGTACCAGGAAAGGCTGGTCCTCAAGAAATCAAGACAATCTCTTAAACTTGAGAGTTAAAAAGACTAACGCTTTTCACAATATTATAAATGCTGACATTTATTGATGATATGTACCCCCTACACGGTGGAACCATGACTTTGTTATCACCTGCCAAAGTACTCTCAAAATTAAATTAGCCTTTGGAGGACTTTTGTATTTATACCACCGTTATCCTGCCTCTTTACAATCCTTTCATTCCACTATCACCTAACGCAGTGTCTGCTAATATGTGTGAGATAATTGGGAGAGAAAGAGCATGCAGTTGCTGTAGACATGATCTCCTTGGAAAAACCATGTCAAAAAAACTCCTTGGAAAAAGAATAGGAATAGAAGGCATCAGAGAGAAAGCTAGCGCTTGCAAAGTCATTTTACCTTCTTCACTGCAAAGATATATGCCTAGGGTTCATTCCTAGCTAGGTTGATTCCCAACCCATGAAATCACGGACTAACTCTACGGCCGTGGTTGCAAATGTCTAGGCAATTTATTTGTAGTACAGGCTAGGTAGAAGCACGTGGCAAGTAGAACGTCGCATATGCAATGGCCCGTCCTGGTTAAGGAGACTATAGTGCAACCCCACGCCCATCTTGGCATTCATGGACTATCACGGGTGTTGATTTTCTTAATTTGTGCTCGCTTTCTTTGTAGAATGACCCCTCTACCTCAGTCATTTATCATTAATCAATCCTGGCATTCTGCATATAACACCCTTCACTTCATATCTGAATAGAGCATGAACAAAACAAAAAAAACCTCTCAAAACTGGCTTTAGTCCCTCTTTATATATAAAGCAATGACCCAGAAAAGTATACGGCCTAACGATACAAGATGGTGAGGTAGCCCTCTTACAAAGCCGATCCCAAAATAATCGGATCATGCAGAACACACGCGACTACGCTACGTGATCCTCCTTCCCAACTTTTGTGATGGTGATGCTGGCAGGTGGCGCCAGGCTTGCGGCGTCGAGGAAGTGATCCATCTGTGCACCCTTAATGCGGGGCAGCACAATGGCTTTCCATAGGAGGAAATTCATCCTCGTGAGCTTCTCTGATGGTGGTGGACCGAGGGGCATGCCAGTGCTAGTGCTGGATGAAGGAGCGAAGGTGGAAAAAGAAGCTTGGATGATGAGGGCTCTCATGGTGCTAGCGATGGCAGAGGCGATGGTGTCGGTCATGGTTCCTCTCGGGAGCTTAGGCTAGATTGATTTCTCTAAGAGGGGCTAGGCTAGATGCAGTCCTGTTGATATTTTGAGGAAGTAGCTCTGATTACAATGAAAGAATATGAGAAGCATGTAACCTGCTGTAGTAGGCCGCGTGTGTATATATTGAATGAGGCAAAAGGCCAGCCATGGCATACAAGTTGTGGACAGTCGCTAGGATGCGTGCATATACAGAGAAAATCAAGTCCAGGATGTTTACAGAGAGATATAGATAGAAGGAGATCAAAGTTGTTTTAAACTGAACTCAATCTCCACTACTACCTATCTATCTAATATGGAGCATGCCAAACATAGCAGTATGGCTGGGTTCAGGTACATATGAGATTGTAAGTCACTGTATGAGCGAAATTTCACCCTAAGTTAATACAAGCTCCCTTTTCCCTGAAAATAAGATAATCAACACTCTTAAGATACTAATTAGTTTCACTGACTTAATGAAACTTTGGTTAATTTTGTTGATGTTCGACCAGTCTGAAGTGCAGTGAATTCTTTTGCGATATTTTTCTACAATGCCAATGTCCCGAGAGAACCGTAAAACACAAAGCCACGATAGTAGTTCTACACGTTTTCATGCTTTGTAAGATGATCTCTTAAACTAGAGAGTTAAAAAGACCGACCCTTTTCACAATATTGTAAGCTCTGAAATTTATTGATGATATGTAACCCATACATGGTGGAACCGTGGCTTTGTTATCACCTACCAAAGTACTCTCAAAATTAAATTAGCTTTTGGAGGACTTTGCTATTTATACCACCGATGTTCTACAATCCTTTCATTCCATTATCATGAACGCAGCGTCCACTAATAGGTGTGAGGTAATTTGGAGAGAAAGAGCATGCAGCCACCGTAGACATGAAATCCTTGGAAACAGAACATGAATAGAAGGCATGTGAAAGAAAGCTAGTGCTTGGAGAGTCCTTATACTTTCTTCCCTGTAAAGTTATATGCCTAGCGGAACCTCTTCAATCCTAGCTAGCTTGATTCCCGACCCAGGAATTCCCGAACTTACTCTACGGCTGCGATTGCAAATGTCTAGGCAATCCATTTTGCCTGGGTAGGCATAAGCGTGAGGGAAGAAGGACGCCGCATATGCAATGACTAGTCCTGGCTAAGGAGACTATAGTGCAAGCCCACACCCAGCTTGGCATCCATGCACTATAACGGGCATTGATTTTCTTAAGACTTGTGCTCGTTTTGTTTACAGAATAACCCCTATACCTCTATCATTTGTCATTAGTCAACCCTGCCGTTCTTGCATATAACATCCTTCAGATTGTATCCGAACAGAGAATGCACAAAACGAAAAAAAATTCAGAGCATGAAACTTTTTATTTTCGTTCCAAATAAAAATGGGTAGCACATGATTCTTTTGTGTTCTACTACTGAACCATTTCCTTTCAGAGTTGGATCTATTACATGAACAGTTCTTATTCCAAAACATGATAAACAAAATACATAAACATCAAATACACACAACTACTTTTGTAGAAACAGAGGCATAAGCTTTGCCTCATCGATTAATTAAGAAGATAATCGAGGTTGTGTTACAAAAGACACCCTTACAACAAAAAGGTTACTCTCTCGGTACCAGTTTCCATAAAAATTTTACCCCCGCGGTGACCCAAAGCTTGGCCTCTTTTCTTATTACGCTAAGCAAAACATGCGGAGGGGCGCTCTTGTGACAGAAGACATGAGTGTTTCGTTCATTCCAAATCATCTGAGACATAAGCATTGTGAGAGTTGCCATGGATTTTCTATTTGGGATGTTCTTGCCGGAGAGCTTGATCCACCAATCATTGGCGGAGCACTCCAAGTGCCACATGGAGGCATAGATGAAGCCACTCCTTAACTAAGTTTCAAAGCCGAATAGTGAATTGTCATTTGTAGAAGAGGCGCGCCTTAGATTCATGCCCCCTTTTGCAAAGACGGCAACGAGCGCAATTTGTCCATCCACATTTGACCAAACGATCAACGGTCCAAACCCTATCTTCAATAGCCAACCAAGAGAGGAACTTGACTTTGGGAGTCTTCCAAACCGTATGCTCCTTGGGAGTCATGTCTTTTCTTGTGTATCTCTGTAATGGTTTTATGGATAATAACCAGCCATCTAAAATAAACCGCTTAGGGAAAAATTTCATACAACATATAACATTTCGAGACATGACAACAGCACGGCTTGTTTCCAAGTTGGCAAAAAAATGGAATCTGGTAGGGAACAAACAAGTAATCCTATAAGTTTACTCATAGGTAACCTTTTAGGTAGTGAGTGATAAGTCCAAAATTAAGGCTTCATAGGCTCCAAAAAATGGAAGATATTTTACAGAGAAACCATCAACATGTAGTGCCTTGTTATCTTCCATTTGGGACACCACATCTCTCACATATTTCTTGGTTAATATCTAAGGTCCTCATGCCTTTGCATCGAGTTATGATTTTTTTGAGGGATTGCATCGAGTATGAATGCAATCTTCTTTTATTGCAAGTTATTAGGTCCAGCAATGCACGCACACGAGTACAAGGCCCACCACGGCCGAAGCAAAACTATATTGGCCGAAAAGAGATAAGATTACATGACGCCCCATGCATAAGAACGTTCTTTTCCTCATAGAAATGGCCTCTTTCTCGTTGAGTAGCTCAGTAACTTGGGAGATAGGTAGTCGCGCCATAACCCGGCGTGCACTTTGAGCTTGATCTCCTTGTCTTATTCTAGTTGAAAGATGTGTTATTTGATATGTTTACCATTGGCAAGAAGATAAAAGTTAGCAAATCCATAAAAATGTTGTGTGCCCTCGAGAAGATGTCTTACTTCGCCCGTTGATTCCATTTCATCGCCCCCTTTTCTTTTAGGAATTTAGCGATTTCAAATGACATGGCTTGTGCATTAGTGCGTACAACAATAATATTCACAAGAGACATCGAGTATGTGAGCTCTGTTGAACAGCAAAATAAAAAAAAACAATTTTTTAAAATAATCATTTTTTGCAAAAACATTAATGTTTTTTTACACGTGCTAATTTTCAGGATGGAATCACATTTGTGGAGGTGTGAAAAAAAACAATATAGATGCTGTAAAAAGATTGTTTGGAGGTATTTTAGAGCATCAATTTTGTTTTTTTGTCCACACCTCCACAAATATGATTTCATTGCGAAATTTTGCATGGGTTTAGAAAAAAATGTTTGTTATAAAAAAAAGTTCAGATTTTTTTTGAACTATTTATTCCCTCTGATCCAACTTAATTGTCGCAGCTGTAATACAACTTTAGCACTTCCGTTTTCACAAGACCTTGTTCACAACACTCTGCTTCTTAGTTCTTACTTCCGGGAGCAGATGACAAAAACAATTTATATCTCTTCAGAATAGCTAAAAATACATGACCCTGTGGGCATACCCTGTTAATGTACACATCAAAGGCACAAACATACAGTAAGACAGCAAATACAAATTCACTGTAAAAAAACATAAAAGAATCAAGAGATGAACAGAAACAAAATCATCGGAAGCAAAGCTCTCATGGATCCTTTCTTCTTGCGTGGCTACAGATCCCTCCTGCCGCTCAGGCTGGCCTTGGACTGGGTGTACTCGGAGGAGCTGAAGTCCTGGCTGCCGAACGCCATCCGCTGGAACTGCCTGATGTCCGCCGTGTTGGCGGCGTTGAACATCTGGCTCTTCCCGGGCTGCACGCCGTTGGTCAGGTCCACGTCGTTCAGGGTCAGGCTGTCCAGGATCCTAACGACCTGCAACACAGCCCAGGACGAAGCAGTCAATCAATGGCGAGACGTTGCCCGGCTCGATCGAAGGTTAGTTAATTTGGAGGTGGTTCTTCTTCCTCGCCCGCACGCACGTACCTGCCCCATCTTGGGCCTCCTGGCGGCCGAGTGCCGGATGCACGCCGCCGCCGCCTCGATGACGCGGAACATCTCGACGTCGTCGTAGTTGCCGTCGAGGCGAGGGTCCACCAGCTCCTCGAACTCCTGCTCGTCGATCGCGCGGTTCAGCAGCGGCCTCGACTGCGACAATGGCACGAACAGCACGCTGTCAGTGACGGATGCAGTGGTATTGCATTGCTATGCTGCTGCTGCTGCCGGTGATCTTTCTTACCCACTCTACGAGGCTCTCGTCGCCGAGGGGGCGGGACGAGTCGACGGGCTTGCGGCCGGTGATGAGCTCCAGCAGCACCACGCCGAAGGAGAACACGTCCGACTTCTCCGTCAGCTTCCCGGTCGAAGCGTACTCCGGCGCCAAGTACCTGTTCGTTTTCAGTCACCACAAACACAGAGTATTGACAATTTTTCCTCGTTTTCTGTCGACGTGCCGAGATGAATGAGTCCTGCAAAGACGATTTTATTTACCCGAATGTGCCCATCACGCGCGTCGAGACGTGCGTCACGTCGTTCTCCGCGAGCCTGGCGAGCCCGAAATCTGCGACCTGGATTACGATGAACACGACATTCAGGAGGTTTCGTCAGTAACTGAACATACCATCGAGATAGCGACATCCATTTATTCAGAAAGAGCAGAACCTGAGCTTCGAAGTTGTCATCGAGCAGGATGTTGGATGACTTGATGTCCCTGTGGATGATCCTTGGATGACCTATGTAGTATGTACAACAACAAGTCAGCAAAGAGCATAAAAATTCAGCTGAATTCAGAACGAATAGACGCAGAAATAGCAACAAAATTAAGTCCATCCACATCTTACAATCTTCGTGCAGGTAGGCCAACCCCCGCGCCGATCCCGCCGCGATCTTCACCCTCGTCGGCCAGTCCATCACCGGCCTTCCCCTCCCTGCCGGCAAAGCAATTCAGACGCACCGGTGAGCCATGGCCGTTCAAGAAGTTAATTAGTAAGTGAAGTGGAGGTCATGGTGGCGTGTGTGCGTCCGCCGGGACAGAGACGGTCCTACCGTGGAGGTTGTGGTGCATGGTGTCGTTGGCGACGAAGTCGTAGACGAGGAGGCGGTGGTCCTCGGAGATGCAGTAGCCGACGAGGGAGACGAGGTGGCGGTGGTGGACGCGGCTGATGATCTCCACCTCCGCCTGGAACTCGCGCTCGCCCTGCCCGCCGCCGCCCTTGAGCTGCTTCACGGCCACCTCCCGGCCGTCGCCGAGCGTGCCCTTGAACACGCACCCGAACCCGCCCTCCCCGAGCAGCTTGTCGCGCGAGAACCCGCCCGTGATCTCGTACAGCTCGTCGAACGAGAACGACTTGCTGTTGCCCACGCTGAGGTCGCCCGACGTCGCCACGCTCCGAGCCGGCCCCTGGCTCCCCATCGTGCTGCTGTAGTTCGCCGACGCGAACTGCGGCGGCGGCGGCTGCTGCTGGTACTGGTACTGCTGCTGCTGCTGTTGGTTCCCGTACGACTGGCTCATCATCGCGGACATTCCCGGCTGGCTGAAGTTCCCCGACCCCGGCGCGGACGGCACCCGCAGGAACGGCGCCTCGCCGGACATGTGCTGCGGCGTGTACGGCGGCGCGGCGAAGCCCGGGTAGTACTGGTCCGAGTACTTCCGCTTCCGCCGCTTCGTCAGGCAGACGAACACGCCCGCGAAGCAGAGGAAGGCGATCACGGCCACGACTGCCACGCCCGCCGTGGCGCCGGAGCTCATGCCGCCAGTGCTTGGCGGTGCCGGTGCCGTTACGCTTCTATCAGCCGTGGGCGGTGTTACTGCTGAGGCAGGAGGTGAGTGCGCCGTGGCAGATGAGCTCGTCCGCGCTGATGGAGGCGGGGCATAATCCACGGCGGATTTCTTTGGTGGCGGCGTGGCGTCCACCACTGGAGACGCTGTTGGCTCCTCGGCGGCAGGCGGAGGCGACGCTTTGGAAGAAGGCGGCTTGGCCTGCGATTGCGATGGTGGAGGCGCCTGAGTGGAAGAAGGTGGGGGCGCGGCCGCGTTATCCGGTGGCGGCGGAGTATTATCAGGTGGGGGCGGTGCGGCGTCTGCCGGAGGCGGGGCAGCAGAGACCGGGGAGGGCGGCGGAGGAGGCAATGCATCAGGTGGAGGTGGAGGGGATGCCACCGGCGGAGGAGGCGGCAATGCCTCTGGCGGAGGGGGAGAAGACGCCGCGGGCGAAGGAGGCGGTGCGAGTGGCGGTGATGGCGGGGGCGAAGACGGAGCCGGTGGTGGGTCCGAGGGAGATGATGGGGTAGGCGGCGGTGGAGAAGAGGAGGACGAGGGAGAAGGAGGAGGGTCGGAAGAGGAGTCGGAAGCAGGAGGCGGCGGCGAATCGTCGGTCGAGGAGGGCGGCGGCGTGATGGTGCCTGTCACGGTGTCTACTGCATCGGCAGCCGCGTCGGCGGCACCGCCACCGCCACCGCCACCGCCACCGCGACCACCGCCTTTAGCTTGGAGCAGAGTTCTCATTGTGTGCAGCGCTGTAAAAAGGAGGGAAACGGTCAGAAGATCAGAACAAATGCACCATGTCTTCAAATCATTCAGGAGTTATAACTGGTCTTCTCAAAATCAAAGAGAAATGGTGTGGAACAACATCATGCAAATTTGCTGAAGCCTAATGCCAGGTTCCAAATAAATTCTTCAGGCCAAGGAAATAAGGTGACCCCACTAGTTTGTGCAGCATTTTCTTTTGATCAAGAGTTCAAGACACATTATTACGAACTAAATTTGCCATACTCAGCTAACATAATTTGTCATGAAAAACGCTCGATTTGTCATGCCTAAAAATCTGACATTCACCGGTTATTCGGGTCATGGTGGAAAATCCCAGTCCAGTTTAAGATGACCTCTTCGCTGGAAAACTTAGAAAATAGAAACGGGAGAAGAACATCGTGTATTAGATAGAAATAGATTAGATGATGGGCCTCCACTCCATCATATTCATATACCACCGACAAAATCCAAAACGGTTGACTTGAAAGTAGGATTTCAGCAAAAAGATGATGCACTTGTTCCACCTCCAACACATGTTCTGCTAGCTTGCAACAACCAATTGGGAAGTACGGTACAAGATTCTTCCAGCTCGATCGTTAATAAGAGAACCAACTAATTACGTGGAAACTTCGTTTGCTTCAGAACATGAGCATATGCTAAAGAATACTAACAATATCCTCCAAAACAAAAAAGAATACTACCAACAAGGAACAAAATAATCCCCAGGAAAAGAAGTACTACTATAAAACAGGTCATTCCATGCAAACATGAGAAATCATCACTACAAGAAAATAGCAAAACTGTTGTAATATACTTGAATTAGGCATCTACTAGCTCAAGGGTCAACATTTCCACATAGCAGACAGTATTGGTTCTGAACAATCGATTCACAGGCATGAGAAGGAAGAAGATCATACTAGTAACGATCCACGGACGGTACCTTGGGATCACAAAAGATAGCGGACGCCTCGACGGATCGGAGCAAGGCCCGAACCACGCAGGGCCGTCGCCTGAGGCTGAGGCGAACCGATCGGCCGAGCAATGCAGCCTCAGCTCTCATGCTGCATCGGGGACAAGAAGGGGAGGAAGAGTGGGGAGCAGAGCAGAGGCCTCCGAGAAATGAAATGGCGGGGCATACATGCTGCCCTCTCCCTTGATCACCTTTCTTTTGCCGTTGGGGCTGCAAAGAACGTGGCAGCGACGACTCTCCGGAATCGCTGTGCTGGAACACGTCGACGACCAAAGTTTACATGTATGTGGACATGCATATAATAATAATTCTGGCTTGGTTAAACTATGCATGGGCGGAGAGGAGCAAGCGAGTAGTAGTCGCGGCCCTGCCATTGTCGACTCCTGCAGATCGGTCGGTGGAACTTCAACTACCTACGGGAGGGGAGGGCAATTATTGGTGGCGCATGCTGCATGACTAGTACGTCTACTACTCTCTCGCACGGCACACCGGACAGAAAGAAAGCGCCCCCGCTCGAAATACATAATAGCTCGGACGGAAGCGTCTCCTTCTTTTCTCTTTTTTGCCAGAGAGAAAAAACAAGCGCCAGTAACACAAACAGTAAAACTATTAATATCGTTGTAATGCTATCACAGATGATGTGACGATGGAAATCGTGTGTGATGTATGTACAAACAAAAACGGTTGTCTGAGATTCACTGTGTGTGATGTATATACAAACAAAAACGATTGAGCCTGTATAATTGTATGCGATAGCTCGCCCGATCGCACACGAGCAATTTTTGCCTCCCGTGCGTGACCGGAGGACCTATCACGACGGTTTCTGAGACGTGTGGGAAGGACCCCCCTCCCACACGCACACCTTATCGCACACACAAACAGGGCGACCATTTAAAATACCGTCGTGAAAATGGGTTAAAAATCGTTTGTTTAGCAGGTCGCTGCACAAGTGAATGATAGGAGGATACCGTGACAGTAATATGAGTTTTTGACTTGTGTTGATAAATCTTGATCACAAGCTACAGCCAAACTGCATTTCTCCTTCATCTTTATCCGCCTCAACACCATGGCGTAGTGTTATGTGTAGTTGTCAACCTTGTCGGATGGACGCCATGTTGTGCTCGGCGCCCTCGCCGGCGTCGTTCCTCTCGGTCACCTCGCCCTCAGCCTACACTGACGACGCCATCGCGAGCATACTGCCAAGAACTCTATTGTAACTCGGTGTGTTATGTGTAGGTTTTAACTCTTAATCATGTTGCATGTATGCAACCCAACACCCGCACTTGTATCTGTCAAGCCAATGCACACAACCAAACGACATGCAAAAAATGCTTCCCTAATGCAAGCAGCCCATATGCAGGCAATCAAACTAAGCGCAGTTATAATGGTTTCTTGCCTCCATTCGCTCAACCAGACTCAAGTAGGACAAGTATGCAAAGTGCTAAAAACGATGCTGGTAACCAAACACCTCCTTGGTTCCTTGCGACAATGCGAGCCAGGCCACATGTCCCTCCTCCTCACCTCCCTCCTCGTCCTTGTTACCGCCAGCGGCTGCTACGTGGCCCACAGATGGAGAGCGCATGGCCCCATCTACGAACACCGACGGTTGGCCGGCCTGAGGCGACATGTTAGCATTGTGCGATGGCTGAAAGCACAAGTGCTCCCTGAGTGATTTTGGTCATTAATGTCAACATATCTCTTGTTGGACTAATACTTTTATCTAGTATATTTTAGATGAGTTCAACAGTGCAGTGGCGTGGACAAGAGGATGTGGAACCCCTTCTAGATGCTAAGGAAAGGAGATTGGCAAAAGCTCAAAGCTCAAGACTCTACATTTTCATTTTAGTGATCCAAGATCACATTGAGTCCATAGGAAAAGCCAATACTATTAAAAGGGGATGAGGTGAACCAAAAGTCAAACTCGGCCCCACCGATTTGTACTATCCGGCGCCACCGAGTTCATTTGACATAGCCACTGCCAGAAACCCTAATCAATTCGGTCTCACCGATGGGATCCCGGTCTCACCGAGATGGGCTTGCAAACTCTCTGGTCCCTGTTGCAATAATTTCGGTCCCACCGAGATATGTAATCGGTCTCACCGAGTTTGCTTGACCAACTCTCTGGTTAGCTCATTACCAAAATTGGTCCCACCGAGTTTGTGTAATCGGTCAAACCGAGATGAGGTTTTACCCTAACCCTAGCACATCAGTCCCACCGAGTTGATCATATCGGTCCCACCGAAAAGCCTAACGTTCCCATTTTGAACTAAATCGGTTTGACCGAGTTTCATGATTCGGTCCCACACCGAGTTTGGTAGATTTTGTGTGGAGGCTGTATATACCCCTCCGCCCACTCTTCATTCGTGGAGAGAGCCATCAGAACGTGCCTACACTTCCAGCATACATTTTCTGAGAGAGAACTACCTACTCATGTGTTGAGATCAAGATATTCCATTCCAACCACATGAATCTTGATCTCTAGCCTTCTCCAAGTGGCTTTCCACTCAAATCATCTTTCCACCAAATCCAAATCCGTGAGAGAGAGTTGAGTGTTGGGGAGACTATCATTTGAAGCACAAGAGCAAGGAGTTCATCATCAACACACAATCTATTACCTTTTGGAGAGTGGTGTCTCCTAGATTGGTTAGGTGTCACTTGGGAGCCTCTGTCAAGATTGTGGAGTTGAACCAAGGAGTTTGTACGGGCAAGGAGATGGCCTAGTTTGTCAAGATCTACCCTAGTGAGGCAAGTCCATCATGGGCGATGGTCATGCTGGGATAGACAAGGTTGCTTCTTCGTGGACCCTTCGTGGGTGGAGCCCTCAATGGACTCGCGCAACCATTATCCTTCGTGGGTTGAAGTCTCCATCAACGTGATGTACGATAGCACCACCTATCGGAACCACGCCAAAAATCTCCGTGTCTCCAATTGCGTTTGCACACTCTAATCCCATCCCTTTACATTCTCGCAAATTGCATGCTTTACTTTCCGCTGATCATATACTCTTGTCATGCGTGCTTGATATGTATTGTGAATGTTTAAACTTGTGCTAAAACTCCACCTTAACATGAACAAGATAAAAACTGCAACTTTTCTTTGCTAAGAGTCTATTCAACCCCCCTCTAGACACCTCTTCTCGATCGTTTCAATTGGTATCAGAGCTTTGGTCTCCATTGCTTTGGTTTAAACACCTTTGGAGGAAAATGGATGAGTCTACGTTGGGGACTCTTAGACATAGAGTTCCTATACTTGATGGAGAGTACTTTCATGAGTGGAAAAATGAGATGCTTGTGATTTTCAATGAATATCATTTGAGCAAGTATATTACTAGCCCTTGTGCACCTCATGTTGATCCTATGCATCCTACCCTTGATGAGTCTATTGACATGATCTAAAACCTTAGAACTGTTAATCTTATCACTAGAGGTTTACCTAGAAACTTGATTGGTTGCTTGCCTACTCTTGATTGTGCCTACACTATATGGAGATTTCTTGAGGAACGATTTCCAAACTATTCCTTGAAAAACTAGATGAGATCCTTCATTAGTCTATTGTTTTGACTAAAATGAGTCCTAATGATCCTAAGTATGGTGATTGTTTGTTTGAGCTTCGTGACCTTATGCGTGCCAAAGGAGATGTTGGAATCATTAGCAATATCATCTCCGAAGTCATTATAATCCATAAAGATGCACATTGTCATGGTCATAAATCTAATGAATCACTCTCTCTAGGAATTGACCCATCATAAGACGATGTTGAACACAGATACTATGATGAGGATGATGATAGTGACTTCGATCTCGATTAGTCTATGAGACACTTTGGTCTTATGGCTAATCTTCGCGGCTACATGGCTGGAGGAAAGGAATGGGTCCTTGATAGTGGATGTACCGATCATATGACCGGAGATAAGGATATGTTTCGTGAGCTTGCTGAAAATGACGGCCCTCGAAAGTATGTCACTTTTGGTGATAACTCAAAGGGTAAGGTGGTTGGCCTTGGTAAGGTGGCCATCTCACATGATACCTCTATACAAAATGTTATGCTCGTTGAATCTCTTGGCTATAATCTACTTTCCGTATCTAGACTTGCTGACTTTGGTTTCAATGTCCTATTCACTGAAGTAGATTGCCAAGTGTTTCGTAGAGATAATCATAATATGGTCTTACCGGTATACGTAGAGGTGATCTTTACATTGTCGATTTCACTAAAAAGGCTCAACCTAGAACTTGCTTTATTGCTAAATCTTCTAAAGGCTGGTTGTGGCATAGAAGGTTAGGTCATGTGGGCATGCGAAATCTTGATAAGCTTATTAGAGGTAATAATATTCTTGGAGTGAAATATGTCATATTTGAGAAGGATAGATTGTGTAGTGCTTGTCAAGCAGGAAAACAAGTTGGAGGAAGCCACCCCGTGAAGAACATCATGACCACGAGAAGACCGCTCGAGCTTCTTCATATGGATCTTTTTGGTCCCAATGCCTACAAGAGTCTCGGTGGAAACTCATTTGGTCTAGTCATAGTCGATGATTTTTCAAGATTTACGTGGGTGTTCTTTCTTGATGATAAATCACTGGTCCAAAAGATCTTCAAGAACTTCGCTAGGAAGGCCCAAAATCAATTTGAAGTGAAGATCAAGAAGATTCGCAGCGACAACGGAACGGAGTTCAAGAACGCAAATGTGGATACCTTTCTTGACGAAGAGGGGATTTCACACGAGTTCTCGGCTACGTACACACCTCAACAAAATGGAGTTGTTGAGAGGATGAACCGGACTCTTATTGAGATGGCAAGAATGATGCTTGATGAGTATTAGACTCCAAAACACTTTTGGGCGGAAGCGGTTGAGATGGCTTGTCATGCAACAAACCGCTTGTATCTTCACAAGCTACTCGGCAAGACGGCATATGAGCTTCTCACCAGTAACAAACCCTAAGTTGGATACTTTCGAGTATTCGGCTCAAAGTGTTACATTCTTGATAAGCATCGTGGTTCTAAATTTGCTCCCAAATCTCATGAAGGTTTCCTACTTGGTTATGGTTCAAACTCTCACACTTATCGTGTCTACAATAATTTCACCCGAAAGGTTGAAGAGACGGTAGATGTGAAGTTTGATGAATCTAACGGCTCGCAAGTAGAGCAATTGCCAATTGATGTAGGAGACAAAGACCCTTCAGAAGCAATCCAGACTTGTCGATTGTCAAGATTCGTCCAACGGAGGTGAAGGAAAGTACCTCGTCCGTCCAAGTGGAAGCTTCTACCTCACGACAAGGTGAACCAAGAGTTGAAACAAAAGCATCCACAAGTGGGACACACCAAGATGAAGAAAACGAGGACGTACACCAAGATGAACCTCATCAACCTCCTTCTCCACCACGACAAGAGAACGACAATGTCAACAATGAAGAAGGCCAAGAAGAAGGACAAGATGATGAAGAAGATGTTCCACCCCGACCCAAGCAAAAGCTCCCACGAGTTTGAGCAAGAGTCTCAAGAGACCATCCCGTCGAACAAATCTTCAATGATATTCAAACCGGGAGAATCACTCACCCTAAAACTCGTTTGGCTAACTTTGGTGAACATTACTCATTCATCTCTAGCATTGAACCTATGAAGGTTGAAGAAGCATTAGAAGATCCGGATTGGATAAATGCCATGCATGAAGAGCTACACAACTTTGAGAGAAACCAAGTGTGGACATTGGTCGAGAAGCCCGACAACAACCACAACATCATCGGTACCAAATGGGTGTTTCGCAACAAGCAAGACGAAGATGGATAAGTTGTTCGCAACAAAGCACGTCTTGTCGCCCAAGGCTACACTCAAGTTGAAGGTATGGACTATGGTGAGACATATGCTCCCGTTGCTAGACTTGAGTCCATCCGCATCTTACTTGCCTATGCTAATCACCATGATATTACCTTGTACCAAATGTACATTAAAAGTGCTTTTCTAAATGGTGAAATCGAGGAGGAAGTTTATGTTAAACAACCTCCCGGCTTTGTCAATCCTAAGAAGCCCGACCATGTTTACAAACTTCACAAAGCTCTTTATGGTCTTAAACAAGCTCCTAGAGCGTGGTATAAATGCTTGACAAAGTTTCTTATTAAAAAAGGCTTTGAGATAGGAAAGATAGATTCTACTCTTTTTACTAAAAGGGTTAATGGTGAACTATTTGTGTGCCAAATTTATGTTGATGATATCATATTTGGTTCGACTAACCCTCATTTTAGTGAAAAGTTTGGGAAGCTAATGTTGAAGAAGTTTGAGATGTCTATGATGAGTGAACTCAAGTTCTTTCTTGGTTTGCAAATCAAGCAAACTAAGGAGGGCACCTTTGTTTCTCAAACAAAGTACACCAAGGACTTATTCAAGAAGTTCAACATGCGAGAAAGCAAAGGTATGAAAACACCCATGCCTACTAGTGGACATCTTGACTTGACCAAAGATGGCAAATCGGTTGACCAAAAGGTTTACCACTCTATGATTGGTTCATTGTTATATCTATGTGCCTCCATCCCGATATTATGCTAAGTGTGTGCATGTGTGCACGATATCAAGCGGCCCCCAAAGAATATCATCGTAAGGCTGTGAAAAGGATAGTGAGATACTTAATACATACACCAAATTTTGGCGTTTGGTATCCTAAGAGGTCTTCTTCTGATCTTGTTGGCTACTCCGACTCGGACTATGCCGGTGACAAGGTTGATAGAAAGTCCACTTCGGGTACTTTTCAATTTATTGGTAGATCTCTTGTGTCTTGGTCCTCCAAGAAACAAAACTCGGTATCCTTATCCACCGCCGAAGCAGAATACATTGCCGCCGGTTCATGTTGTGCTCAGTTACTTTGGATGACCCAAACTCTTAAGGATTATGGGATCAATTTCAAACATGTTCCATTGCTTTGTGGCAATGAGAGTGCCATTAAGATTGCTCATAATCCCGTGCAACATTCTCGAACTAAGCATATAGAAGTTCGCCATCATTTCATTCGAGATCATGTTGCTAAAGGTGATATTGATCTTAAACATGTTCGTACCGATAAGCAATTGGCGGATATATTCACCAAACCGCTTGATGAGAAAGTGTTTTGCCGCTTAAGAAGTGAATTGAACATCATTGATGCTTCAAACTTGGAGTAGACACTCCATTTGGAAACATGCAAGGCATGAGCCTATGACTAATCCTTGACTTTTCTCTTATGATGATGATGATCATGTGTCTTGGATATATTTGTACCCTTGCATGCTATCTAACCATTGTAGGTACTTGGATGAATCTAAATCCATGAGAATGCAACTCACTCACATCATGAGCAATCTTTACATCACCAAGTCTCTACACCATGGTGGTTGAAAACAAGGAAGCATGAAACCCTTCAACATATCCTTTGACTAACCAAATTTCATTTGGTATCAAATTTTATGATTGTCATTTTGGATACACAATAGCTCTCCTTTGCAAGACTAACCCATGTAGGTAGATGAACTCAAATCCAAGTGGTGCTCCCAATCCTTGATGAGCTACATCAACCTTGAGCATACAACACAAGTTCAACTACATGACCAAGATCAACACCACCACCAAAGGTATGATATTCCATCTTAGAGAAGTTTTACCCCAAGTTATGGGTCAAAGCAGCTCAACAAGATGTGAATGCATCAAAATGCTTAAACAAAAAATGGTAACCCCATTTTGAGCTTAAACGATGAGTATGACTTACGATCAAGTGTTCTCACTTGACTCCTCAGTCAATATACTCTAACATAGGTGACTTTGTCGCCGCCCAATTCTAGATGAAGTTCTCCAGTGTTTCTCTGAGTTCTTGCATTTGTTCCTTGCATATTTGTTCCCCTTCTTTTTAAACAAAAAAAACTTCATCTAGATTTCTTTTCTTTTCTCTGTTTTGTTCTACATTTTCTGCATCCAATTCATTGCAAATCCTGTAGTTAATTCCTTGCAAATCTTTGTGAGATCTTTCTTGCCTAGTGAGCTGAGGTGGCTAGTGTTCTCTCTGTGTTGAACTCGGACACACCGATCTGTCTCTTTCGGTTGAACCGAATCATTTCGGTGCCACCGAAGAATACAACTCGGTGTTACCGATTTCACTGCAGAGAAGACTATTTGGCACTTGTTCCTGCATATTTGTTCCAGCTCCACTCGATGATTCTTGTCCTCTACCTGCATCACACTCTATATGCTGCTTTGCTCTATGACTCAAGGACCAAACCCATTTTCACTCACACTCCAGAAGATCCCTTCTTGGAAATTGATGTCAAAGGGGGAGAGAGAGCTCACATCAAAGCCTAATCACATCTAAAGGGGGAGAGAGTTAATCACATCAAAGGCCCCAGATGCTTGGTCTTCAAGAGGAGAGAAGACACATGTCTTTAAGAGGGGAAAGACATGTTAGTTTGTGTTATGTTTTGTGCTCAGATTTGTTTTGCTCTGATTTTCCTTTCCCTATATTCTCCCATTATCTAACATAAGATTCAGGGGGAGAAAGATCTCTAAGGGAAGGAAATCTTCGAATTCATTGCATATCTTTTACCTTTGGGGACATGTCTATATCCAATAGAGTACCTAGTACTCACTCTCTACATGTCATCTCAATCTTGGTACTCTCATGGCTCTTTTGTTTGCTCTGTCTTGTAGATGTATCTGTGTTATCTAACCTTGTTTACTCAGGTTCATCTCTTCCTAAGCCAGCTCAAGACCATGAGGTAAGTATATGCATCACACTCATGTGCATGATGATCTCTTGCTGATGTACATATTGTTTGCAAGAAGGACTCATGAACATGAAGGTACATTTCCTATATTCTCATCATCTACTCTGATGCATACAGCCAAGATACATGTAACACATTGCTTGCTCTGTCATGTCTATGCAGTCACTTGCTCTTACATTCTATATTGACATGATTGCATACATGTAGGGGGAGCCTATGCATGTTACATGTCTTTCCAAAGCTTTACTTACTATTCCTTATATCTTTATCTAAGGCTTTGATGTATGTTGTCATCAATTACCAAAAAAGGGGAGATTGAAAGCACAAGTGCTCCCTGGGTGATTTTGGTAATTAATGTCAACATATCTCTTGTTGGACTAATACTTTTATCTAGTATATTTCAGATGAGTTCAACAGTGGAGTGGCGTGGACAAGAGGATGTGGAACCCCTTCTACATGCTAAGGAAAGAAGATTGGCAAAAGCTCAAAGCTCAAGACTCTACATTTTCATTTTAGTGATCCAAGATCACATTGAGTCCATGGGAAAAGCCAATACTATTAAAAGGGGATGAGGTGTTGCTTAATGGCTTGCTTGCTCAAAGTGCTTAGTGATAGAGAGAGTTGAGTGTTGGGGAGACTATCATTTGAAGCACAAGAGCAAGGATTTCATCATCAACACACCATCTATTACCTTTTGGAGAGTGGTGTCTCCTAGATTGGTTAGGTGTCACTTGGGAGCCTCCGTCAAGATTGTGGAGTTGAACCAAGGAGTTTGTACTGGCAAGGAGAGCGCCTACTTTGTGAAGATCTACCCTAGTGAGGCAAGTCCTTCGTGGGTGATGGCCATGGTGGGATAGACAAGGTTGCTTCTTCGTGGACCCTTCATGGTTGGAGCCCTCCGTGGACTCGCGCAAGCATTAGCCTTCGTGGGTTGAAGTCTCCATCAACGTGGATGTACAATAGCACCACCTATCGGAACCACGCCAAAAATCTCCGTGTCTCCAATTGCGTTTGCACACTCCAATCCCATCCCTTTACATTCTTGCAAATTGCATGCTTTACTTTCCGCTGCTCATATACTCTTGTCATGCATGCCTGATATGTATTGTGAATGTTTAAACTTGTGCTAAAACTCCACCTTAACATGAAGAAGATAAAAACTGCAACTTTTCTTTGCTAAGAGTCTATTCACCACTCCTCTAGACACCTCTTCTCGATCCTTTCAATTAGTATCAGAGCTTTGGTCTCCATTGCTTTGGTTTAAACACCTTTGGAGGAAGATGGATGAGTCTATGTTGGGGAGTCTTAGACATAGAGTGCCTATACTTGATGGAGAGTACTTTCATTAGTGACAAAATGAGATGCTTGTGATTTTCAATGAATATCATTTGAGCAAGTATATTACTAGCCCTTGTTCACCTCATGTTGATCCTATGCATCCTACCCTTGATGAGTCTATTGACATGATACGAAACCTTAGAACCGTTAATCTTATCATTAGAGGTTTACCTACAAACTTGATTGGTTGCTTGCCTACTCTTGATTGTGCCTACTCTATATGGATATTTCTTGAGGAACGATTTCCAAACTATTCCTTGAAAAACTTAGATGAGATCCTTCATAAGACTATTGCTTTGACTAAAATGAGTCCTAATGATCCTATGTATGGTGATTGTTTGTTTGAGCTTCGTGACCTTATGCGTGCCAAAGGAGATGTTGGAATCATTAGCAATATCATCTCCGAAGCCATTAGAGTCCATAAAGATGCACATTGTCATGGTCATAAATCTAATGAATCACTCTCTCTAGGAATTGACCCATCACAAGACGATGTTGAACACGGATACTATGATGAGGATGATGATAGTGACTTTGATCTCGATGAGTCTATGAGACACTTTGGTCTTATGGCTAATCTTCGAGGCTACATGGCTGATGGAAAGGAATGGGTCCTTGATAGTGGATGTACCGATCATATGACCGGAGATAAGGATATGTTTCGTGAGCTTGCTGAAAACGACGACCCTCGAAAGTATGTCACTTTTGGTGATAACTCAAAGGGTAAGGTGGTTGGCCTTGGTAAGGTGGCCATCTCACATGATAGCTCTACACAAAATGTTATGCTCGTTGAATCTCTTGGCTATAAACTACTTTCCGTATCTAGACTTGCTGACTTTGGTTTCAATGTCCTATTCACTGAAGTAGATTGCCAAGTGTTTCATAGAGATAATCATAATATGGTCTTACCGGTATACGTAGAGGTGATCTTTACATTGTCGATTTCACTAAAAAGGCTCAACCTAGAACTTGCTTTATTGCTAAATCTTCTAAAGGCTGGTTGTAGCATAGAAGGTTAGGTCATGTGGGCATGCGAAATCTTGATAAGCTTATTAGAGGTAATAATATTCTTGGAGTGAAATATATCATATTTGACAAGGATAGATTGTGTAGTGCTTGTCAAGCAGGAAAACAAGTTGGAGGAAGCCACCCCGTGAAGAACATCATGACCACGAGAAGACCGCTCGAGCTTCTTCATATGGATCTTTTTGGTCCCAATGCCTACAAGAGTCTTGGTGGAAACTCATTTGGTCTAGTCATAGTCGATGATTTTTCAAGATTTACGTGGGTGTTCTTTCTTGATGATAAATCGCAGGTCCAAATTCAAGAACTTCGCTAGGAAGGCCCAAAACCAATTTGAAGTGATGATCAAGAAGGTTCGCAGCGACAACGGAACGGAGTTCAAGAACGCAAATGTGGATACCTTTCTTGATGAAGAGGGGATTTCACACGAGTTCTCGGCTACGTACGCACTAACGATGACATGTACCTAGGGTAGGGTAATACGCCTGGCCTAGACACCCTTCCCAAGTACATTGCCCTAGAGTCAAATGCATTCAAGATACAATAGCATCTACCGATTGAAATCACCTCAGAGTGCAACCCACTCGACCAACAATTCCACTCGGATAACCCAATTCCATTCGACCAGGATATAATCATCCGACCATACCAGAAACCACTCGGAGTATAGAAGATCTAAAGTCACTCAGGATGGCAACGGTCAGACGTTCCCTCCGTAGTCTTAATGATCATTTATATGTCTTTATTGTTGGCGTTACCAGTAACATATCACCTTAATGTACATTGAACCCCTTGTAACATGGGCTGGCTGGGGTCCTGGTGCACTCTATATAAGCCACCCCCCTCCACTGGCACAAGGGTTCGCACCCCCTGTAACTTCATGCATAATCCAGTCGACCAAGCCTCCGGGCACCAAGACGTAGGGCTGTTACTTCCTCCGAGAAGGGCCTGAACTTGTAAATCTTGCGTGCACAATCTCACCGTAGCTAGGATCTTGCCTCCTCCGACGTACCCCGTATTCTACTGTCAGACTTACTCCCACGACAGTTGGCGCCCACCATGGGGCATGTGTCTTAGCGACTTTCCGGTAAGGTTGCGATTTTTTCGATTCCCATCATCATGGTTTCTGGCGGCGGTTTGGCTGAGGGCCGCGAGATCCGTCTCAGCGCGCTCGTCTTCATCGCCGGCGACTTCGCCTGGCTCTAGGAGGCCCCCCTCAACGTCGAGACGCACCCTATCCGCGGGGCGACGCACTTTCGTGCCTGTGTTCGTGGCGTCCTTCTGCGGCAGCCGTCGACCCAGTATCGGTCGGCTCCCGTAGCGTCTTCGCTCGCCGCTGCCTGCTGCCGCAAGCGATCTGGTCGATCGCGGCTTCAGCGGTGGGTAAAGCATGCGGTGGCCCGTTAGTCGGCCACCCCTCAAGTCTCGGCAATCGAGCCCGATGAATCTCTCTACGGGCTATTCGACCTGTCGACTGGCTCTGTCGAGACCCTGTCCGATTGCGATAGCAGCGACTCTGTGGCAGAAGTCCTGATGGTCGACACGCCTCACGACCCGCCTGGTTTCCGTCGTAGTGGCGGCGGCGATCTGTCGAATGTTCACGAGGAATATCGTCATGAGGCCCTCACTTCGCAGCAGAGGAATGAGCTGCACCATCGCAATGTGGAGGCACTCCACACTCCCATCATCGAAGAGACTTCCGAGGCTCGGGCCTTGGAGGCTGTGCGCCTGGCCACCTTAGCTGAGCGCGTGCGGCTCGAGAACCTTCAGCCTTCACTCGACGAGCGCGCTCGACGACAGATCCCCGAATCCAGTCGACGGTGACAGTTATTCCCGCATGAACCTCATGTATACTGCACTCTGATTCAGAATCTTACAGTTGCAGCCCATATAGCAGAGTCGATCCAGCCGTCCCAATCAGAGGCTGGAAGAGGTTTCATGCAGATCCGGGTGCTGCTCTGGGCAGCAGGAGAGCAAAACACAGTCGTTTCTCAGTCCCGCAACAGGATCCATCGTAGATCTGTGGTGGCTGACACAGTCCAGTCGGCTCACAGCCCAAGATCACCTTCGCGGCGTGAGGGGCGTGGGCATCGCCAAGAGCAATACTTGGGACGGAACCACGAGCAGTATGATCATCGACTCGGCCGTGATGACCGCCGTCGAATGCCTATGCCCCCTCCAACGGGCGGATCATATGTGCCCCGGCAATATGATGACAGGCGCCCGTACAACGGTGAGCGGAGGGTCCCAGTCGACCCAAGAGAGCCAGGGTTTGATGCGAGGTCAATCCTTGTTCAAGGTCTGGTCGACAGGAACAGAGCACACAGAGAAGGACTCGACAGAGATCGTCCGACTGGCAGCATAGTTTATGTCTCTGGACCTGAGTGTTTCAGCAGAGCCATCAGAGCTGCTGAGATTCCTCCCAACTTCAGGTTGGCAACGGGAGTGAGCAAGTTCACCGGTGAGTCGAAGCCTGACACTTGGCTGGAAGATTACCGAGTGGCTGTGCAGATTGGTGGCGGCAATGACGATGTAGCCATGAAGCATCTCCCCTTGATGTTGGAGGGTTCGTCCAGAGCTTGGTTGAATCAATTGGCTCCTGGCAGTATATTCAGTTGGGAAGAGTTGGCCCGAGTGTTTGTCAGGACATTTGAGGGAACTTGCAAACGGCCCGCAGGGCTGACTGAGTTGCAGCATTGTGTGCAGAAACCGAATGAAACTTTGAGGGATTACATCCAGAGGTGGACCACTTTGCATCACACAGTGGAAAATGTATCTCCGCACCAGGCTATTTGTGCCTTCAAGGAAGGTGTTCGGTACAGAGAGCTTAACCTGAAATTCGGCCGGACAGGAGATATGACTCTGGCCCGAATGATGGAAATAGCCACTCGGTACGCTAACAGCGAGGAAGAAGACCGTCTCCGCAGTGGCAAGAGCAAACCAGTCGCCCAGGACACCGAAGGAGGGAATTCCAGTCGGAAACAGAAGTGCAAAGCCGAACCCGTAGGTCCTGGTGAGGCCGTAGTTGTGACCCAAGGAAAGTTCAAAGGAAAGCCTAAGGGGCCCTAGATCCCCAAGAAGGTGAAAGATCAAGCAGGAAATGATGTGCTAGATTTGCCGTGTCATATACACACCAAGAAGGATGAAGAGAGCAATCTGATTTATCCCAAGCATACAACTCGACAGTGTTGGCTCTTATCCAGCAGTTCCGAGAGAAACAACCCAGTGAGAAAGAGAAAGAATCTGATAAGGACGAGGACAAAGATGAAGACGATAGTTACCCCCAGGTCAATGCCACTTTAGTGATTTTTGCTGACGTTGAGAGCAAAAGTCGACTGAAAGTCATCAACAGAGAAGTGAACATGGTTGCTCCGGCAACGACAACATATTTGAAGTGGTCCAAGACTCCCATTACGTTCGACCAGTCTGACCATCCAGCACACGTTGCTACCCTCGGGCGGCAAGCATTGGTGGTCGACCCAGTCGTGGGGGGTGCCCGACTGACCAAGGTTTTGATGCATGGTGGCAATGGCCTGAATATTTTGTATGCCGAGACTCTACGGGAGATGGACATCCCGATGTCCAAGCTCAGCGAAAGCAATATGCGGTTCCATGGGGTCATCCCTGGGAAGAAAGACAATTCACTCGATCATATCACTCTTGATGTGGTTTTCGGTGATTCGACGAATTACAACAAAGAGAAGTTGGCATTTGAAGTTGTGGATTTTCACAGTGCCTATCATGCTATTCTGGGCAGACTCGCATATGCCTGTTTCATGGCTTGACCATGTTACGTGTACCTTAAGCTGAAGATGCCTGGTCCCAAGGGCGTGATCACAGTCACTGGTAATCGGCAGAGAGCAGAAGAGTGCCTCCAAAAGGGCTCAAAGATTGCCGATGAACAGATGGCGTCAGTAGAAATGCAAGAGTATCAGAAAAATGCATATTCGCGTGATTTGTTGCGTTCTAAGAAGCCTGCTTCAGAGTCTGCATTTCAGTCGTCCGGTGAAACAAAGCTAGTTCACATTCACCCGACCTACCCCAATGCTGCCCCGACTCATATTTCAACAACACTCGACAGCAAATAGGAAGAAGCGCTCACCCAGTTCCTCCGTGAGAACTGGGACATCTTTGCATGGAAGCCTTTTGACATGCCAGGTGTACCCAGGGGACTGGCTAAGCACCGAAAGCAAAACCTGTCAAAGAACATCTCCAACGGTCTGCCGTGGAGAAAAGGAAGGCAATTGGCGAGGAGGTGGCTCGGCTTCTGGCAGCTGAGTTCATCTGAGAGATATACCACTCCGAGTGGCTCGCCAATGTTGTTATTAGCCCCCAGTGGCTATAACGCAGTTTTACAGTCTCCTAAATGATTGATGTTACATATGCATGTGTTCAAAAAAAAACCCAGCGGGTGGCTTAGCCGCGAACCCGATTCGCCTAAGTTTGAAAAAAAAACTTCGAGTGAAGAGCAACCCTCTCACTCGGGGGCTTAGCCGCGAACCCGATTCGCCTAAGTTTAAAAAATCCTACCGAGTGAAGAGCAATCCTCTCACTCGGGGGCTTAGCTGCGAACCCAATTCGCCTAAGTTTAAAAAAAATCCTACCGAGTGAAGAGCAATCCTCTCACTCGGGGGCTTAGCTGCGAACCCGATTCGCCTAAGTTTAAAAAAAAATCCTACCGAGTGAAGAGCAATCCTCTCACTCGGAGGCTTAGCTGCAGTTCCGTACTCGCCTAAGTTTAAAAAATCCTACCGAGTGAAGGGCAATCCTCTCACTCGGGGGCTTAGCTGCAGTTCCGTACTCGCCTAAGTTTATAAAATCCTACCAAGTGAAGAGCAATCCTCTCACCCAGAGGCTTAGCTGCAGTTCCGTACTCGCCTAAGTTTAAAAAATCCTACCGAGGGAAGGGCAATCCTCTCACTCGGGGGCTTAGCTGCAGTCTCGTACTCGCCTAAGTTTAAAAAATCCTACCGAGTGAAGAGCAATCCTTTCACTCGGAGGCTTAGCTGCAGTTCCGTACTCGCCTAAGTTTAAAAAATCCTATCGAGTTAAGAGCAGCCCTCTCACTCGGGGGCTTAGCTGTAGTCTCGTACTCGCCTAAGTTTAAAAAATCCTACCGAGTGAAGAGCAATCCTTTCACTCGGAGGCTTAGCTGCAGTTCCGTACACGCCTAAGTTTAAAAAATCCAGCATCCCTCTCACTTGGGGGCTTAGCTGCAGTCTCGTACTCACCTAAGATTTAAAAATCTCCGAGTGAAGAGCAATCCTCTCGCTCGGGGACTTGGCCACACGCTCCATCATGATCTGGAAGGACGACGAGGTGCAGGTCGTCTGCGACCCTCTCCTCAGAGTTGCGCCATAAGTACAACGTCCGCTCCATCCCGATCCGCAAGGACGACGAGGTGCAGGTCGTCTGCCACCCTCTCCTCAGAGCTGCGCCATAAGTACAACGTCCGCTCCATCCTGATCCGCAAGGATGATGAGGTGCAGGTTGTCCGCGACCCTCTCCTCAGAGCTGCATCACAAGTACAAAAGTCTGTTCCGAGTGAAGAGACAAGTTCCACTCGGAGTCAAGAGATTTGAAAGCAGCAAAGACAAAGACAAGCATATTCAAGGAAAAACCAAGTCCAGATAAATCCCACGAGGTTCCGATCCGCAGATAAAAGTGCTCGGGCATCAGGCCCGAAGGAGTTTAACGGTTACAAAATCACTCGGCATCCCGAGGCAAATTTAATCAGGGCATGAAGTTTGTTCACTCCGCAGGAGGAGGGCTGGCAGGCTCGACGAACTCGTCCAGGTCGATTCCGTCTGCAATGCGAGTGGCTGCTTCGATGAAGGTCTCCATGAAGGACTGGAAGTGAAGCTTCTTAGTGTTGGCAACCTTGAGCGCTGCTAGCTTCTCTTCCTTGGCCTCTTTGCAATGGACGCGAACCAGAGACAGAGCTACATCAGCACCACAATGGGCGGATGACTTCTTCCATTCCTGCACTCGACCGGGAATCTCATTGATCGAGTCATCAGGGACTCGAGGTCATTTTGGAACGTCTCCCTTGGCCAAAGCGCCGTGTCAATCCGCAACACCGCCACCTTCAGTCGCGCGAGATAGTCCATGGCGCTGGCAAGACGAGATTCCAGTCGGAGCACGTTCATAGCAGCTTCATCTTTAACAGGGGAGTTGATGTGGCCCAAGCTCGTCTCAATTCTCCCAGTCTCTTCCTCGAAGTTTTGGCAGAATTCTTAGTGTTGGTGGCCCTGGTGACGAACTCTTTCAAGCCCTGGTGGACCTGCAGGCGCCGGAGGTCGCGACGAAGAATGTGCACCTCGGGGCCGCGTCGCCGCGCAGCGCCTTGCCATGCAAGAAATCGTCGACCTGCACATCCACGTCTACGAGGAAATCGTCTACATAGGCCACTACAAGGCCAGCGAGGACAGAAAGATGTTGGCCTTCTTCCAGCGGATGGAATCTTTGGACGCCATTGTTCAGAAGCACGTCGACCTGGCCACAAAAGCCGCTGCTACTTAGCCGCCGTTCGGTGGGCCGGCGCCCTGAGTCGAGGAGGTGGACGTCGTCGATGGATGCATCTCTTCTTCTTGCCTCCTATAACCAGCACTGCATCACCTCGTGGCCTTAATGTTTTATTAGTATAGAACTCCCTCCGTTCCCAAATATAAGTCTTTCTAGAGATTCAGCAAGTGACTACATACGGAGCAAAATGAGTGAATCTACACTCTAAAATATGTCTACATACATCCGTATGTTGTATTCCATTTGAAATATCTAAAAAGGCTTATATTTAGGAATAGAGGGAGTATATGGCATTTTTATTCCAGTCCTAACGTTTTCACTGTGAGGTGCGGCCGCAGTTGAGCAAACCGACCATCGGCAAATCCCCACCCCGCCCACCGGGCGTCGGCTGAGTTTAGAATTAGAAGAGAGAAACGAGGGAGAAGAGCTAGCTGTAGCACGGACGCTGTTGTCAGATGGGACTCGTGTTGATAGAATAGGAGTACTAAGCACCCGTACCTCTTTTTTTGAGGGAAAAAGTAGTCGTATGTCTAGTACTACCACTAGTTGGGTGCGTGCGACCTATACCTATCATCACTTTAGGTCTCCTTTTTGAATCGCAGCTACGCTTCACCGTACATATTTTTTCACGCATTTATCCTCCTATAGCTATATGTACTCCTAGGCTATTTCCACGTGCCCCCTTTCACCGACATGTGGGACATAAAGCATCTGGGTCGTAGTGCATGCACGACTCGGAGCATATGCCGGGGTACTTTACATTTCAGACCTCACGAATTACATGCAAACCCCCAGTAGAAGAATAAATAAATAAATGAATTACTACATGAAACCGGATTATTTTCATAGAAACCGGAGCACGTTCATTAAATTTTGGACATAACACGTTTATAAAAAACTACTGGACCTAAACCAGTCTAAGGGACTCTTTGATTCGCAGGATACTGAAAACACAGGAATGGGGAAAGTATGATGGTGATGAACCGAGACGAGGAGAACTCTAACTCAGTTAGAGGTAGAGTTAGATTCTAACCCTGAACTAACTCTAAACCAAAGAGGTGTATGGATGGCAGGGTTAGATTGACAATAAATGTTCTTTCTCAATCATTTGACTACTTTGGACCCTATTTCCTGTCGTATTTGGTGTGGCCGGCTCTTGTGTGGCCTCCTCCCGCTCACAATTGACATAAACAAACCATCTTTACAAATCAAGCATGCAAAACAAGATAAATTTTACTTTGTCCATACAAATGAGATATCCCACTTAAACATACAAGTCCTCAATCAAGCTTCACAAAAAAATACACTCCATGAAACAAAGCATGAGCTAACTCATCACCGAAGTCATTCACGATAGGGAGGGAGCCCGGAGCCCCTCACGCACCCAGGGAGGAGCTCGTCATTGTCGCTCTAGAGGAAGGCTCTGTAGAGCCCAAGCCCCAGGAACCCCTTCGACGCCGGCGCTTGCGAGTTGAGGTCGACACCAGCATGGGTAGCAGGGCCACTTGCCGACGACTGCGAACCGAATCTTTGGGCCTCTAGAAATAATGCAAGCCTGAAACTGAAATACCTAAAAAGGTGAACTGAATATTTGGGCCTCTAGAAGTAATGCAAGCCTGAAACTTAAATACCTAGAAAGGTGAACTGAATCTTTGGGCCTCTAGAAATAATACAAGCCTGGAACTGAGCCTTTTGCACGCGAAGACCACTTTTGTCAGGATAGCTTGTACTAGTTGTCTCCCTTCAAATTTGGCCGTTGTGGGATCCCTTCCCGCCTACATTTGGGAAGAGGACCAAGGCCACTATAAATAGGACTTAGCCACCACCATAGAGAGGCATCTTGGGACGGATCCATTCCACCTGAACCACCTCACCAGCTCATCGAGCTCAAGAACACCTCACCTCTTGAGGCTGTTCCAACACTGTATTAGTTCATCCTCAGCCCCACGAGGCAATCCACCACAAAGCTGGAGTAGGGTATTACACCGCAAGGTGGCCCGAACCAGGATAAATCCTTGTGTCCCTTGTTCTTTGGGTTCGTCGAGCTTGGCCGTGGGATCGTTGTGCGGGCAGATTGGGGGGAGAGAGAGTTCTTCGTGCGCACCCCAGAGTTCGAATCTCTCAAGGGTCTGCGGAACCCCGAATCCGAAATTTGGCACGCCAGGTAGGGGTGCGCCGAAACCTCTCTTCCGTCGATCGACGCACCACCGCTCCACTGCTTCCATGGCTGACGCTCGTCGAGCCCGTGCTGAGCGCCGAGCCGCTCTCAACGCTCGTGTCGCCCAGACGGCGCTCGTCGGCGGGCCTCCCCGTCGCTCTCCATCACCCGCTGCCAACGCTGCCACCGGCCCGGCAGGGCACGAGCAGCAAGCTTCGTTGCTGCACCCCTCCGTGCGGCGGGAAGGACGCACCTCCACCCCGTCACTAACTCCGGCTGGCTTGTCGTCTCACACTCGTCGCAGGCCCACAGACGCACAAGCTGCGCTGCTCATGGTGCGCGAGCTCCTGCGCTACCGCCCCATCGATGACCTCTACGAGGACTGGCTGGACCGCATCGCCAAGCTCGTTAGCGTCGCTGGGGCTCTCCTGCACCGTCCCTCTCACTACCTCACCCGCCTCCCGCAGCGGGCGATGTAGCCCATGGAGCGCCTCCACCACCTCCCCGTCAAGACGTCGCCCTCGCACCAAGTCGCGCGGCCCCGCAGCATGACCCACCGCGCAGGGCGCCCGCGCGTGAAGAAGAAAGCTGCCAGGAGGTCCAGCGGCCGCAAGAAGACGCTCCTGCGCTCCCAGCACCGCCACGTCAAGACTGTGTGTCGCCTGCGGTGGTGGTGCGCGGGTACCAAGACCAGGCTCCGCCTCCGCGACGAGCTCCAGTGACCACTGCGGGCTGTCGAGCCTTCACTCCCGAGCTGCACAGCGTCGTCTGGCCGGGGAAGTTCAAGCCTGACCTGCCTCTGCGCTACGACGGCACCCCCGACCCTGCCGAGTACCTGCAGCTCTATGAGCTGAGCATCGAGGTGGCCAACTGCGACGAGAAAGTCATGGTGAACTGGTTTCCCATGGCTCTCAAAGACGGCGCACGCTCGTGGCTCCTAAACCTGCCCGCGGGATCGATCTCCTCCTGGGGCGAGATGCGCGAGCGTTTCGTCGCCAACTTCCAGGGCACTCGCGACCGCCCACCTGCCGCGGGTGACCTGCGGTGCATCAAGCATCAGCCAGGAGAAACCCTGCAGAAGTACATCCAGCGCTTCAACAGCGTTCGCCTCAAGATCCCCAAGGTGACGGACGAGGTCATCATCTCAGCATTCTCTGATGGCGTCCGTGATGTCAAGATGAAGGAGGAGCTCGCCATACACGAGGACCTGTGCACGGCTCTGGAGATGTTCAACATGGCGACCAAGTGCGTGAGAACCAAGGAAGGACGCCTCTCCCTCCTCGAGCTCCCAGCTGCCGACCCAGAAGACAAGAAGGCCAAGAACAAGGATTTGAAGCGCAAGGGGGCGGCCGTGCTCGCAGCTGCACTAGAGATGGAGTGCGACTGCGACCACCCAGAGTCATCCAAGGGCAGCCGTCCGTTTTGCGCCTTCCACAATGTACGCAGCCACAACACCAATGACTGTCAGGAGCTCAGGGCCATCCGCGACGGGCGCTTTGGTCGACGCCCCGAGCGTAATGATCGAGGCTACGGCCGTGGAGGAGGTCGAAGTGGAGGACACTGGGATGACCACGGACCCCGCCAGGAGTGGTGCGACCAGCCTCGTGAGGACCGCTGGCAGGACTAGCCTCGCGAGGGCACCTGGACGGACCAGCCTCGTGAGGACCATCCTCAGGGCAAGGCCGACATCCCTTCGCTGCCACCACCACCAAGGAGGAACGATGACCATCACCAGGACGAGGGGGCTGGGGGCTTCTAGGAGCCGAGCGCCATCGCTTGCATCTCGGGCGGCGCTCAGGCCCCAGCCTCCCAGTGCATCTTCAAGCAGTTCGCTCATGAGGTGAATGCGGCCCTCCCCAGGCTCGAGGCCACGCACCCGCTCAGGTGGTCCAAGTGCATCATCACCTTCAGCTCGTCCGACCAACTCAAGTGTGCGGCAACTGCCAGCGCCCTCCCGATGCTCTACACGCCAGTCATCAGGAATGTCCTTGTCACCAAGACCCTCATCGATGGCGGTGTGGGGCTCAATGTTCTTTCCATCAAGACATTCGACCGCCTCCAAGTGTCATATGATCAGTTGCAGCCCACCAAGCCCTTCTCAGGAGTGACCGACGGCTCCACCACTCCGATAGGGCAGATCCGCCTCCCTGTCACATTCGGCCAATGCGACAACTACCACACCGAGCTTATAGACTTCGATGTCGCCCACATCCGCCTACCGTCCAATGCCATCCTTGGGTATCCGGCCCTGGCCAAGTTCATGGTTGTGACCCACCATGGCTACAATGTCCTCAAGATGCCAGGGAACCGCGACGTCCTCACGATCGCATGTGAGGAAAAGGATGTGGTGTGCTCTCTCGAGCGCGCCTACCAGGCTGCGGCGGTCGAGGACCCGGACAACGAAAGCGCCATCTACCCTCCTGAGGTTGTCCCCAAGAAGAAGAAGCATTTGCTCCGCCAAGAGCCTCAGGAGAGCGGTGTCTCCAGCGGCACCACCTCAGGACCTGCGCCCACAGGTGGGGCGCCTCCCTCCCTCCCATAGGAAGGCGTGCCTGGCGCCCTCCTCGGGCTGGGCTCGGGGGCTCTCTTCTGGAGGGCCTCAGACTTAGCCAACATAGCGAGGGAGGCGCTCGGGCACCACATGGAGGCATGCTTCATCGCACGCTTCCCTCATGAGGGCACAAGGCAAGGAGTGCCTGGTTCTCAGGAATTCATCACCAAGGCGACTGAGGAGCTTGAAGAGGCAAGAGCCATGTGCAGCGACCGCCGCCCACCACCTGGCGCAGCTCCTTGTCCCGGCGAGGACGACGAGCTGCGCATCTGCGTCAACATCCCAGGGATCAACAGAGCCGCATCCCAAGAGCGCTTCTAGCCTTCGCGCGTTGGTCGGTGTGAGGGCCCCCCTCACAGCTACGTTCGCATGCCTTTCAGCTTGCAGAACGCGGCTGCCACCTTCCAGTGCCACCTGCGGAGCGTTCTGGCGGCTCAGGAGGCCAGGCACCACGCGGTCCTGGCGGAGATGGCGACGGTTCTTCATGAGCCTCCCGAGCCCCCAGAGCCTCCCGAGGTTCAGGACCCAGGCGGCTCGTGAGGAGCAACTTCTTCAGCACGCGTCTTCGGCTGCTCCAACATCTCTCCAGCAACGGTGCCAGGTGACTCTTTCCGGTTCTTTCAGTTGGGGGCGCCCCTCGGGCTGCATTATCCCTAGGTCACATGGGCCTGTCCCTGCGACGTGTATCCTTTTGCATCTTTAACTTACTCTGTTGGGGGCGCCCCTCGGGCTACATCATCCCCAGGCCGCATGGGTCTGTCCCTGCGGCGTGTATCATTCTCGCATTTACCTGAACTAGCTTGCCTCCACTCATGAGTTACTTTATGATTATCACCTGCTAGTCCGGCACTTCGATGCCATGAACGTCGTATGCCCTTGGGAACCCACCCACGACCGCCTCATGATTAAGGGCCGGCACGGCGTCTGTGCTTGGGTCCGTCCCTGCAGCGTCGCTAAACCCAAGAGGGTGAGCTCTGGCTCGCGGGCCAGCTCCCGTGTACGTCACCTCCCATGGTCCTTGGTTCTTGGTTATCGCATGAGCTAATCGTGGGTGGATGAGCTAGGGCGCGCGACCCGGTGCCTCACCACCACGGGAACCACGCGTCGGTTGTCTTTCTTCAGGATTTTTTGCATGAGAAGACTGGGCACGGTGTCTATGCTCGGATTCATCCCTGCAGCGTCGATAAACCCAACGACTGAGCTCTGTCTGGCGAGCCGGCCCCGCTCACGTCACCTCCTGGGGTCGTTGGTGTTTGGCCTTCTCAAGTGATCACCTCAGGAGATTCATTCGGCAGGTTGTCTAACCATCTCGCAGGGCCACCACAGCTATCAAGAATCAAGTTCAGGCGCAACCCGCCTTGAGGTAGGGCCTCGTGAGTCCCGCACTGGCTCATGAGTGCCCAAACACACTCGTCTAGCCCTGCCGTGCAAGCCACGTGTTAGGGCGGGGTTGTACATGCCCCGGGGGTTCCACTCAGAGGGAACCCCCACCCACGCACCAGTGGAAGCACCATGCTCCGCGCTGGCAGTCGACACGGTCGAGGAGCGGCTATGCCCGTGCAAGTGCGGAAGCTGTCGGATTTCGGGTTCCGGCAAAACCCTTGAGGTTCGAACTCTGGGGTGCGCACGAAGATGTCTCTCCCCCTAGCTCACACTCTCGCCACGATCTCAAGGCCTAGCTCACCGAACCCACGGAACAGGGGACACAAGAGTTTATACTGGTTCGGGCCATCGATGTGGTGTAATACCCTACTCCAGTGTGGTGTGGTGGATTGCCTTGTGGGATGAGGATGAACAAGTACAAGGGAAGAACAGCCTCATGAGGAGAGGTGTTCTTGTGCTCGGTGAGCTTGTGCGTGTGAGGATGGAATGGATCCGATCCAAGATGAGTTACCTCCTATGGTGGTGGCTAGTCCTATTTATAGAGGCCCTGGTACCCTTCCCAAATATTTAGGCGGGAAGGGATCCCACAACGGCCAATTTGAAGGGGACAACTAGTACAAGCTATCCTAACAAAAGGTGGTCTTCGCCTACCAAAGGCTCTGGTGGTGACGCCGCCGTGGGCTCCGCGATGACCTCCATCCTGCCGTCCTGCTGGTCTTGGTCTCGTTGCACCGTTATGGAAACCTTTACCTGATGCCTCGGGACTCCTCGCCTGCGCCTGCCCCTTTAGCACCAAGGAGGAAACCAGTACTATGCGCCCGCTGGTGCCCCCTGGCCTTGGTTCTTCATGGCTCACGTCACGGAAACCTCACGAGGTGGCCCTCGCCTTGATATCTCCGCTCCTCGTGAGCCAGCCTAGTGAGGCTGCCCCTGAGGAGGTCTTGTGTCGTCCGCCTTGCGAGGCTTGGCCCCTCGCGAGGGTCTTGAGTGCTTGCTGATGAAGATGGGCCGTACCAGGCTGTTAGTGGAGCCACGCCATGGGCCGCAGGCAGGCAAGTCTGGGGACCCCGTTCCCAGAACACCGACAGTAGCCCCCGGGCCCAAGGCGCGCTCGTACTTGGCTTCGAGGCGAAGCCAAGGGCCAAGTGCGGAGCTCCACAGGCCCCAACCGCTTACGTTCTTGATTGACTCGTGGCGATTGACAGGATGTGGGCGTCCCCGCTTCCCCATGCAGCCTTGATATCCGCCTGGCTAGGCGGCCACCGCGACCTACACAGTTACTCCTTCATCGCTGGTGACGCACTTCCCCAACTCTTCCGCCTTCCCGAAACAACAGCCTCCTCTTCCAATCTTACCTGGGCTCTGTCCTCTCCATCGTCATGGCGCCGAGCCAAACGAAGAAGGGGAAGAAGAAGTCCCAGTCCTCAGCCGAACCACCTCCGGCCCTTGAGCCAGTCGTTGAGCGGTCGGTGGTGCTCAACCAGGAAGCCATGGACAAGGTCCGCCCAGCGCTCGCCGCCGACTTCAACGAATGGGGGAAGACGGTGGCCTAGCCCGCATCCTGCGCCTCTGTTGATAGGACAATCACCAAGGTCCACATCCTCCTTGACGCCTTATGGGCCGACCTGATTCCCCCTTTCTCCACCTTCTTCAACGCCGTGCTTTCCCATTACTAGATCCATATGCTGCACCTAGATCCCCAATCCGTCGTCCTTCTTGCTGTCTTCGCCTTTGTCTGCGAGGCCATGGTGGGCATTTCTTCTCGCTGCACCTGACCGACCCTCGGCAGCGCTCGGGATGCTTGAGCTTCCAGGCTGTGGCTGCGATGGCCGGCTCGGGGATTGACTACGAGCTCCCGCCGTCCGTGAGCGGGTTCCGGAAGCGGTGGGTGTTCGTGGACGTCGGCGTGCTCAGCCCCTGCTCTCGCTTCCGTCGGCGCCCGCCGTTCCCAGCTCCGGCTGGGGCCACGAGAGGCTCGCTGATCCGCGTCTTGCCCATGTCTGGCGCCGGTTGAAGAGGCTGAAGGACCTCGACGTGACTGCGCCCATGGTGGTGAAGGAGTTCGTCCGGCGCCGCGTCGCTCCGCTCCAGCGCCATTCTCGACCAATGTGGACCTTGTCCGGCAGCAAGGACCGCATGAGGCTTCACGAGTCCGAGCTTCCTCTTGAGGCGCAACAAACTGTGCTCGAGATCTTGACGGGCGACCCATCGCCAGCTAATATGTCGGAGGAGGGCTGCCTTCTGTACTTCTGCTCGAACAAGGTAGAATTCGCGAGGCAAATGCCACCTTTCAACGAATGGGGGTTACACCCGGTCGGCCTTGAAGGACCTCGCGAGAGTCCTGTCTTCGTGATCCCCTTGCCTGCCGCCAGCACGGAGCTCACCCCAGAAGTGGGCGCAGGGGGGCGAGCGCTGTCGAATGCTGGCGACGTGGCTGTTGTTGAGCCGACGTCGCTCGAGGCTCCTGAGACGCCATCTCCTGGGGCGTGAGATCGCCATCTCGGAGAAACGGTCGGGGGGACGATGCAATCCGCTGCTCCTAAGGCTAAAGCCCCCGAGGCCCCAGCGGGCCGCCGCGAAGCGGAGCCCAAGGGCTCCCTGCAGCCCAGCATTCCCGAGGTCGCCTCCTCAGGAGCCTCACCAGCTGCGCCCAGTGCTGGTGACCGCATCCAAGGCTTCGGCTGGCTCCGGCCGAACTTCGATGCGTTCCGCAAGAGAAAGGGGTCTCCAAGCTGCAGCGGCGACACCTTCCGGCCATTGAAGCAGAGGAAGTACATTGCTATAGATGAGTGAGTACCTTGTCTTCGTAATTTATTGAGTGTTGTTTTCCCTCCTAACCATGGTTTCTCAGGGCCCCCTCTGCCAAGGCGATGAAATCCCTCGAGAAGCCTCCTCCTCCTGCCTCAAGTCCTCCGTTGACCCTGAGCACCTCACGCCGGCCCGCCATGCTTGGCGCGAGGTCGGCGAGAGGGATGGGCGCACTGGCCTGGCGTCTTGATCCCGCGTTCTCGCCGTTCTTCCTACGCGGTCCGACCTGAGATGCGGAAAGTGTGCCATGGGCTCCTCCCCTGGTTATTGACTGTGGCTGGGTGACCTCGGTCCTGGCCTCTTCCTTGAGCAACGAGCCTCCACCCCTCCAGGCCTCTGTTGAGGCCCGAAGGGCGACTGGGAAGGCGCCGGCCTCTAGCCCTCTGCTGGGAGGAAGCGAGCCACTTCGGACTCCTTTGACAATCTCTGGTCTGGAGGACGGACCCGGTCGCGCATTCGAGCTTGCCCGCAAGTGGGGCGCCGTCCATCACGAGCTCTTCTGGAAGGCGATGGGTGCGCTGAGCCGGCTTGGGGAAGAGCTCGTGGATGTCGACGCTCGCCTTGAAACCGAGGGCCTCCGGCTAGTGGACGAATGGCATCAACTGAAGGTGGCCATCAACCTTGGGCGCCTCCAACGTGAGTAGGCCAACGCGAAGGCCGAAGAATCCCTCGCAACCTCGCGCGAGGCTAGCGCCCGAGCCTTGGAGGAGGCCAGGGAGGCAGACCACCGCCGCGAGGTCGCCGAGAAGCGCAGGCAGGAGCTCCAGGCCCTGAATGCCTCCCTGGAGCAGCAAGTGGAGGCGCGCAGAGCTGCCTTGGCGTCAATGAAGGGGGCACCGTCCGACGAGGAGGAGATCTTGAGGCGCGAGGAAGCGCTGATGCTGGAGGCCACAGAGCACAGCCTCGAGCTTGAGTGATTGGAGACGAGGGAGCATCAGGTTGCCCAAGCGGAAGATGCTGCCAGCGCGCGCGAGGCCAGGACCCAGGAGGAAGTTGACCGCAGGGTGGCCAAGGCTCGCGCTGATCTTACCAATAGGTACAACCTGAAGCTGAAGTTCGTGGAAGCCGAAGCTGAGGGCAGGACCGCCGCCCTCAGGTCAAGGTTGGCTGAGGCGGAGCAGCGCGAGAAGGCCGCGGCAGCTGCCCTGATCTCCATGCAGGCAGAGTTGGCCTCCGCCCGTGCTGAGCTGCTCCCGCTTCAGCAGCGGGTTACCGCTTCTGAGTCCCTCGCGCAGCAGAGCAGGGAGGAGGCGATCCGCCGACAGACATTGCAACGCGAGCACACCCCCATGCTCCGGGACCTCAGGACGAGGGCCAACCAGGCACTGGGTGCCATTTGTGATGAACACGCCCCTCATCCCCACGCAGAAGACTATGCCAGCCACCTCCGCTTCTTCACTAATGTCGTGACGCGCCTGGAGAACCGGGCTAAGAGGGCTCGCGAACTTGTGGAGGAGAAGAGCCGAGGCCTCCTCGGTCGCGCATTTCCCGCGTTTTCAGCCATCTCCAGAACATCAATCATGACTTTGACTTTGATGCCGCCATCGCCCCGGTGCCTGAGGTCATCCGGGACAACTTAGCGCGCTGGGTGGACGACAGTGTGGATGCTCTGGTCAGGGCCTTTGCTTCTGATGATGACGCGGTGGTAGTCGTGGCGGATGAGGGCGGCACGGTTGATGATGGTGAATATAGCGCCAGCAGCATGTCTGGGAGTGATTCAGAAGACGCGGCGAGCGACATGTCCGACTGAGCCCGCGCTCCTTTATTTTGAACGTGCATGCAAAAGCTTGGGCATGGCCCCTCACAATGTAAGAGCATTTTGGGGAGGGGAGCCCCTCATGTAAACGGACTACCATTTTACTTCTTAGGCTAGGCTTGAAACGCGCTTTTGTGAGCTCACGAGCCCCTTGCGGGCTTGCTGCCATAACTTACCTTAGTCCAGTTGGGCTTCAAATTGATTTGGCAGCTCCAGATGTGCATTTCTTCCGAGGGGAGTCCTTTGCGGGCTCGCGAGGTTTTGGTCTCCCGAGGGGTCTGCTAGTCCGCTCGAGAGGGCCTCGCGAGAAGCGAGCGCCAGTCATGGCAGGGTGCGCGCGTAGTGCGTGCGTGCCTCACCCAGCCCCCGCTCGCGAGGTGCTCGGAAGGGGGGAGGTAGCAGACACAAATCTCAAAACAAGGCACGAATCCAGAAACTCACGAAATCAACATGAACGAGAAAAGGCACCCCCCGCGATTGCGAATGAAAATACGACTTCAAATTCAAAATCAAAGGCTGCAAATTTGAGCTACAGAAAAGTGGTCGAAAGCAAATGGCCGCGTCCGGCACCTAGCTAGTCCTCTTGTCTTCGCACCAGCGCAAAGCTAAGTGCTTTCACTGGCTGTGAGCATAGTCATTGTGGGACAGTGTCGATGGCTAGCACAGAGCATGATGCTTCCACTAGGACGTGGGTGGGAGTCCCCGAGGCCTGAGGGCGGCACTCCGGAGACTCCCGGGCGTGTACAACCCCACTCATTATTACGTGAGAGTGTCACGAGCGGAGACCTTCACAGGCCTGAGCCTTGCTTCATATCGCCAGGCGAAGGCCCCACCCTGCGCCACCCTCGACCACTGTTGGGGTGGCCGAAAACCAGCCCCTAGAGCACCACTCTTGCCGTTGGCTGGGCCACTGTCCTATGGTCTTCGACTGCTACCGCAACCGGGGTCTCCTGCAGTTCAGGGTTAGCGTAAGTTTTCTCCTGCGACACTGGATGTACCCCACTGTCATCATCGCTGACGGGGTCGGTAAAGCCTTCGGACGGCCCGTGAAAGGCCCGCGCCTCGGGCCCTCCAGCTGCCCATCCTAGCTCGGGGAACAGATCAGAGCCTCCCCCCGGCAGGTATTCCAGGTGCACCATGCGGGGCACGTAGGCGTCCGTGGTTGCCTCGCCAGAATCCTCGCCCAGGTGCCCCATGCCTTGGGCCACGAATTGCGGCGTCTGGCCCTGGTGGCCGCCGCGTGGGATCCTGGCATGCTCTTGCGGCGGGCCGTCAGCACTTGTCCCTCCTGGTAATGACGCGGTCGCGGCAGGACGGCCAGCGCCATTGCCCGTGCTCGTGTCGCCGGATCCTCCTCGCGCCCCCGAGGGCGCGCGGGCTCAACGGGGCCTCGCGCGCGCTTCCGCCACAACCTGGGGCGTGGCCATGGAGCAGAAGGGTGGCGTACCTCTGCAAGCGGGTCCAGGAGTTCAGTGACCCGCTCCAGTATTGCATCGCGGCCGCTCTCCATCAGCCTGCACCGCAGCAGCTCCCGCGCCACGATGAGCGCAACCCGCATGTTTGCCTTCTCCCGTCGGGTGTGTGTTGCCGTTTCCACAGCATAGCCGGACGATCGCGCGGCAGCACGTGTGCGCCGCAGCGCGAGGGCGACGGGCGGCGGTCCGCGCTGCCCATGTCCGCCGGTGTTGGGCGGCGCGCGGGCCGCCTGGAGCGCGGAGTTGAGGTCTTCTGGAGCGCGGAGTTGATTTACCACTATCATTTTGGGGTTATGCTTTAGAGACGGCTGCATTCACGTTAAATTGGGCACCATCTAAATCCATTGAGACGACACCATATGAACCGTGGTTTGGCAAGAAACCTAAGGTGTCGTTTCTTAAAGTTTGGGGTTGCGATGCTTATGTGAAAAAGCTTCAACCTGATAAGCTCGAACCCAAATCAGAGAAATGCATTTTCATAGGATACCCAAAGGAGACTGTTGGGTACACCTTCTATCACAGATCCGAAGGCAAGATATTCATTGCTAAGAATGGATTCTTTCTAGAGAAGGAGTTTCTCTTGAAAGAAGTGAGTGGGAGGAAAGTAGAACTTGATGAGGTAACAGTGCCTTCTCTCGAATTGGAAACTAGTTCATCACAGAAATCAGTTCCAGTGATTCCTACACCAATTAGTGAGGAAGCTAATGATGATGATCATGAAACTTCAAATCAAGTTACAACCGAACCTCGTAGGTCAAGCAGAGTACGTTCCGCACGAGAGTGGTATGGTAATCCTGTTCTGGAAGTCATGTTACTAGACCATGACGAACCTACGAACTATGAGGAAGCGATGATGAGCCCAGATTCTGCAAAATGGCTTGAGGCCATGAAATCTGAGATGGGATCCATGTATGAGAACAAAGTATGGACTTTGGTTGACTTGCCCGATGATCGGCAAGCCATAGAGAATAAATGGATCTTCAAGAAGAATACTGAGGCTGACGGTAATGTTACTGTCTACAAAGCTCGACTTGTTGCGAAAGAGTTTTGACAAGTTCAAGGAGTTGACTACGATGAGACCTTCTCACCCATAGTGATGCTTAAGTCTGTCCGAATCATGTTAGAAATTACCGCATTTTATGATTATGAAGTTTGGCAAATGGATGTCAAAACTGCATTCCTTAATGGATATCTTAAAAGAAGAGTTGTATATGATGCAACCAGAAGGTTTTGTTGATCCTAAAGGTGCTACCAAAGTGTGCAAGCTCCAGCGATCCATTTATGGACTGGTGCAAGCATCTCAGAGTTGGAATATACGCTTTGATAGTGTGATCAAAGCATATGGTTTTATGCAGACTTTTGGAAAAGCCTGTATTTACAAGAAAGTGAGTGGGAGCTCGGTAGCATTTCTAATATTATATGTGGATGACATATTGCTGATTGGAAATGATATAGAATTTCTGGATAGCATAAAAGGATACTTGAATAAGAATTTTTCAATGAAAGACCTCGGTGAAGCTGCTTATATATTGGGCATCAAGATCTATAGAGATAGATCATGACGCTTAATTGGTCTTTCACAAAGCACATAACTTGATAAAGTTTTGAAGAAGTTCAAAATGGATCAGTCAAAGAAAGGGTTCTTGCCTGTGTTACAAGGTGTGAAGTTGAGTCAGACTCAATGCCTGACCACTGCAGAAGATAGAGAGAAAATGAAAGTCATTCCCTATGCCTCAGCCATAGGTTCTATCATGTATGCAATGCTGTGTACCAGACCTGATGTGTGCCTTGCTATAAGTTTAGCAGGGAGGTACCAAAGTAATCCAGGAGTGGATCACTAGACAGCGGTCAAGAACATCTTGAAATACCTCAAAAGGACTTAGGATATGTTTCTCGTTTATGGAGGTGACAAAGAGCTCGTCGTAAACGGTTACGTTGATGCAAGCTTTGACACTGATCTGGATGACTCTAAGTCTCAAACCGGATACGTATTTATATTGAATGGTGGAGCTGTCAGTTGGTGCAGTTCCAAGCAGAGCGTCATGGCGGGATCTACGTGTGAAGTGGAGTACATAGCTGCTTCGGAAGCAGCAAATGAAGGAGTCTGGATGAATGAGTTCATATCCGATCTAGGTGTAATACCTAGTGCATCGGGTCCAATGAAAATATTTTGTGACAATACTGGAGCAATAGCCTTAGCGAAGGAATCCAGATTTCACAAGAGAACCAAACACATCAAGAGACGCTTCAATTCCATCCGCGATCAAGTCAAGGAGGGACACATAGAGATTTGCAAAATACATACGGATCTGAATGTTGTAGACCCGGTAACTAAGCCTCTTCCACGAGCAAAACATGATCAGCACCAAGACTCCATGGGTGTTAGAATCATTACTATGTAATCTAGATTATTGACTCTAGTGCAAGTGGGATATTGAAGGAAATATGCCCTAGAGGCAATAATAAAGTTGTTATATTTCCTTATATCATGATAAATGTTTATTATTCATGCTAGAATTGTATTAACCGAAAACTTAGTACATGTGTGAATACATAGACAAACAGAGTGTCCCTAGTATGCCTCTACTTGACTAGCTCATTAATCAAAGATGGTTAAGTTTCCTGACCAGAGACATGTGTCGTCATTTGATGAACGGGATCACATCATTAGAGAATGATGTGATGAACAAGACCCATCCGTTAGCTTAGCATAATGATCGTTTAGTTTTATTGCTATTGCTTTCTTCATGACTTATACATGTTCCTCTGACTATGAGATTATGCAACTCCCAAATACTGGAGGAACACCTTGTGTGCTATCAAACGTCACAACATAACTGGGTGATTATAAAGATGCTCTACATGTGTCTCCGAAGGTGTTTGTTGGGTTAGCATAGATCAAGATTAGGATTTGTCACTCTGTGTATCGGAGAGGTATTTCTGGGCCCTCTCAGTAATGCACATCACTATAAGCCTTGCAAGAAATGTGACTAATGAGTTAGTTGCAGGATGATGCATTACGAAACGAGTAAAGAGACTTGCCGGTAACGAGATTGAGCTAGGTATAATGATACCGACGATCGAATCTCGGGCAAGTAACATACCGATGACAAAGGGAATGATGTATGTTGTTATGCGGTTTGACCGATAAAGATCTTCGTAAAATATGTAGGAGCCAATATGAGCATCCAGGCTCCGCTATTGGTTATTGACCGGAGATGTGTCTCGGTCATGTCTACATAGTTCTCGAACCCGTAGGGTCCGCACGCTTAATGTTCGATGATGATTTGTATTATGAGTTATGTGTTTTGGTGACCGAAGTTTGTTCGGAGTCCCGGATGAGATCACGGACATGACGAGGAGTCTCGAAATGGTCGAGAGGTAAAGATTGACATATTGGACGAAGGTATTCAGACACCGGAATGGTTTTGGGTCGTTCCGGATAGTTATCGGGGAACCGAGGGGTTACCAGAAACCCCCGGGGAAGTTATGGGCCTTAATGGGCCATAAGGGAGTAGGAGAGGCAGCCACAGGAGGTGCCCCCCAAGCCCAATCCCAATTGGACAAGGGGGAGGGGGCGCGGCCCTCTTTCCTCTCCCTCTCCTTCCCTCTTTCCCCCTCTTGGAATAGCAAAGGGATTCCAACTAGGATTGGGAATCCTAGTTGGACTCCCCCTGGCGCGCCCCCTCATGGCCGCCGACCTCCTCCCTCTTCTCCTTTATATACGGGGGCGGGGGGCACCCCAAAGGCACAACAGTTTTTTCTTAGCCGTGTGCGGTGCCCCCTCCATAGTTTACCACCTCGGTCATATTGACGTAATGCTTAGGCGAAGCCCTACGTGGATAACAACACCAACACCGTCGCCACGCCGTCGTGCTGACGGAACTCTCCCTCGACCCTCTACTGGATCAAGAGCTCGAGGGACGTCATCGTGCTGAACGTGTGCCAAACACAGAGGTACCGTACGTTTGGTAATTGGATCGGTTAGATCGTGAAGATGTTCGACTAGATCAACCGCGTTAACTAACGCTTCCGCTTTTGGTCTACGAGGGTACGTGGACACACTCTCCCCGCTCGTTGCTCTTCTTCTCCTAGATAGATCTTGCGTGATCGTAGGAATTTTTTTGAATTACTACGTTCCCCAACAAAAAGATAGATAAAATTGTAGTAGATTGGATAAATAGATCTCGCGGGAACGCGAGATAAAATAAATAACAATAAATTGCAGCAAGGTATTTTTGTATTTTTGGGTTAATAGATCTGAAAGTAAAAGCAAATAAAAATAGATCGTGAAGGCAAATATAATAAACAAGAGACCCCGGGGCCGTAGATTTCACTAGTGGCTTCTCTCGAGAAAAATGGCAAACGGTGGGTAAACGAATTACTGTTGGGAAATTGATAGAACTGCAAATAATCAGGACGATATCCAGGCAATGATCATTATATAGGCATCATGTCCAAGATTGGTAGACCGACTCCTGCCTACATCTACTACTATTACTCCACACATCGACCGCTATCCAGCATGCATCTAGTGTATTAAGTTCATGTAGAAACGGAGTAATGCAATAAGAACAATGACATTATGTAGAAATATACCCCATCTTGTTATCCTTAATAGCAATGATACATACGTGTCGGTTCCCCTTTTGTCACTGGGATCAAGCACTGTAAGATCAAACCCATCACAAAGCACCTCTTCCCATTGCAAGATAAATAGATCAAGTTGGCCAAACAAAACCCAAATATCGGAGAAGAAATATGAGGCTATAAGCAACCATGCATATAAGAGATCAAAGAAGACTCAAATAACTTTCATGGATAAAAACATAGATCTGATCATAAACTCAAAGTTCATCGGATCCCAACAAACACACCGCAAAAAGAGTTACATCATATGGATCTCCAAGAGACCATTGTATTGCGAATCAAAAGAGAGAGAGACGAAGCTATCTAGCTACTAACTACGGACCCGTAGGTCTACAATGAACTACTCACGCATCATCGGAGAGGCACCAATGAGGATGATGAACCCCTCTGTGATGGTGTCTAGATTGGATCTAGTGGTTCTGGAACTTGCGGTGGCTGGAATTGATTTTCGTCGACTCCCCTAGGGCTTCTGGAATATTGGGGTATTTATAGAGCAAAGAGGCAGTGCGGGAGGCCACCGAGGTGGGAACAACCCACCTAGGCACGCCTAGGGCCCAGGCGTGCCCTGGTGGGTTGTGCCCCCCTCGGGGCAACCCCCAGGTGCTTTTCCGGCCCATCGGGTGTCTTCTGGTCCATAAAAATTCCACAAAAAGTTTCGTTGCATTTGGACTCCGTTTGGTATTGATTTCATGCGATCTAAAAAACAAGCAGAAACCAGCAACTGGCACTGGGCACTATGTCAATAGGTTAGTACCAAAAAATGATATAAAATGATTGTAAAACATCCAAGAATGATAATATAATAGCATGGAACAATCGAAAATTATAGATACGTTGGAGACGTACCAGTTTCTATCTCTCTTTTTTGCTTTGAGCTCTGGCACCTCTACAAATCCCTTCTTCCCTCTGGGAACGGCCTATCTATTTACTTTATGCAACATTTATTTTTATTTGAGTCTCCATCTTCTCTTATAAAGCATCAACTAAGGGGCACTATGATCATACTTGAGCATTGGATGTAGCTAATATGCAAGTGTGTTTTGCGAATGGATTAATGATTGAGCATGATGGGCTAGGGATAAGTTTCTTTAGTGTTGATATTTTGAAAGACATGGTTGCTTGTTGATATGCTTGAGTATTGATGTCTTCATGTCAAGTTATAGACTATTGCTTTGAATCATTCAAGTCCAAATGTCCATGCTACAAAAGAAAGAGTATATGATGAATATGATAGGTAGCCTTCCACAAAAAAAATTCCATTTTCAATTGCTACTGTATCACGATAAGTTTTATGAGAAAGAGTTGCTATTATGATGCTAGGAAAAGTGATTGAAATTATCATTGATCAAACTTATGCACTTTGCTAGCATTCACACTTCATAAATGATTTATTTTATCATTTACCTACTCGAGGACGAGTAGGAATTAAGCTTGGGGATGCTGATACGTCTCCAACGTATCTATAATTTATGAAGTATTCATGCCATGTTTACAACAATTTTATATGGTTTTGGTATGATTTGCATGGAACTAACCCGGACTGATGTTGTTTTCAGCAGAACTACCGTGGTGTTGTTTTTTGTGCAGAAATGAAAGTTCTCCAAATGAGCTGAAACTTTCTGACGATTTTTTTGGAATAAAAGAGACCCCTGAAGCTTTGTGGAAGGACCAGCAGGTGAAGGAGTAGGGCACAAGACACTGGGGCACGCCTGGGCCCTTGCCCGTGCCCCGGTCCCGGTGGGTTGTGCTCACCTCGAGGCCCATCTTAGCGTGAAACCAACGCCAAAAATTCCTATAAATAGAGAAACCATCAGGGGTAACCCTAGATTAGAAGTTTCGCCGCCGCAAGCCTCTGTAGCCACGAAAAACCAATCTAGACCCTATTTTGGCACTCCACCGGAGGGGGAAATCATCACCGGTGGCCATCTTCATCATCCCTACGGCCACCATGATGAGGAGGGAGTAGTCCACCCTCGGGGCTGAGGGTTTGTACCAGTAGCTATGTGTTTAATCTCTCTCTCTCTCTCTCTCTCGTGTTCTTGAGATGTCACGATCTTGATGTATCGCGGGCTTTGTTAATATAGTCGGATCATATGGTGTTTCCCCCTCTCTATCTTGTTGTGATGAATTGAGTTTTCCCTTTGAGATTTCGTTTTATCGGATTGAATACTTTTATGGATTTGAGAGCACTTGATATATGTCTTGCATATGAATACTCGTGGTGACAATGGGGTATCATATTGATTCACTTGATATGTGTTTTGGCACTCAACTCGCGGATTCCCGAGGTGACATTGGGGTAGTCTATGCATACGGGTTGATGCACGTTCTCGTCTTTTGTTTCTATGGTAGAAATCTTGGGGCACTCTTTGAGGTTCTTTGTGTTGGATTGAGTATTATGAATCTGAATTTGCTTTGGTGTTATTTTAGTACAAACTCTTGATAGATCGATCGGAAAGAATAACTTGGTGTTATTTTAGTACGAACTCTAGATAGATCGATCGGAAAGAATAACTTGGCGTTATTTTAGTACGAACTCTTGGATAGATAATTCGGAAAGAATAGCTACAAACAATTATTCTTATGTTCTTTGCTAGATAGGAACTTTGGAGTGATTCTTCATCGCACTTTGAGGGATGGTTATGTGATCCAATTATATTAGCATTGTTGAGAGATTGCACTAGTGGAAGTACGGACCCTAGCTCATTTCCAAGCATTGCAATACCGTTTGTGCTCCGTTTTATCAATTGCTACCTTGATGTTTTTTATTGTTCCTATTACAAAAATCGATATCTACTATCATTACTACGCTTGTATCACCATCTCTTCGCCGAACTAGTGCACCTATACAAATTACCATTGTATTTGGTGTGTTGGGGACACAAGAGACTTTTTATTATTTGGTTGCAGGGTTGTTTGAGAGAGACTATCTTCATCCTACACCTCCCACGGATTGATGAACCTTAGGTCATCCACTTGAGGGAAAATTGCTACTGTCCTACAAAACTCTGCGCTTGGAGGCCCAACACGAGTCTACAAGAATAAGTTGTGTAGTAGACATCAATCTCCCTCTCTATTCTCTTCTGTTTTGCGCTCCTGTTTTCTGGCCGAAAACCGTTTCTTATATTCCTGGAGATTCGTAACTCCGATTGCGTTAAGATTTTAACACGATTTTTTCTGAATATAAGCTTCCTTGCGCCCGAAGTAGAGCTCCAACCGACGTTCGAGGAGGGCACAACCCACCACCACGCGCCAGGGCCTGGGGCACGCCCTGGTGTCTTGTGGTCACTGTGGGCCTTCGTTTGTGTTGATTCCACCTCCCAAAATTCACGAATATTCCAAAATAATTCTCCGTAAAATTTTATTACATTTGGACTTCGTTTGATATGGATATTCTTCGAAACAAAAAAATGCAAAAAACAGGAACTGACACTGGGCACTGGATCAATAGGTTAGCCCAATAAATCATATAGATTTTTGTCAAAAGTATGTGAAAGTTGTATAATATTGGCATGGAACAATCAAAAATTATAGATACGAAGGAGACGTACCATGAAGCCAGCTGCCAGATCGTCCACTGTGCGTCGCCCGATGCGCGTGTGCTCCTCGAGCAGCAGTGCGAGCATCAGGACCGGATCATCCAAGAGGTCACGACGGCTGGGCGCCAAAACTGAGCTGCCCTCGCACGCGACGGTCCCTTGAGCGCCGTGGGCTGCAGGGCCTTCACTAGCGAGCTACGCAGGGTGGTGTGGCCTATTAAGTTCAAGACGAAGCTGCCCCCACGCTACGACGGCATCCCCGACCCCACAAATTTCCTCCAGCTCTACGCGCTGAGCATCGAGGCGGTGAACGGCGGTGACAAGGTCATGACGAACTGGTTCCCCATGGCCCTCAAGGATAGCGCGCATTCCTGGCTCATGAACCTGTTCGAGGAGTCGATCTCTTCGTGGAGCAAGCTCTGCGAGCAGTTCATTGCTAACTTCGAGGGCACCCACGATCGTGCCCTCATCGTCAACGACCTGCGGCGCGTGAAGCAGCACCCCGGCGAGAGCCTCCACAATTACATCTAGCACTCGCCAAGTTCATGGCAGCAACTCACCACAGCTACAACTTCCTCAAGATGCCTAGCTGCAGCGGTGTCATCACCATCGACTGCAACGAGAAGGACACAGTCTGCTCCCTCGAGCGTGCCTACAAAGCAGCCGCGGCCGAACATTCTGACAGCGAGGATGGCGCCAGTCCTCCCGAGGCTATGCCCGCGAGGAAGTAGCAGCTACTGCCCTCCCAAGGCCCCACCAAGGAGAAGAAGGCGGCAGTTGATGCCAGTGCCGCAGGCTCCACCCTCATCGCTGGTGCCTGCCTCCCTCTAGCATAGGAAGGCGAACCCAACGCCTCCCTTCAGCCAGGCTCAGGGGCTTCCACCTGGAAAGCATCTGACCTGACCGATGTGTCGAGGAAGGTGCTCGGGCACCACTTGAAGGCGTGCCATGACGCGCGCCCCCAAGCGAGGAGCACGGCGCCAGGCGCCGGAGGCATAAGAATTCATCGCCCAGGAGATTTACAAGCTGCGAGAGGCTCGGGCCATCCGTGGCGAGCATCGCCCCGCTCGTTCCGCGAACCCAGCCGCCATTCCTGAGGAGGGTAGCAAGGTGCGCATGTGCGTCGACGTTGCGAACTTCAACAGGGCCAGCTCCCAGCACCTCTTTTGGCCATCACGCGTCGGCCTGAGCAGGGGCCTTGCCACTAGCTACATCCGCATGACCTTCGGCCTGGAGAACGCCGGTGCCACCTTCCAAAGGTTGGCGCATCTCGCGATGGTGCCTCACAGGACTTCAACCCCTCGCGAGCCCTCAAGGCCTCAGGAGCCAATTGGCCCATGAGAGACGAGCCTCCGCAGCACGCTTCGTCAAGCAGCCCGACACTCCCACAACAACATATGTTGCGAGGTGACTTTTTGGTTTGTTTAGAATTGAGGGTAGCCCACGGGCTGCATCATCCTCAAGATGGCCAGGGTCTGTCCCTGCAGCCGCCTCACTTTTTGGTCGTGTAGCAAATCTGGTTATGCTTTAATGAGTTTATGTTGCTTGCTTAACCCTGTGTCCGGTGCCTCGCCACCATTGAGAGTGTCGCACCCTCGCAACTCTTCTCCTGCCCATCCCATGAGCGAGGCTAGGCACGGCGCCGGTGCTCGGGTCCGTCCCTGCAGCGCTAATAAATACAAGCGATCGAGCTCTGGCTCGCGGGCTCGCTCCCATCACTACAAAAAAATACACTTCCATAATGATACGTGTTTGTCAAAGTAGGTCACATTTTCTGTCATGCATGCACATCCATCACGATATTATGACAGAATCAAGATAGCCATACCTGTGCTGTCGTAAAAGTGTTCCATGACAATACGAAAATTATCATCACGGAAGTGTCCACTTCCATGACGATAAATGGCGCGTCATGGAAGTGCTTTCGTCAAGGGTGACCAACACGTGGCATCCACCATAACGGGTCGCTGTTAAGCTATCGGGTTCCGGTTTGGATCCGATAACCCGTTAACAGCCACGACCAATGGGGATTTTTCACGTGTAAAATCATTGGCTGGAGGAAACACGTGTCGGCTCACCGTTGGGATAGATGTCATCCACTCATTGGACAGAAGGCGCCTATGATACTTCAACACGTGGCATGGCCCAACAAAGGCCCATTCCTGTGAAAAGGCCGGCCCATTTGACTTGGACAAAAGGTAGTGGGCCGGCCCACAGAAAGCCTGTTAACGGCCTGTTCGCATATAGCCCATTTACAGACCGCTAACTCAGGTCCCGTTGTGGCCTATCCGATTAGGCCCAATGGCGTCATCTGGGGCGTACAATACGATTCTAGCCCGTTGTAACTTCTGGCCCATGTATGGCCCATGACGTCTTTCAACCCATATGAGGCCCTTTGTAACTCTTGGCCCATTCGACCCATGGTGAAACTGGCCCATAATGAATAGTGTATCACTTTATACCCATTAATGGCCCATTATTCCATTGGGCCATTTCCAGCCCGTGCTATCTTTCGCCCTTCTCAGGGCCCATTTATTCTTGGGCTCATTTCCAGCATTCGGTTACTTATGGCCCGTTAATGGCCTTTTCTGCTTGTGGGCCAAATTCAGCTCGTGGTTACAGTCGGCCCGTTTGTGGCCCGTTAATCCGTTGGGCCGTTTTCATAGCATCATCAAATACGGCCTATTAACGACGACCGGCTATGGTCGGCCCATGAACGTACGGTTCCAACTCTAGCCCGTTTACGGCCCATAATGTGGTCCATTATTGGCCCATGTTTGGCCAATCGATTATACGGCCCGTAGAAGGCCCATTGTTCTACGGACCATATAAGGCCCATTGTTTCTATGGCCCGTAGGAGGCCCAGGCTCACTACAGTAAATATGTAGCTCATGGTTATTGTGGCCTAGTTTTAAAAAATAGGTTATTGTGGCCACTAGCAAACTGCGGAAAAAGAACTGCACTGACTACAAGCAAACAAATAAACAAGACAACAAGAAAATAAATAAGCAAGCAACTTACGCTAGGCTATCATGGCTATTACACATGTTACATCCACTGGGCATCAAAGTTCGCCACCAGTGCAAATATAGGGAACAAAGTAGCATATCACATACACTGGTTGTCAAAGTTGGTGACCAGTGCAAATAAACGCCGCAGCAAAACAAGTCCGGAACTGAAACCACTTCAGAAGAGCTCAAGAAACAATATCCTGGGTACCCATAATGCTGGCAAGATGCTTAGCAAGCTTATTAACTTTCTCTTGTTTGGCGCTTAAATCCTCCAGCGTTTGCTATTGCACCAGAAAGTATGCATCTGAATTCTGCAGGGACTTCCTCAGTCCTTAGGCTTCCTGTCGCATAACATCTGATCGATGTCTTTCAACTTGAAGTTGAGACTCAAGAAGCCAAACTGATTCAGGCAGCGAGTTTGAAGAGCTGGTGCCAGCAGTAGTGGCCAGTAACTCGAACACTACATCAAGACAGGACTTGGGGTTGTCTCAGTGTCTTCAATATAGTTTTTATCAGCTTTCTTGGAGACCAACAGGGATGTCTCACTATATTGAACCTTATCTGCATTACTTCCTTTACCATTTCATAATGGGCTACTCTTCTCCAATATTTTATCCGCATTCTAAAAGAGAAACAAACAGACACATCACAGGTTTACCATGTTGTATATGAAAACTCATTTTGGTAAACCAGTTCAGTAGTAAGGTGGACAGGATAACAACATGAAACAAACATATATCTATGTAGTATGGTCACTGTATGGTCTATATCATTCTAGTTTATGTTACCAAATCAAGATAGAGACAGTTCAAATCATATCTATTTAAGACAAAGCAGCATAGACAAAATATAAGTGTGGGAAACTACATAGAAATAACAACACTTGTAATGTGCATGGCATGAGAACATAACTGTTTATTCAATTGAATCTGAAATCAACATAGAGCAAGTTACAATAGCAAACACGTTAAATAATAGGTTTAAAACATACCTGTTGCGCCATTGGAGTTTCAATTGCATCCTTCAAATTTGAAATTAGTTGGTATGAGTAAATATAGTGATGCAAGAGCAAAGGAGTATGAACCATATCTACGGAACCTGACCTGAGAACAATTCTTCTTCTGCTTTAAGCGTTGACTTGGGGTACGGAGTGGTGGTCCTCGTGCTTTGGGTATGCACTTGCCTTACTAACTGCTCGTGTTTGGGTGCTCTGTGGTGGAGACGGTGCTGTGTCAACTGGAACTGGGTTACTATCTGCTGGGGTTGGGGTTAGAAGGGGTGTAGCTGGTTCTCTGTGAAGGAAATATGCCCTATAGGCAATAATAAAGTTGTTATTTATATTTCCGTATATCATGATAAATGTTTATTATTCATGCTAGAATTGTATTAACCGGAAACTTAGTACATGTGTGAATGCATAGACAAACAGAGTGTCACTAGGATGCCTCTATTTGACTAGCTCGTTAATCAAAGATGGTTAAGTTTCCTAGTCATAGACATGAGTTGTCATTTGATGAACGGGATCACATCATTAGAGAATGATGTGATTGACAAGACCCATCCGTTAGCTTAGCACGATGATCGTTTAGTTTGTTGCTATTGCTTTCTTCATGACTTATACATGTTCCTATGATTATGAGATTATGCAACTCCCGAATATCGGAGGAACACTTAGTGTGCTATCAAACGTCACAGCGTAACTGGGTGATTATAAAGATGTTCTACAGGTTTCTCCGATGGTGTTTGTTGAGTTGGCATAGATCGAGATTAGGATTTGTCACTCCGATTGTCGGAGAGGTATCTTTGGGCCCTCTCGGTAATGCACATCACTATAAGCCTTGCAAACAATGTGACTAATGAGTTAGTTGCGGGATGATGCATTACGGAACGAGTAAAGATACTTGCCAGTAACGAGATTGAACTAGGTATTGAGATACCGACGATCGAATCTCGGGCAAGTAACATACTGATGACAAAGGGAACAACGTATGTTGTTATGCGGTTTGACTGATAAAGATCTTCCTAGAATATGTGGGAGCCAATATGAGCATCCAGGTTCCGCTATTGGCTATTGACCGGAGATGAGTCTCGGTCATGTCTACATAGTTCTCGAACCCGTAGGGTCCGCACGCTTAACGTTCGGTGACGATCAATATTATGAGTTTATGTGTTTTGATGTACCGAAGGTTGTTCGGAGTCTCCGATGTGATCACGGACATGATGAGGAGTCTCGAAATGGTCGAGACATGAAGATTGATATATTGGAAGGCTATGTTTGGACACCGGAAAGATTTCGGATGAGTTCGGGCATTTTCCGGAGTACTGGGGGGTTACCGGAACCTCCCGGGGGCATAATGGGCCTACATGAGCTCTAGTGGAAGAGAGAGGAGGTGGCCAAGAGAAGGGGCGCGCCCCCAAGCCCAATCCGAATTGGGGAGGGGGGCCGGCCCCCCTTTCCTTCTTCTCCTCTTCCCCTTCCTCCCCCTCCTATTAGGACTAGGAAAGGGGGAACCTACTCCTAGTAGGAGTAGGATTCCCCCCTTGGGGGTGCACCATGAGGCCGGTCGGCCCCCTCCTCCCCTCCTTTATATACGGGGGAGGGGGCACCCCATAGACACATAGGTTGATTGTTTTAGCCGTGTGCGGTACCCCCTCCACATATTTCCACCCCGGTCATATTGTTGTAGTGCTTAGGCGAAGCCCTGCGTCGGTAACTTCATCATCACCGTCATCACGCCGTCGTGCTGACGAAACTCTCCCTCGGCCTCAGCTGGATCAAGAGTTCGAGGGACGTCACCGAGCTAAACGTGTGCATATCGCAGGGGTGCCGTGCGTTCGGTACTTGATCGGTTGGATCGTGAAGACGTTCGACTACATCAACCGCGTTACTTAACGCTTCCGCTTTCGGTCTACGAGGCTACGTGGACACACTCTCCCGCTCGTTGCTATGCATCACATAGATAGATCTTGCGTGATCGTAGGTAAAAAAATGAAGTATTGCGTTCCCCAACACTCTGCCCAACTGGGTAGGGGTACAATCTGCGTGAGTCTGGGTTATGTGTGGTGGGCCTGGTTCTTGGGCAAGTACAACCGTGGTTCTATCTACATCGGCAGGTAGCACGATCTTTTCGAAAGATCGTGTTTTTACTCCCACAGATACTGCCATCACTGTTGGGTAACGTAGCAGAAATTCAAAATTTTCTACGCATCACCAAGATCAATCTATGGAGTAATCTAGCAACGAGGGGAAGGGGAGTGCATCTACATACCCTTGTAGATCGCGATGCGGAAGCGTTGCAAGAACGCGGATGAGGGAGTCGTACTCGTAGCGATTCAGATCGCGGTTGATTCCGATCTAAGCACCGAAAGAACGGTGCCTCCGCGTTCAACACACGTGCAGCCCGGTGACGTCTCCCACGCCTTGATCCAGCAAGGAGAGAGGGAGAGGTTGGGGAAGACTCCATCCAGCAGCAACACGACGGCATGGTGGTGGTGGAGGAGCGTGGCAATCCCGCAGGGCTTCGCCAAGCACCGCGGGAGAGGAGGAGGAGGGAGAGGGGTAGGGCATCACCAAAAGGAGACTTTCTCGTGTGTGTATGGCAGCCCAAACCTCAAGTATATATAGGGGGGAAGGGGGCTGCGCCCCCTTAGGGTTTCCACCCCCAAGAGGAGGCAGCCAGCCCTAGATCCCATCAAGGGGGGCGGCCAAGGGGAGGAGAGGGGGAGGCGCCCCACTAGATGGGCCCTAAGGCCCATCTGGACCTAGGGTTTGCCCCCTCCCACTCTCCCATGCGCCTTGGGCCTTGGTGGGGGGCCGCACCAGCCCACCTGGGGCTGGTCCCCTCCCACACTTGGCCCACGCAGCCTTCTGGGGCTGGTGGCCCCACTTGGTGGACCCCCGGGACCCTCCCGGTGGTCCCGGTACATTACCGATTTCACCCGAAACTTTTCCGGTGACCAAAACAGGACTTCCCATATATAAATCTTTACCTCCGGACCATTCCGGAACTCCTCGTGACGTCCGGGATCTCATCCGGGACTCCGAACAACATTCGGTAACCACGTACATGCTTTCCCTATAACCCTAGCGTCATCGAACCTTAAGCGTGTAGACCCTACGGGTTCGGGAACCATGCAGACATGACCGAGACGTTCTCCGGTCAATAACCAACAGCGGGATCTGGATACCCATGTTGGCTCCCACATGTTCCACGATGATCTCATCGGATGAACCACGATGTCGGGGATTCAATCAATCCCGTATTCAATTCCCTTTGTCTAACGGTATGTTACTTGCCCGAGATTCGATCGTCGGTATCCCTATACCTTGTTCAATCTCGTTACCGGCAAGTCTCTTTACTCGTTCCGTAACTCACATCATCCCGTGATCAACTCCTTGGTCACATTGTGCACATTATGATGATGTCCTACCGAGTGGGCCCAGAGATACCTCTCCGTTTACACGGAGTGACAAATCCCAGTCTCGATTCGTGCCAACCCAACAGACACTTTCGGAGATACCCGTAGTGCACCTTTATAGCCACCCAGTTACGTTGTGACGTTTGGCACACCCAAAGCATTCCTACGGTATCCGGGAGTTGCACAATCTCATGGTCTAAGGAAGTGATACTTGACATTAGAAAAGCTCTGAGCAAACGAACTACACGATCTTGTGCTAGGCTTAGGATTGGGTCTTGTCCATCACATCATTCTCCTAATGATGTGATCCCGTTATCAACGACATCCAATGTCCATGGTCAGGAAACCGTAACCATCTATTGATCAACGAGCTAGTCAACTAGAGGCTTACTAGGGACATGGTGTTGTCTATGTATCCACACATGTATCTGAGTTTCCTATCAATACAATTCTAGCATGGATAATAAACGATTATCATGAACAAGGAAATATAATAATAACCTATTTATTATTGCCTCTAGGGCATATTTCCAACAGTCTCCCACTTGCACTAGAGTCAATAATCTAGTTCACATCACCATGTGATTAACACTGACAGGTCACATCACCATGTGACCAACACCCAAGAGTTTACTAGAGTCAACAATCTAGTTCACATCTCTATGTGATTAACACTCAATGAGTTCTGGTTTGATCATGTTATGCTTGTGAGAGAGGTTATTAGTCAACGGGTCTGAACCTTTCAGATCCGTGTGTGCTTTACGAATATCTATGTCATCTTGTGGATGCTACCACGCGCTATTTGGAGCCATTTCAAATAATTGCTCTACTATACGAATCCGGTTTACTACTCAGAGTCATCCGGATTAGTGTCAAAGTTCGCATCGACGTAACCCTTTACGACGAACTCCTTTTCACCTCCATAATCGAGAAAATTCCTTAGTCCACTAGATACTAAGGATAAGTTCGACCGCTGTCATGTGATCCTTTCCCGGATCACTATTGTACCCCTTGACCAACTCATGGCAAGGCACACTACATGTGCGGTACACAGCATAGCATACTATAGAGCCTACGTCTAAAGCATAGGGGACGACCTTCGTCCTTTCTCTATCTTCTGCTGTGGTCAGGTCTTGAGTCTCACTCAATACTCACACCTTGTAACACAGCCAAGAACTCCTTCTTTGCTGACCTATTTTGAACTCTTTCAAAATCATGTCAAGGTGTGCTGTCTTTGAAAGTATCATCAGGCGTCTTGATCTATCTCTATGGATCTTGATGCCCAATATGTAAGTAGCTTTATCCAGGTCTTCCTTTGAAAAACTCCTTTCAAACAACCCTTTATGCTTTCCAGAAATTTTACATCATTTCGGATCAACAATATGTCATTCACATATACTTATCAGAAATGTTGTAGCGCTCCCACTCACTTTATTGTAAATACAAGTTTCTAACAAACTTTGTATAAACCCAAAAACTTTGATCACCCCATCAAAGCGTATATTCTGACTCCGAGATGCTTGCTCTAATCCATGGAAGGATCGCTGGAGCTAGCATACCTTTTAGCATCCTTAGGATCGACAAAACCTTTCTGATTGTATCACATACAACCTTTCCTTACGAAAACTGGTAAGGAAACTTGTTTTGACATCCATCTGCCAGATTTCATAAATGTAGCTAATGCTAACATGATTCCGACGGACCTAAGCATCGCTACGGATGAGAAAACTCATCGTAGTCAACTCCTTGAACTTGTGAAAATACTCTTTGCCACAAGTCGAGCTTCATAGACGGTAACATTACCGTCCACGTCCGTCTTCTTCTCAAAGATCCATTTATCTCGGATTTCATGGTTTCTAACCATTTGTCGGAATATGGGCCCACCATCGCTTCTCCATAGCTCGTAGGTTCAGTATTGTCCAACAACATGATATCTCAGACAGGATCACGTACCACTCTGAAGTAGTGCGCATCCTCGTCGTCCTACGAGGTTTGGTAGTGACTTGATCCGAAGTTTCATGATCACTATCATAAGCTTCCACTTCAATTGGTGTAGGTGCCACAGGAACAACTTCCTGTGCCCTGCTACACACTAGTTGAAGTGACGGTTCAATAACCTTATCAAGTCTCCACCATCCTCCCACTCAATTCTTTCGAGAGAAACTTTTCCTCGAGAAAGGACTCGTTTCTAGAAGCAATTACTTTTGCTTCCAGATCTGAAATAGGAGGTATACCCAACTGTTTTGGGTATTCTATGAAGATGCATTTATCCGCTTTGGGTTCGAGCTTATCAGCCTGAAACTTTTTCACATAAGCATCGCAGCCCCAAACTTTTAAGAAACGACAACTTAGGTTTCTCTAAACGGTGTCGTCTCAACGGAATTGCGTGGTGCCCCTTTTAAAGTGAATGCGGTTGTCTCTAATGCCTAACCCATAAACGATAGTGGTAATTTGATAAGAAACATCATGGTATGCACCATATCCAATAGGGTGCAGTTATGATGTTCGGACACACCATCACACTATGGTGTTCCAGGCGGTATTAATTGTGAAACACTTTCCACAATGTCTTAATTGTGTGCCAAACTCGTAACTCAGATACTCATCTCTATGATCATATCACAGACATTTTATCCTCTTGTCACGACGATCTTCAACTTCACTCTGAAATTACTTGAACCTTTCAATAATTCAGACTTGTGTTTCATCAAGTAAATACACTCAGCATCTACTCAAATCATCTGTGAAGTAAGAACATAACGATATCCACTGCATGCCTCAGCACTCATTGGACTGCATACATCAAAATGTATTACTTCCAATAAGTTGCTCTCTTGTTCCATCTTACTGAAAACGAGGACTTTCAGTCATCTTGCCCATGTGGTATGATTTGCATGTCTCAAGTGATTCATAATCAAGTGAGTCTAAACGATCCATCTGCATGGAGTTTCTTCATGCATATATACCAATAGACATGGTTCGCATGTCTCAATCTTTTCAAAAATGAGTGAGTCCAAAGATCCATCCACATGGAGCTTCTTCATGCGTTCTATACCAATATGACTCAAGTGGCAGTGCCACAAGTATGTGGTACTATCATTACTATCTTATATCTTTTGGCATGAACATGTGTATCACTACGATCGAGATTCATTTTAGGTGCAAGACCATTGAAGGTATTATTCAAATAAACAGAGTAACCATTATTCTCCTTAAATGAATAACCGTATTGCGATAAACATAATCCAATCATGCTCAACGCAAACACCAAATCTCGATAGTAGAGGGAGCATGCGATGCTTGATCACATCAACCTTGGAAACACTTCCAACACATATCGTCATCTCACCTTTAGCTAGTCTCCGTTTATTCCGCAGCTTTTATTTCGAGTTACTAACACTTAGCAACCGAACCGGTATCTAATACCCTGGTGCTGCTAGGAGTACTAGTAAAGTACACATTCATATAACGTATATCCAATATACTTCTGTCGACCTTGCCTGCCTTCTCATCTACCAAGTATCTAGGGTAGTACTGCTTCAGTGACCGTTCCTCTCATTACAGAAGCACTTAGTCTCGGGTTTGGGTTCAACCTTGGGATTCTTCACTAGAGCAGCAAACGACTTGCTGTTTCATGAAGTATCCCTTTTGCCCTTGCCCTTCTTAAACTAGTGGTTTTACTAACCATCAACAATTGATGCTCCTTCTTGATTTCTACTCTCGCGGTGTCAAACATCGCGAATAGCTCAAGGATCATCATAACTATCCTTGATATGTTATAGTTCATCACGAAGCTCTACTAGCTTGGTGGCAGTGACTATGGAGAACTATCACTATCTCATCTGGGAGATTAACTCCCACTCGATTCAAGCGATTGTGGCACTCAGACAATCTGAGCACACGCTCAACGATTGAGCTTTTCTCCCTTAGTTTGCAGGCTTAAGAAACTTGTCAGAGGTCTCATACCTCTTGACGTGGGCACTAGTCTGAAATCCCAATTTCAGTCTTCGGAACATCTCATATGTTCTGCGACGTTTCAAAACGTCTTTGGTGCCACAATTCTAAACCGTTAGCATTACGCACTGAACTATCACGTAGTTATCAAAACGTGTATGTCAGATGTTTCGCAACATCTACAGACGACGCTGAGGTTCAGCACACCGAGCGGTGCATTAAGGACATAAGCCTTCTGTGCAGCAATGAGGACAATCCTCAGTTTACGGACCCAGTCCGCATAATTGCTACTACCAACTTTCAACTAAATTTTTCTCTAGGAACATATCTAAACCAGTAGAACTTAAAGCGCAAGCTATGACATAATTTGCAAATACCTTTTTGACTATGTTCATGATAATGAAGTTCATCTGATTATGAACTCCCACTCAGATAGACATCCCTCTAGTCATCTAAGTGATACATGATCCGAGTCAAACTAGGCCGTGTCCGATCATCACGTGAGACGGACTAGTCATCATCGGTGAACATCTCCATGTTGATCGTATCTACTATACGACTCATGTTCGACCTTTCGGTCTCTTGTGTTCCGAGGCCATGTCTGTACATGCTAGGCTCGTCAAGTCAACCTAAGTGTATTGCGTGTGTGCCGAGGCCATGTCTGTACATGCTAGGCTCGTCAACACCCGTTGTATTCGAACGTAAGAATCTATCACACCCGATCATCACGTGGTGCTTCGAAACGACGAACCTTCGCAACGGTGCACAGTTAGGGTGAACACTTTCTTGAAATTATTATAAGGGATCATCCTACTTGCTACCGTCGTTCTAAGCAAATAAGATGCAAAACATGATAAACATCACATGCAATCAAATAGTGACATGATATGGCCAATATCATTTTGCTCCTTTGATCTCCATCTTCGGGGCACCATGATCATCTTTGTCACCGGCATGACACCATGATCTCCATCATCATGATCTCCATCATTGTGTCTTCTTGAAGTTGTCACGCCAACGGTTACTTCTACTTCTATGGCTAACGCGCTTAGCAATAAAGTAAAGTAACTTACATGGCGTTATTCAATGACACGCAGGTCATACAAAAAATAAAGACAACTCCTATGGCTCCTGCCGGTTGTCATACTCATCGACATGCAAGTCGTGATTCCTATTACAAGAATATGATCAATCTCATACATCACATATATCATTCATCACATCTTCTGGCCATATCACATCACATAGCACATGCTGCAAAAACAAGTTAGACGTCCTCTAATTGTTGTTGCAAGTTTTTACGTGGTTTGTATAGGTTTCTAGCAAGAACGTTTCTTACCTACGTAAGACCACAACGTGATATGCCAATTTCTATTTACCCTTCATAAGGACCCTTTTCATCGAATCCGTTCCGACTAAAGTGGGAGAGACAGACACCCGCTAGCCACCTTATGCAACTAGTGCATGTCAGTCGGTGGAACCTGTCTCACGTAAGCGTACGTGTAAGGTCGGTCCGGGCCGCTTCATCCCACAATGCCGCCGAAACAAGATAAGACTAGTAGCGGCAAGAAGAATTGACAACATCGACGCCCACAACTACTTTGTGTTCTACTCGTGCATAGAAACTACGCATAGACCTAGCTCATGATGCCACTGTTGGGGAACGTAGCAGAAATTCAAAATTTTCTACGCATCACCAAGATCAATCTATGGAGTAATCTAGCAACGAGGGGAAGGGGAGTGCATCTACATACCCTTGTAGATCGCGATGCGGAAGCGTTGCAAGAACGCGGATGAGGGAGTCGTACTCGTAGCGATTCAGATCGCGGTTGATTCCGATCTAAGCACCGAAAGAACGGTGCCTCCGCGTTCAACACACGTGCAGCCCGGTGACGTCTCCCACGCCTTGATCCAGCAAGGAGAGAGGGAGAGGTTGGGGAAGACTCCATCCAGCAGCAACACGACGGCATGGTGGTGGTGGAGGAGCGTGGCAATCCCGCAGGGCTTCGCCAAGCACCGCGGGAGAGGAGGAGGAGGGAGAGGGGTAGGGCAGCACCAAAAGGAGACTTTCTCGTGTGTGTATGGCAGCCCAAACCTCAAGTATATATAGGGGGGAAGGGGGCTGCGCCCCCCTTAGGGTTTCCACCCCCAAGAGGAGGCGGCCAGCCCTAGATCCCATCAAGGGGGGCGGCCAAGGGGAGGAGAGGGGGAGGCGCCCCACTAGATGGGCCCTAAGGCCCATCTGGACCTAGGGTTTGCCCCCTCCCACTCTCCCATGCGCCTTGGGCCTTGGTGGGGGGGCGCACCAGCCCACCTGGGGCTGGTCCCCTCCCACACTTGGCCCACGCAGCCTTCTGGGGCTGGTGGCCCCACTTGGTGGACCCCCGGGACCCTCCCGGTGGTCCCGGTACATTACCGATTTCACCCGAAACTTTTCCGGTGACCAAAACAGGACTTCCCATATATAAATCTTTACCTCCGGACCATTCCGGAACTCCTCGTGACGTCCGGGATCTCATCCGGGACTCCGAACAACATTCGGTAACCACGTACATGCTTTCCCTATAACCCTAGCGTCATCGAACCTTAAGCGTGTAGACCCTACGGGTTCGGGAACCATGCAGACATGACCGAGACGTTCTCCGGTCAATAACCAACAGCGGGATCTGGATACCCATGTTGGCTCCCACATGTTCCACGATGATCTCATCGGATGAACCACGATGTCGGGGATTCAATCAATCCCGTATCAATTCCCTTTGTCTATCGGTATGTTACTTGCCCGAGATTCGATCGTCGGTATCCCTATACCTTGTTCAATCTCGTTACCGGCAAGTCTCTTTACTCGTTCCGTAACTCACATCATCCCGTGATCAACTCCTTGGTCACATTGTGCACATTATGATGATGTCCTACCGAGTGGGCCCAGAGATACCTCTCCGTTTACACGGAGTGACAAATCCCAGTCTCGATTCGTGCCAACCCAACAGACACTTTCGGAGATACCCGTAGTGCACCTTTATAGCCACCCAGTTACGTTGTGACGTTTGGCACACCCAAAGCATTCCTACGGTATCCGGGAGTTGCACAATCTCACATGGTCTAAGGAAGTGATACTTGACATTAGAAAAGCTCTGAGCAAACGAACTACACGATCTTGTGCTAGGCTTAGGATTGGGTCTTGTCCATCACATCATTCTCCTAATGATGTGATCCCGTTATCAACGACATCCAATGTCCATGGTCAGGAAACCGTAACCATCTATTGATCAACGAGCTAGTCAACTAGAGGCTTACTAGGGACATGGTGTTGTCTATGTATCCACACATGTATCTGAGTTTCCTATCAATACAATTCTAGCATGGATAATAAACGATTATCATGAACAAGGAAATATAATAATAACCTATTTATTATTGCCTCTAGGGCATATTTCCAACAGTCTCCCACTTGCACTAGAGTCAATAATCTAGTTCACATCACCATGTGATTAACACTGACAGGTCACATCACCATGTGACCAACACCCAAGAGTTTACTAGAGTCAACAATCTAGTTCACATCTCTATGTGATTAACACTCAATGAGTTCTGGTTTGATCATGTTATGCTTGTGAGAGAGGTTATTAGTCAACGGGTCTGAACCTTTCAGATCCGTGTGTGCTTTACGAATATCTATGTCATCTTTGTGGATGCTACCACGCGCTATTTGGAGCCATTTCAAATAATTGCTCTACTATACGAATCCGGTTTACTACTCAGAGTCATCCGGATTAGTGTCAAAGTTCGCATCGACGTAACCCTTTACGACGAACTCCTTTTCACCTCCATAATCGAGAAAATTCCTTAGTCCACTAGATACTAAGGATAAGTTCGACCGCTGTCATGTGATCCTTTCCCGGATCACTATTGTACCCCTTGACCAACTCATGGCAAGGCACACTTCATGTGCGGTACACAGCATAGCATACTGTAGAGCCTACGTCTAAAGCATAGGGGACGACCTTCGTCCTTTCTCTCTCTTCTGCTGTGGTCAGGTCTTGAGTCTTACTCAATACTCACACCTTGTAACACAGCCAAGAACTCCTTCTTTGCTGATCTATTTTGAACTCTTTCAAAATCATGTCAAGGTGTGCGTTCTTTGAAAGTATCATCAGGCGTCTTGATCTATCTCTATAGATCTTGATGCCCAATATGTAAGCAGCTTTATCCAGGTCTTCCTTTGAAAAACTCCTTTCAAACAACCCTTTATGCTTTCCAGAAATTTTACATCATTTCGGATCAACAATATGTCATTCACATATACTTATCAGAAATGTTGTAGCGCTCCCACTCACTTTATTGTAAATACAAGTTTCTAACAAACTTTGTATAAACCCAAAAACTTTGATCACTCCATCAAAGCGTATATTCTGACTCCGAGATGCTTGCTCTAGTCCATGGAAGGATCGCTGGAGCTAGCATACCTTTTAGCATCCTTAGGATCGACAAAACCTTTCTGATTGTATCACATACAACCTTTCCTTACGAAAACTGGTAAGGAAACTTGTTTTGACATCCATCTGCCAGATTTCATAAATGCAGCTAATGCTAACATGATTCCGACGGACCTAAGCATCGCTACGGATGAGAAAATCTCATCGTAGTCAACTCCTTGAACTTGTGAAATACTCTTTGCCACAAGTCGAGCTTCATAGACGGTAACATTACCGTCCACGTCCGTCTTCTTCTCAAAGATCCATTTATCTCGGATTTCATGGCTTCTAACCATTTGTCGGAATATGGGCCCACCATCGCTTCTCCATAGCTCGTAGGTTCAGTATTGTCCAACAACATGATATCTCAAGACAGGATCACGTACCACTCTGAAGTAGTACGCATCCTCGTCGTCCTACGAGGTTTGGTAGTGACTTGATCCGAAGTTTCATGATCACTATCATAAGCTTCCACTTCAATTGGTGTAGGTGCCACAGGAACAACTTCCTGTGCCCTGCTACACACTAGTTGAAGTGACGGTTCAATAACCTTATCAAGTCTCCACCATCCTCCCACTCAATTCTTTCGAGAGAAACTTTTCCTCGAGAAAGGACTCGTTTCTAGAAGCAATTACTTTTGCTTCCAGATCTGAAATAGGAGGTATACCCAACTGTTTTTGGGTATTCTATGAAGATGCATTTATCCGCTTTGGGTTCGAGCTTATCAGCCTGAAACTTTTTCACATAAGCATCGCAGCCCCAAACTTTTAAGAAACGACAACTTAGGTTTCTCTAAACGGTGTCGTCTCAACGGAATTGCGTGGTGCCCCTTTTAAAGTGAATGCGGTTGTCTCTAATGCCTAACCCATAAACGATAGTGGTAATTCGATAAGAAACATCATGGTATGCACCATATCCAATAGGGTGCAGTTATGATGTTCGGACACACCATCACACTATGGTGTTCCAGGCGGTATTAATTGTGAAACACTTTCCACAATGTCTTAATTGTGTGCCAAACTCGTAACTCAGATACTCATCTCTATGATCATATCACAGACATTTTATCCTCTTGTCACGACGATCTTCAACTTCACTCTGAAATTACTTGAACCTTTCAATAATTCAGACTTGTGTTTCATCAAGTAAATACACTCAGCATCTACTCAAATCATCTGTGAAGTAAGAACATAACGATATCCACTGCATGCCTCAGCACTCATTGGACTGCATACATCAAAATGTATTACTTCCAATAAGTTGCTCTCTTGTTCCATCTTACTGAAAACGAGGACTTTCAGTCATCTTGCCCATGTGGTATGATTTGCATGTCTCAAGTGATTCAAAATCAAGTGAGTCCAAACGATCCATCTGCATGGAGTTTCTTCATGCATATATACCAATAGACATGGTTCGCATGTCTCAATCTTTTCAAAAACGAGTGAGTCCAAAGATCCATCTACATGGAGCTTCTTCATGCGTTCTATACCAATATGACTCAAGTGGCAGTGCCACAAGTATGTGGTACTATCATTACTATTTATATCTTTTGGCATGAACATGTGTATCACTACGATCGAGATTCATTTTAGGTGCAAGACCATTGAAGGTATTATTCAAATAAACAGAGTAACCATTATTCTCCTTAAATGAATAACCGTATTGCGATAAACATAATCCAATCATGCTCAACGCAAACACCAAATCTCGATGGTAGAGGGAGCATGCGATGCTTGATCACATCAACCTTGGAAACACTTCCAACACATATCGTCATCTCACCTTTAGCTAGTCTCCGTTTATTCCGCAGCTTTTATTTCGAGTTACTAACACTTAGCAACCGAACCGGTATCTAATACCCTGGTGCTGCTAGGAGTACTAGTAAAGTACACATTCATATAACGTATATCCAATATACTTCTGTCGACCTTGCCTGCCTTCTCATCTACCAAGTATCTAGGGTAGTACTGCTTCAGTGACCGTTCCTCTCATTACAGAAGCACTTAGTCTCGGGTTTGGGTTCAACCTTGGGATTCTTCACTAGAGCAGCAAACGACTTGCTGTTTCATGAAGTATCCCTTTTGCCCTTGCCCTTCTTAAACTAGTGGTTTTACTAACCATCAACAATTGATGCTCCTTCTTGATTTCTACTCTCGCGGTGTCAAACATCGCGAATAGCTCAAGGATCATCATAACTATCCCTTGATATGTTATAGTTCATCACGAAGCTCTACTAGCTTGGTGGCAGTGACTATGGAGAACTATCACTATCTCATCTGGGAGATTAACTCCCACTCGATTCAAGCGATTGTGGCACTCAGACAATCTGAGCACATGCTCAACGATTGAGCTTTTCTCCCTTAGTTTGCAGGCTTAAGAAACTTGTCAGAGGTCTCATACCTCTTGACGTGGGCACTAGTCTGAAATCCCAATTTCAGTCTTCGGAACATCTCACATGTTCTGCGACGTTTCAAAACGTCTTTGGTGCCACAATTCTAAACCGTAGCATACGCACTGAACTATCACGTAGTCATCAAAACGTGTATGTCAGATGTTTCGTAACATCTACAGACGACGCTGAGGTTCAGCACACCGAGCGGTGCATTAAGGACATAAGCCTTCTGTGCAGCAATGAGGACAATCCTCAGTTTACGGACCCAGTCCGCATAATTGCTACTACCAACTTTCAACTAAATTTTCTCTAGGAACATATCTTAAACCAGTAGAACTAAAGCGCAGTATGACATAATTTGCAAATACCTTTTGACTATGTTCATGATAATGAAGTTCATCTGATTATGAACTCCCACTCAGATAGACATCCCTCTAGTCATCTAAGTGATACATGATCCGAGTCAAACTAGGCCGTGTCCGATCATCACGTGAGACGGACTAGTCATCATCGGTGAACATCTCCATGTTGATCGTATCTCTATACGACTCATGTTCGACCTTTCGGTCTCTTGTGTTCCGAGGCCATGTCTGTACATGCTAGGCTCGTCAAGTCAACCTAAGTGTATTGCGTGTGTTCCGAGGCCATGTCTGTACATGCTAGGCTCGTCAACACCCGTTGTATTCGAACGTAAGAATCTATCACACCCGATCATCACGTGGTGCTTCGAAACGACGAACCTTCGCAACGGTGCACAGTTAGGGTGAACACTTTCTTGAAATTTTAGTGAGGGATCATCTTACTTACTACCGTCGTTCTAAGCAAATAAGATGCATAACATGATAAACATCACATGCAATCAAATAGTGACATGATATGGCCAATATCATTTTGCTCCTTTGATCTCCATCTTCGGGGCACCATGATCATCTTTGTCACCGGCATGACACCATGATCTCCATCATCATGATCTCCATCATTGTGTCTTCTTGAAGTTGTCACGCCAACGGTTACTTCTACTTCTATGGCTAACGCGCTTAGCAATAAAGTAAAGTAATTTACATGGCGTTATTCAATGACACGCAGGTCATACAAAAAATAAAGACAACTCCTATGGCTCCTGCCGGTTGTCATACTCATCGACATGCAAGTCGTGATTCCTATTACAAGAATATGATCAATCTCATACATCACATATATCATTCATCACATCTTCTGGCCATATCACATCACATAGCACATGCTGCAAAAACAAGTTAGACGTCCTCTAATTGTTGTTGCAAGTTTTTACGTGGTTTGTATAGGTTTCTAGCAAGAACGTTTCTTACCTACGTAAGACCACAACGTGATATGCCAATTTCTATTTACCCTTCATAAGGACCCTTTTCATCGAATCCGTTCCGACTAAAGTGGGAGAGACAGACACCCGCTAGCCACCTTATGCAACTAGTGCATGTCAGTCGGTGGAACCTGTCTCACGTAAGCGTACGTGTAAGGTCGGTCCGGGCCGCTTCATCCCACAATGCCGCCGAAACAAGATAAGACTAGTAGCGGCAAGAAGAATTGACAACATCGACGCCCACAACTACTTTGTGTTCTACTCGTGCATAGAAACTACGCATAGACCTAGCTCATGATGCCACTGTTGGGGAACGTAGCAGAAATTCAAAATTTTCTACGCATCACCAAGATCAATCTATGGAGTAATCTAGCAACGAGGGGAAGGGGAGTGCATCTACATACCCTTGTAGATCGCGATGCGGAAGCGTTGCAAGAACGCGGATGAGGGAGTCGTACTCGTAGCGATTCAGATCGCGGTTGATTCCGATCTAAGCACCGAAAGAACGGTGCCTCCGCGTTCAACACACGTGCAGCCCGGTGACGTCTCCCACGCCTTGATCCAGCAAGGAGAGAGGGAGAGGTTGGGGAAGACTCCATCCAGCAGCAACACGACGGCATGGTGGTGGTGGAGGAGCGTGGCAATCCCGCAGGGCTTCGCCAAGCACCGCGGGAGAGGAGGAGGAGGGAGAGGGGTAGGGCAGCACCAAAAGGAGACTTTCTCGTGTGTGTATGGCAGCCCAAACCTCAAGTATATATAGGGGGGAAGGGGGCTGCGCCCCCCTTAGGGTTTCCACCCCCAAGAGGAGGCGGCCAGCCCTAGATCCCATCAAGGGGGGCGGCCAAGGGGAGGAGAGGGGGAGGCGCCCCACTAGATGGGCCCTAAGGCCCATCTGGACCTAGGGTTTGCCCCCTCCCACTCTCCCATGCGCCTTGGGCCTTGGTGGGGGGGCGCACCAGCCCACCTGGGGCTGGTCCCCTCCCACACTTGGCCCACGCAGCCTTCTGGGGCTGGTGGCCCCACTTGGTGGACCCCCGGGACCCTCCCGGTGGTCCCGGTACATTACCGATTTCACCCGAAACTTTTCCGGTGACCAAAACAGGACTTCCCATATATAAATCTTTACCTCCGGACCATTCCGGAACTCCTCGTGACGTCCGGGATCTCATCCGGGACTCCGAACAACATTCGGTAACCACGTACATGCTTTCCCTATAACCCTAGCGTCATCGAACCTTAAGCGTGTAGACCCTACGGGTTCGGGAACCATGCAGACATGACCGAGACGTTCTCCGGTCAATAACCAACAGCGGGATCTGGATACCCATGTTGGCTCCCACATGTTCCACGATGATCTCATCGGATGAACCACGATGTCGGGGATTCAATCAATCCCGTATGCAATTCCCTTTGTCTATCGGTATGTTACTTGCCCGAGATTCGATCGTCGGTATCCCTATACCTTGTTCAATCTCGTTACCGGCAAGTCTCTTTACTCGTTCCGTAACTCACATCATCCCGTGATCAACTCCTTGGTCACATTGTGCACATTATGATGATGTCCTACCGAGTGGGCCCAGAGATACCTCTCCGTTTACACGGAGTGACAAATCCCAGTCTCGATTCGTGCCAACCCAACAGACACTTTCGGAGATACCCGTAGTGCACCTTTATAGCCACCCAGTTACGTTGTGACGTTTGGCACACCCAAAGCATTCCTACGGTATCCGGGAGTTGCACAATCTCATGGTCTAAGGAAGTGATACTTGACATTAGAAAAGCTCTGAGCAAACGAACTACACGATCTTGTGCTAGGCTTAGGATTGGGTCTTGTCCATCACATCATTCTCCTAATGATGTGATCCCGTTATCAACGACATCCAATGTCCATGGTCAGGAAACCGTAACCATCTATTGATCAACGAGCTAGTCAACTAGAGGCTTACTAGGGACATGGTGTTGTCTATGTATCCACACATGTATCTGAGTTTCCTATCAATACAATTCTAGCATGGATAATAAACGATTATCATGAACAAGGAAATATAATAATAACCTATTTATTATTGCCTCTAGGGCATATTTCCAACAGTCTCCCACTTGCACTAGAGTCAATAATCTAGTTCACATCACCATGTGATTAACACTGACAGGTCACATCACCATGTGACCAACACCCAAGAGTTTACTAGAGTCAACAATCTAGTTCACATCTCTATGTGATTAACACTCAATGAGTTCTGGTTTGATCATGTTATGCTTGTGAGAGAGGTTATTAGTCAACGGGTCTGAACCTTTCAGATCCGTGTGTGCTTTACGAATATCTATGTCATCTTGTGGATGCTACCACGCGCTATTTGGAGCCATTTCAAATAATTGCTCTACTATACGAATCCGGTTTACTACTCAGAGTCATCCGGATTAGTGTCAAAGTTCGCATCGACGTAACCCTTTACGACGAACTCCTTTCACCTCCATAATCGAGAAAATTCCTTAGTCCACTAGATACTAAGGATAAGTTCGACCGCTGTCATGTGATCCATTCCCGGATCACTATTGTACCCCTTGACCAACTCATGGCAAGGCACACTTCATGTGCGGTACACAGCATAGCATACTGTAGAGCCTACGTCTAAAGCATAGGGGACGACCTTCGTCCTTTCTCTCTCTTCTGCTGTGGTCAGGTCTTGAGTCTTACTCAATACTCACACCTTGTAACACAGCCAAGAACTCCTTCTTTGCTGATCTATTTTGAACTCTTTCAAAATCATGTCAAGGTGTGCGTTCTTTGAAAGTATCATCAGGCGTCTTGATCTATCTCTATAGATCTTGATGCCCAATATGTAAGCAGCTTTATCCAGGTCTTCCTTTGAAAAACTCCTTTCAAACAACCCTTTATGCTTTCCAGAAATTTTACATCATTTCGGATCAACAATATGTCATTCACATATACTTATCAGAAATGTTGTAGCGCTCCCACTCACTTTATTGTAAATACAAGTTTCTAACAAACTTTGTATAAACCCAAAAACTTTGATCACTCCATCAAAGCGTATATTCTGACTCCGAGATGCTTGCTCTAGTCCATGGAAGGATCGCTGGAGCTAGCATACCTTTTAGCATCCTTAGGATCGACAAAACCTTTCTGATTGTATCACATACAACCTTTCCTTACGAAAACTGGTAAGGAAACTTGTTTTGACATCCATCTGCCAGATTTCATAAATGCAGCTAATGCTAACATGATTCCGACGGACTTAAGCATCGCTACGGATGAGAAAATCTCATCGTAGTCAACTCCTTGAACTTGTGGAAATACTCTTTGCCACAAGTCGAGCTTCATAGACGGTAACATTACCGTCCACGTCCGTCTTCTTCTCAAAGATCCATTTATCTCGGATTTCATGGCTTCTAACCATTTGTCGGAATATGGGCCCACCATCGCTTCTCCATAGCTCGTAGGTTCATCGTTGTCCAACAACATGACTTCCAAGACAGGATCACGTACTACTCTGAAGTATTACGCATCCTCGTCGTCCTACGAGGTTTGGTAGTGACTTGATCCGAAGTTTCATGATCACTATCATAAGCTTCCACTTCAATTGGTGTAGGTGCCACAGGAACAACTTCCTGTGCCCTGCTACACACTAGTTGAAGTGACGGTTCAATAACCTTATCAAGTCTCCACCATCCTCCCACTCAATTCTTTCGAGAGAAACTTTTCCTCGAGAAAGGACTCGTTTCTAGAAGCAATTACTTTTGCTTCCAGATCTGAAATAGGAGGTATACCCAACTGTTTTGGGTATTCTATGAAGATGCATTTATCCGCTTTGGGTTCGAGCTTATCAGCCTGAAACTTTTTCACATAAGCATCGCAGCCCCAAACTTTTAAGAAACGACAACTTAGGTTTCTCTAAACGGTGTCGTCTCAACGGAATTGCGTGGTGCCCCTTTTAAAGTGAATGCGGTTGTCTCTAATGCCTAACCCATAAACGATAGTGGTAATTCGATAAGAAACATCATGGTATGCACCATATCCAATAGGGTGCAGTTATGATGTTCGGACACACCATCACACTATGGTGTTCCAGGCGGTATTAATTGTGAAACACTTTCCACAATGTCTTAATTGTGTGCCAAACTCGTAACTCAGATACTCATCTCTATGATCATATCACAGACATTTTATCCTCTTGTCACGACGATCTTCAACTTCACTCTGAAATTACTTGAACCTTTCAATAATTCAGACTTGTGTTTCATCAAGTAAATATACTCAGCATCTACTCAAATCATCTGTGAAGTAAGAACATAACGATATCCACTGCATGCCTCAGCACTCATTGGACTGCATACATCAAAATGTATTACTTCCAATAAGTTGCTCTCTTGTTCCATCTTACTGAAAACGAGGACTTTCAGTCATCTTGCCCATGTGGTATGATTTGCATGTCTCAAGTGATTCAAAATCAAGTGAGTCCAAACGATCCATCTGCATGGAGTTTCTTCATGCATATATACCAATAGACATGGTTCGCATGTCTCAATCTTTTCAAAAACGAGTGAGTCCAAAGATCCATCTACATGGAGCTTCTTCATGCGTTCTATACCAATATGACTCAAGTGGCAGTGCCACAAGTATGTGGTACTATCATTACTATCTTATATCTTTTGGCATGAACATGTGTATCACTACGATCGAGATTCATTTTAGGTGCAAGACCATTGAAGGTATTATTCAAATAAACAGAGTAACCATTATTCTCCTTAAATGAATAACCGTATTGCGATAAACATAATCCAATCATGCTCAACGCAAACACCAAATCTCGATGGTAGAGGGAGCATGCGATGCTTGATCACATCAACCTTGGAAACACTTCCAACACATATCGTCATCTCACCTTTAGCTAGTCTCCGTTTATTCCGCAGCTTTTATTTCGAGTTACTAACACTTAGCAACCGAACCGGTATCTAATACCCTGGTGCTGCTAGGAGTACTAGTAAAGTACACATTCATATAACGTATATCCAATATACTTCTGTCGACCTTGCCTGCCTTCTCATCTACCAAGTATCTAGGGTAGTACTGCTTCAGTGACCGTTCCTCTTATTACAGAAGCACTTAGTCTCGGGTTTGGGTTCAACCTTGGGATTCTTCACTAGAGCAGCAAACGACTTGCTGTTTCATGAAGTATCCCTTTTGCCCTTGCCCTTCTTAAACTAGTGGTTTTACTAACCATCAACAATTGATGCTCCTTCTTGATTTCTACTCTCGCGGTGTCAAACATCGCGAATAGCTCAAGGATCATCATAACTATCCTTGATATGTTATAGTTCATCACGAAGCTCTACTAGCTTGGTGGCAGTGACTATGGAGAACTATCACTATCTCATCTGGGAGATTAACTCCCACTCGATTCAAGCGATTGTGGCACTCAGACAATCTGAGCACACGCTCAACGATTGAGCTTTTCTCCCTTAGTTTGCAGGCTTAAGAAACTTGTCAGAGGTCTCATACCTCTTGACGTGGGCACTAGTCTGAAATCCCAATTTCAGTCTTCGGAACATCTCACATGTTCTGCGACGTTTCAAAAACGTCTTTGGTGCCACAATTCTAAACCGTAGCATACCTGAACTATCACGTAGTTATCAAAACGTGTATGTCAGATGTTTCGTAACATCTACAGACGACGCTGAGGTTCAGCACACCGAGCGGTGCATTAAGGACATAAGCCTTCTGTGCAGTAATGAGGACAATCCTCAGTTTACGGACCCAGTCCGCATAATTGCTACTACCAACTTTCAACTAAATTTTCTCTAGGAACATATCTAAACCAGTAGAACTAAAGCGCAAGCTATGACATAATTTGCAAATACCTTTTGACTATGTTCATGATAATGAAGTTCATCTGATTATGAACTCCCACTCAGATAGACATCCCTCTAGTCATCTAAGTGATACATGATCCGAGTCAAACTAGGCCGTGTCCGATCATCACGTGAGACGGACTAGTCATCATCGGTGAACATCTCCATGTTGATCGTATCTCTATACGACTCATGTTCGACCTTTCGGTCTCTTGTGTTCCGAGGCCATGTCTGTACATGCTAGGCTCGTCAAGTCAACCTAAGTGTATTGCGTGTGTGCCGAGGCCATGTCTGTACATGCTAGGCTCGTCAACACCCGTTGTATTCGAACGTAAGAATCTATCACACCCGATCATCACGTGGTGCTTCGAAACGACGAACCTTCGCAACGGTGCACAGTTAGGGTGAACACTTTCTTGAAATTATTATAAGGGATCATCCTACTTGCTACCGTCGTTCTAAGCAAATAAGATGCAAAACATGATAAACATCACATGCAATCAAATAGTGACATGATATGGCCAATATCATTTGCTCCTTTGATCTCCATCTTCGGGGCACCATGATCATCTTTGTCACCGGCATGACACCATGATCTCCATCATCATGATCTCCATCATTGTGTCTTCTTGAAGTTGTCACGCCAACGGTTACTTCTACTTCTATGGCTAACGCGCTTAGCAATAAAGTAAAGTAACTTACATGGCGTTATTCAATGACACGCAGGTCATACAAAAAATAAAGACAACTCCTATGGCTCCTGCCGGTTGTCATACTCATCGACATGCAAGTCGTGATTCCTATTACAAGAATATGATCAATCTCATACATCACATATATCATTCATCACATCTTCTGGCCATATCACATCACATAGCACTTGCTGCAAAAACAAGTTAGACGTCCTCTAATTGTTGTTGCAAGTTTTTACGTGGTTTGTATAGGTTTCTAGCAAGAACGTTTCTTACCTACGTAAGACCACAACGTGATATGCCAATTTCTATTTACCCTTCATAAGGACCCTTTTCATCGAATCCGTTCCGACTAAAGTGGGAGAGACAGACACCCGCTAGCCACCTTATGCAACTAGTGCATGTCAGTCGGTGGAACCTGTCTCACGTAAGCGTACGTGTAAGGTCGGTCCGGGCCGCTTCATCCCACAATGCCGCCGAAACAAGATAAGACTAGTAGCGGCAAGAAGAATTGACAACATCGACGCCCACAACTACTTTGTGTTCTACTCGTGCATAGAAACTACGCATAGACCTAGCTCATGATGCCACTGTTGGGGAACGTAGCAGAAATTCAAAATTTTCTACGCATCACCAAGATCAATCTATGGAGTAATCTAGCAACGAGGGGAAGGGGAGTGCATCTACATACCCTTGTAGATCGCGATGCGGAAGCGTTGCAAGAACGCGGATGAGGGAGTCGTACTCGTAGCGATTCAGATCGCGGTTGATTCCGATCTAAGCACCGAAAGAACGGTGCCTCCGCGTTCAACACACGTGCAGCCCGGTGACGTCTCCCACGCCTTGATCCAGCAAGGAGAGAGGGAGAGGTTGGGGAAGACTCCATCCAGCAGCAACACGACGGCATGGTGGTGGTGGAGGAGCGTGGCAATCCCGCAGGGCTTCGCCAAGCACCGCGGGAGAGGAGGAGGAGGGAGAGGGGTAGGGCAGCACCAAAAGGAGACTTTCTCGTGTGTGTATGGCAGCCCAAACCTCAAGTATATATAGGGGGGAAGGGGGCTGCGCCCCCCTTAGGGTTTCCACCCCCAAGAGGAGGCAGCCAGCCCTAGATCCCATCAAGGGGGGCGGCCAAGGGGAGGAGAGGGGGAGGCGCCCCACTAGATGGGCCCTAAGGCCCATCTGGACCTAGGGTTTGCCCCCTCCCACTCTCCCATGCGCCTTGGGCCTTGGTGGGGGGCGCACCAGCCCACCTGGGGCTGGTCCCCTCCCACACTTGGCCCACGCAGCCTTCTGGGGCTGGTGGCCCCACTTGGTGGACCCCCGGGACCCTCCCGGTGGTCCCGGTACATTACCGATTTCACCCGAAACTTTTCCGGTGACCAAAACAGGACTTCCCATATATAAATCTTTACCTCCGGACCATTCCGGAACTCCTCGTGACGTCCGGGATCTCATCCGGGACTCCGAACAACATTCGGTAACCACGTACATGCTTTCCCTATAACCCTAGCGTCATCGAACCTTAAGCGTGTAGACCCTACGGGTTCGGGAACCATGCAGACATGACCGAGACGTTCTCCGGTCAATAACCAACAGCGGGATCTGGATACCCATGTTGGCTCCCACATGTTCCACGATGATCTCATCGGATGAACCACGATGTCGGGGATTCAATCAATCCCGTATTCAATTCCCTTTGTCTAACGGTATGTTACTTGCCCGAGATTCGATCGTCGGTATCCCTATACCTTGTTCAATCTCGTTACCGGCAAGTCTCTTTACTCGTTCCGTAACTCACATCATCCCGTGATCAACTCCTTGGTCACATTGTGCACATTATGATGATGTCCTACCGAGTGGGCCCAGAGATACCTCTCCGTTTACACGGAGTGACAAATCCCAGTCTCGATTCGTGCCAACCCAACAGACACTTTCGGAGATACCCGTAGTGCACCTTTATAGCCACCCAGTTACGTTGTGACGTTTGGCACACCCAAAGCATTCCTACGGTATCCGGGAGTTGCACAATCTCATGGTCTAAGGAAGTGATACTTGACATTAGAAAAGCTCTGAGCAAACGAACTACACGATCTTGTGCTAGGCTTAGGATTGGGTCTTGTCCATCAAATCATTCTCCTAATGATGTGATCCCGTTATCAACGACATCCAATGTCCATGGTCAGGAAACCGTAACCATCTATTGATCAACGAGCTAGTCAACTAGAGGCTTACTAGGGACATGGTGTTGTCTATGTATCCACACATGTATCTGAGTTTCCTATCAATACAATTCTAGCATGGATAATAAACGATTACCATGAACAAGGAAATATAATAATAACCTATTTATTATTGCCTCTAGGGCATATTTCCAACAATCACCCCCTCCAATTCAAATGGCTGATAAACAAGAAAAGTAATTGAATGTATAGACATTGTAAGATAGAGAGGTGCAATGGATAGTAGGGAAGAAAACAGGGCATGAAATAATTCACATTTATGTTGTCTAACCAAACAGAATAGCATGACATAATTTCACATATATGATGGCTAATTAAATAGGATAGCATGACACAATTTCACATGTATGATGGCTAACTAAACAGGATAGAATGACACACCTCAAAATATGATGACTATGTAAACAGGATGAGATGATATAACTATATTATGTCTTTATAAAATGGGTTGGCATGCCATAATTTAGATACATGCTACCTATGTAAACATCATGGCATGATATAATTCAAATATATGATTTACATACTAAGCAAGTGAGCAGAGGGCAATCGCAGATATGATGTGTCAACTAAGGAGCTGGCATTCAATATTGTGTATATGATGTAAAACTAAGCATTGCAAGACAACATATGCATGATATGAGTAATATAACCCTGCCAAGTTTGAGCATACACCTCAGGGGGATAATAGGACTGGTCATCTGCCTCTGAATCCTCCTCTGAGGAGCTATCTGTAACCAGCAAGATATCTGCTTCACCAGGTAGCATTGTCTGCTCTAAAGACCTTGTTTTCACTCCAAATTTCTCCATCACCAATTCAAATGGCTGATGCACAGGAAGAGCAGTTGAATATACAAACATTGTCGACAAACGCAATGAGTAATACAAAAAAGGACGGCATGATATAATTCACATATATGACGCTTGGCTAAACAGCATGGCATTGCATGATTCACATACATAATGCCTTGTAACAAGATAGCATTGCATAATTCACATATATAATGTCTTGCAACAAGATGGCATTGCAAAATTCAAATACATGGTAATTAGACACTAAATAGGTGGCATTCACACAAAGCATGTCTAAAGCAAATGACATGCCAGTGCAAGACACCATATGCACGATATGAGCAATATAACCCTGCCAAGTTAGAGCATGCACCTCGGGGGGGGGATAGGACTGGTCATTTGTCTCTGAATCCTCCTCTGAGGAGCTATCCATAACCAGCAACACACGCGCTTCGTCAGATAGCATTCTCTGCCCTGAAGACCTTGTTTCCACTCCAGATTTTCCATGACCGTGTCGAATGGCTGATGCACAGGAAGAGTAATTGAATGTACTAAAATTGTTGAAAATTTTAATATGTAATAAAAAAATGATGGAATGATATAATTCACATATAAGATGGCTGGCTAACCAGGGTGGCATTGCAAAATTCACATATATGATGCCTGGCTAAACAAGATGGCATTGCATGATTCACATATATGATAAAGAAACTAAACAGATGGCATTCACACAAAGCATGCCTAAACTAAGCAGATGACATATTTGATGTATAAAGTAAGCAATGCAAGGCACCATATGCATGATATTACCAACATCAGCATGCCAAGTTAGAGCGAAGACCTTAGGGGTTAAATAGGAGTGGTCTTCTCCTTCTGAATCCCCCTCAGAACAGTTATCTTCCTCTTGATTACAATCCGAAATGGGTGGAGGGGGGCCGCCTTTGCGCCCACCATGGAGCGATGTCTGCATGAAATTTTATTGCCACACAAGGCTCATCTCTTTTGCTCTACATGTTCAGTTCCATTGTGTACAATAACTGACATGCATAGGAATAAAACATAGTGAGATTATGTAAGGAGTGCATGCACAAATCCACAGTGATGGTAGCAAACTGTGGGTAGACCCAAAACCAATGATAGGAGGCACATAATAGCTTTAGTTAAAAAATGAGGTAAATACGCTAGTGGTGCTTTAACTTGTCATAGATGTTCATTTTAGTGCCTGAACTTGAAAAATACACCAAACTGGTTCTAAAACTTGGCACGAACGTGCAAATACGGTACTAATCTCATCCGTAGACGTAAAGTGCATCCACATGGCACCGAATATGGATGATGTGGCACTGACATGGTGTGGGGTCCAACTGTAGCTAGGAAACAAAATTATTACTTGAGTACTAGATACGACTCTATGACTAGTGGGCCCACCTGTCAGTACATTAGAAAAATTAATATGAAGAATGAAAAAGTTCGACAAACAGGAATCGAGCAAGCAACCGGATGACTGCCAGCTAGTTGCGCTAGCCACTATACCAAACATGTACTTATTACAAAATAAGGCCACTCAATTTATATGTATTTTAACTAAAAGTCTTGTGCCCATAATTTGGCTGCAGACAGTGACCAATTTTGCACACGTTCTTTTAAAAAATAATCTGAAAAGCATATTACTACTAATCATAATAATAAATTTAAGATTCAAGTATTCATGTGTCAGTAATAATTACGTCATCCTACACATATATCTGTGTGCACAGAAAGTAAATATATATAGAGGAGTTTAATAAATAACGTACAAAAATTGTTCATGTAAGTTTTAGAAATATTGACTTATTATTTAGAATATCCCTTTTTAACTATAATACATGAGTGTTTAAAAATATTTGTCAATTTTTTTAAAATATGTGAATCTTTATTCAAACCTTTGAATAATTGAACGAGTATTTACAAACGGTAATCTAAAAGAAATGAATGATTTATATTATACAAATATTGTTATAATACATATATATTATTTCATGACTGTATATTTGAAATATTCGTATATCATTGTTAAATATAATCTATGATTGTGTATTTTCAATGTTTGTTTACAAACAGTTTGAAACACTCATATATTATATTTAAAATATTTTTTCTAAATAGTTAGTTTAATATTTCTAAAAGTGAGTTTTTTATCGCATACCTCTATATATTTATTTTGTGTGCACACTGATATTTGTGTATAATGAGGTCATTATTAATAACACATGAATACTCGAATCTAATTTTTAATCTTATGATTATTATGTACTCCCTCCATTCCCAAATATTTGTCTTTCTAGAGATTTCAACAAGTGACTACATACGGAGCAAAATAAGTGAATCTACATTCTAAAATATGTCTACATACATCCGTATGTTGTGTCCATTTGAAATGCCTAGAAAGACAAATATTTAGGAACGGAGGGAGTACATACTTTTTACATTTAAAAAAAATGTGTGCAACATGGCCACTGGCTGCAGCCAATTTATGTACATAAGATTTTTTTTGTTTAAGTACATAATATCTAAGGGAATTTGTCAACAAAATATGTTGGTTGGAGTGCCTAGCGCATGCATCGCCCAAGGGGCAGGTAGTAGGTTCGACTCATGCAGTCTTGATTTTTATGTTAATTTTCCTAGTTACTGTCAGGCGGGCCCACTACTCATAGAGTCATATAGTGCTTAAGCATTTTTGTTTCGTAACTATGAATCGGCCCCACGCCATGTCAGTGATACGTCAGCCATATACATTGCCACGTCAACGCGTATTACGTCTATAGACAGCAATAGCACCGTATTTGCCCATTCGTGCCAAGTTGTAGAACCAGTTCGATGTATTTTTCAAGTTTAGGCACCAAAGTGAACATCCATGACAAGTTCAAGCACCATTGGTGTATTTACCTCTTAAAAAATACAGATAATGGCTCCTTTAATGTTTGTTTCCACCCAACATGAAACTCAAGATTAACCAGATAGTAGACATATAGTATTGATTGCTGACCCAATATGTACCCCACAACCATTTTAAAACTCAAGTTGGAGCATTAGTTTGGACCTGACTCGGAGTCTAATAGGTGAACCGGACGATAAAGTAGCATGTCATCATATTAAGCGATGCATAACGTAAGCAGACACGAAAGAGTGTGACCTCTCTTGCGGACCCGTGTAGTCCTCAAAGTCATCTTCTCAGTTGATGATGGTAATGTAGTTGTCGTGGCTGCCGGCGGCGGGGAAGAAGATCTGAGGCGGCGAAAGACAGTCTGGAGGGCGGAATCCTGCTGTGGTGAACCCTTCCATCGTTGGAGCAGCCGAGCTGGGGTGGAACACAGCGTAGCAGGAGCGGGACAAACCACACAAGGTTTTCTTGACACGTATCTGTAACATAAGTAATTGTGTAAGGGCTTGTTTGAATTTGAGGATTCTAACAATGCAGGGATAGGAGATACACATGAATAGGATAGGAATGCACCTACAAAACAGAGAATTTAAAAACACATGATTTCTTCCAATCTGGGTGTTTGGTTCACAAGAATTGGAAGATCACAGGATGCAAAGAAGCATGGTGCGATTAAGTCAAACCACAAGAAAATGTACGGTTATAATGCTATTATGCTACTATCTCTTAGTCTTGTGCTTCATGAATAGGAATTTGAAAAGGAGGACAAGTGGATAAAAATTCCTACGGTTTTTCTTTCAAGGAGACACTAAAGGAACAAATCCTACAGTTTTCCTTTCCTCCATTCCTTTGAACCAAATGCATGAATAGTAGTACCATAGGAAACTTTCCAATTCCTATGTTTTCCTTCAGTTTTCCTTTCAACCACTGGAGATTCTAGTAGGCGGGCATGAGCAGGGAAAAGCCTACACTCAAAAAATGTTTTTGTGCTACTTCTACTACTTTGGACCCAGGCCACTGCCCTACTAGCTCAACTCCCAGGCCCATCTACAAATGCACAGCTCAAACACGCAGAGATAAATAATGATGGCGTTCAAGAGAGTCCATCACGGATAGCTAAGTTGCCTGGTACCTCACTGCTTGTCATATAGTAGGAGAAACTAATCGTATTTCATGTTACTACGTGTGCTCAGTGGACAATATATATATATATATATAACATGTAGAGTAAAAAAGCGATGCAACAAGTGTACAACCTCTTTAGCAAAGCCATGTTGATCTCAGCGTGATTGGGTTGGTCAGTGAGGATGCTCCGACTGATTTGGCTGTCGGAGGAGGGGAAGAATATCTTAGGCGTATGGAGATGGAGCCTGGGGTACTGCTCGGCTGTGATGGAGGGCTTCGTCGTTGGAGCAGCTCCGGTGAGTTGTACGACGGCGAGGCTGAAGCAGGACAAGAGAGACAACGTTAACCTGAGTGGAATTCTAATAGCATCTCCAATAGATGATGTAAAATACATAACCACAAAGTGCTAGATGTAAAATACATCAGCCAGTCATCTCTGAACTTAACTGTCGAAACTAATTTAACTGTCGAAACTGAATTTTGTTGTCGAAACTGAATTTTATTGTCAAAACTGAATGCACTAGTAGCAGAAAAGCAGCAGCAGCAGCGCCCGAAGCAGCAGCGCGTGCGAGAGCCAGGGCAGCTGGTCGTGTCGCAGCATCTCGGATAGCAGCTGCAGTGGCTCGAGGGAGAGCAGGATCTACTGCTCGTGTAGCAGCAGCTCGCGCAAGAGTAGAGCAGCAGCGCAAGCAAGAGCAAGAGCGAGAGTAGCAGCGCAAGCAAGAGCAAGAGCGAGAGTAGTAGTGCAAGCAAGAGCAAGAGCAGACCAGGCAGGGGATCGAGAGCAAGAGTAGAGAAGCAGCGCGAGCGAGAGCCAAAGCAGCAGCAACTCCTACTGATGTGGATGTCGCCGCCATGGGAGCGATGCCATGGAGGAAGTGGCCGGCGACGCCGCCGTGGATGGAGCCGCGCCATGTCGGCTCGGGACCGAGCGCCGGCAGCACCGTGAGATCGAATCAAGAAGAAAATACGGCGATTAGTGTAGAACCTCTTTGGTGGCACCGATTAGGCCTCAGCTTCATCCGAGGAAATGGTGATGATGATGCTCTTCCGGTGGTGCACGTGAAGACGACGGTGTGCGAATGGAGGTGGCGTGAAAGACGAGGGGAACATCGGGGCAACTCCTTGGAGGTGGAGGACGGGGTGGCTGAACCGGCGGGACGACGAGATCGACGATGGATCCTCATCTGGTGCGGTGGATGAGGGACATCGAGGTGTTGATGTGGACGACATCGTCAGGGAAGAGGCTCCTGCTGGGTGGCGGACGGAGGAGGGTGTGGGGCTTCGCGGGTTTTCGCAGCCTCGGTGTACGAATGGGTGGGCGGATGGGATGGGAGGGGGGAACCATGGCTTAGGGATGTGCTTGTCCGAAATGTGGGGTAAGTTATGAAAGTACCCCCACCGATTGAGCTAGGCGGTTCTTTTGGTTCAGGGGTATCACGGGCATTTCGCGGGTCAGGATTTCACAGGAGGTGGGAGTTTTCATGCGCATTGTAATTTTGGGATAGCAAGGCGCGGGTTGAGATGGAGGGAGTTTTCGGAGCACAACGAGACAAAGATATATCTTAAATATTTTAAGGTAACAAGGCACGGGTTGAAGGGGTGGGAGTTTCGGAGCACGATAGACAGAGATGCTAGCTTGAAATTTTGGCATAACAAGGTGCGGCTTGAAATTTCAGGAGAACAAGCTTAACGTGTACAAAAAAGACAATTCGCACCTCATCACTAGAGAGAGCCATGTCCCGTTTTACTATATTACAAGAAATGCATTCAAATACAAGAACAAAGAAACTAAAAAAATTGGGACAACGAACATAACGTGTACAGTAACAAATCAATTTCCACTTCCCACAACAATAAAAAACAATTCGTGTTGTCTAGCATATGGACTAAATTTGAGTACATTTTCCCTATTTGAATGGGATTGTACTCGGGTTAGTTATACAACCATCTAAATATTATCTTCACAACACATGACATGAATATAGGAGTAGTAAATTCCTATATAAATACGAACTACATGTACATACGATCTCAAATTCAAATATATGTATCCATTTTATGTTGAATTCAAATCATAGTACATGTATGCTCTAGCTAGATGTTCGGAATCTAAACCATGTATGATACTACATACAATGTGTTTAACACGCACAACACACACACACACACCATTTAGACTAGTAAAGTACACATGCATTGCACGCATGAGATTTGGCAACCAAATTATGAATAAATACCACATTATATATAGCATGTAAGCTTTGAGTCATATATGCATGATGTAGATGTTCATTTAATTCTTATAGTTCATCTCATTCAAAATCATTTAGTTTTAATAAAAAAGCTAATCTATTTTAAGATCCATGGAATTGTGCGTTCTAAAGCATAAAGTAAAAACAAATAATGGCAATTCATGTAGAATTTTTTTGGGCAATTATGATACGGAAGATTCTAAAACAAAGAAGAAGTGCTTTGTGTTTTGAGGTTTGTGCATTATGCTTAAGTTCAACCATGGAGTCTTCTAGATTGTACATGTGGCAAAATCTGGTGGAATGTAGATGATATCCAACGACCAGTAGTGCTCGGATTTTCCATCTTTGCACCGTCGGATTGGCTTCATCCAATGACCATCTTTCAAAGTTATTCGCACACTATATAGGGGTATAGATATAGATATAGATATGTGATGCGAAAGCCACCCATCGTCTCCAATTAGAATAGTGTGTCCATGCACGGATGCAATGTGGCCAGTCTGCCATCGGTATCTCAAATTCAAATCAGTCTGACCTTGTTCAATGTGTATAAAGTATAGCATGCTCGTTTCCAAACCACACCACGCATATCTCAGTTATATTCATGCATGCATGGGTTTCAAACATCATGATCTCTTATTCAAATATTTGAATTCAACTTTACATTGATTATGACCTCACCTAGTCTTTTACACCCACACAATAGTCTTCTCTTTATAATTTTACCACTAACTTTCTCTCGTGCATGCATGCACACACACTACCACTCGGCATTATCCATCGCACACATGCAATCTTTTTCTTCAGGTCGGTCTCCCATGCATGCACACACACACACACCTCCCCCTCTTCATCATTTTGGGCATTCTTTTATCTCTCACGTGCATGCACAACGATCGATATTCCTCAATGTGTGTGTATATATAGCTAGGTCTTTCCCAGTTTTCCACACAAACCGATCGATCTATATATCTAGTGAGGTCTCACCCTCTTTCCCACGTACACATCGATCAATCTATACCTCTCTATATAGGATTACATAGCTAATACACCCACATTAATTATATATCCAAGGTCCCCCTCTCATCATCCATGCCTTCCGCTTCATCTCTCAGACGCGCACACAGTGGCGAAGACAGGGGCAGCAAGGGCCCTGCCCCCCAACACCACTATATATTGAGGCTAATATGAATGTGATCAGTAGATCAATTGCTGGTTAAATGGTTTAAGTTGATGAATTGGCCCTCCTCATAAAGGATTAGCAATGCTTGGCCCCCTAGCTCAGTTATTTTTCATGGCTCCGCCACTGCGCATAATCGCGCACGTTCTCGCCCCCTCTCTTTAAATATCGATCTCGCACTTGTGCACTCCTTCATAGTCTCCCTCCACTTAGCCCCTCGCACCATCTTCCAGCCCCCCACCAGATTCTGCCACATGTACAATCTAGAAGACTCCATGGTTGAACTTAAGCATAATGTACAAACCTCAAAACACAAGTGCTTCTCCTTTCAGAATCTTCCGTATCATAACTGCCCAAACTTTTTTTCTAGTTGAATTGCCATTATTTGTTTTTACTTTTTCTTTACAACGCACAATTCCATGAATCATAAGATAGATTAACTTTTTTTATAAAAACTAATTGATTTTGAATGAGATGAACTATAAGAATTAAACAAATGTCTACATCATGCATATATGACTCAAAGCTTACATGCTATAGTGTGGTATTTACTCATAATTTGGTTGCCAAATCTGATGCGTGCAATGCATGTGTACCTTACTAGTACTTCCAGTGTGCAAAACACGTAAATTAGAATTGCAATGGCACGCTACACAGTGTCTCTCCCTTTTTTAGTTCATGAAGCCACGTGGCACATGTGGAGGCGTTGTCGCGACCTCCTTGTGTGCATTGATCACAGTGACGTGCTATTGGTTCCAAAAGAATGTACTCGTCCTCTCTCACGCACACTGGCAGTACATGCACGAAGCGAAGATGTGCATATGCATGCACTCATTCCCTCGCACGCACACGCGGGTACACGGTGGGACGCATTTTTGTACGAAGATCCACCCCATGTGATAACTTGACACGTGTAAAGTCCTTCACTTCATTGACGGTCAATTAATACAGGCCATGCAAATTGAGTGGATGTGAGGGAGGAAGTAGTTGAGAAAGACATTACTACTCCACTGCGTGCATGCGAGTAGTTAAATCATGGGTTGCTACTTCCATTGGTCTCCTTCGAATTTTGTGCCAATGTTTGACCATATTTTTATGTAACATAATATCTATGCATGTCATAAAAAGGGGCCAGTAAACCAGGACGCAGGCAGCACAATTTTTGCCTGGGCTACTGTTGGTGGCCTTTGTATTTAAATATGGACGGAGTGGAGTAGTACTATCTTTATCTTAGCCTCATAGGGCTCTCCCAGTGCCTAGGCTCGCCTCGCCCACCGAATCACGCCATGGAGGATCCCGCCATGGATAATCCCTTAGATCCCAGGATCCGGCGGGCTGCCCTCTCGCTGTGCCCTGCAGCACTCCCGCCTTTGAGCGACATGTGTTTTAGAGGGGATACATTGCTCTAGAATCACAGACCGGTGGCGCCGGAGGACATACCAAGGCTGCGTTTTAGGTGGTGGGCAACAAGGGAAAATCGGATCGAGGAAGCTTTGCATCGATTGGAGAGAAGTTCGAAGGAGCTGCGCCTGGCACAACACAAGGCGGAGGCGCAAGTCAATCTCAGGGGAGAGATGCTGAGGGATGTCAGCATCTGGCAGCGCCGCGTTGATTTCGAGCTAGGGCTAATGGCAGAGATCATATTCACGGAGTCAACTGCGGAGGAAAGAACACGCATGCCTGCGGAATGGCATGAGCAGCCGGTGCAATTGTTCATATGGGCGGCATGAGAAGTCAAATCGCGGGACCAGCTGCGGCGGTGCCGCTGGGCATGCATCGTAGGCGAGGTGAGCTGCCCTCCTTCCCCGCCAGCTATGTAGTGACCTACTCGGTTGCTGCTGCAATGAACTTGCGGCACCATGGCGGTTTGCAACCGTGACAATCACTCCATCTATATGTATTGTATTCCAGTGAAAATACTTGGTCGTTTGGAAAGATGGTAATTAATTTATCACTAGTTTTCTAATGCTTGGTCGTGACAATCACTCGAAGCCACAACCAGAAGTCTCCATCGCGTAATACTTACAGTCGGTCGCACCAATAGACGGTCGGTCGGACCCGCGACACGCATCGGCTTGGTCTGACATGTACGATCAGTTACATCATTGACTTGTGCGACCACATTTGAGCAGTAGTACTTGAAATTTGTGTTCCAGGAAACTCATCGGGAGCCATCTCGGGCCTCGAAACCAAAACCATCAATTAATCTTTAGCTTGTGCCCATCACATTCCAAAGTGTATTGTATCATTAAGTGCAAACCTGCTCACACCTAGTAGTACGTATCAAACCTGAACGTGTTCCCACTATGCAGGTTTTAGTCCTAGTGCTAGTACGAGTAGGTTATAAAAGGGGAACTAGTACCTAGCCTAAAATCACCCTACCTCTTCCTCCTCATAAGTCTTTCTTGTTCGTCCGTCCTTGCCATGGCAGGTGTGCAGAGCTGTAGGTCGAGAACTACTCGTAACAAGGGAGCGGCAACCAAGGCCGCGGACAAAAAGAGGGCTCGCCGCCTGGCAGAGACAGGCGAGGGCTCCCAGGAGCGCCCTAGCCGTGGAGGCGAGTGCTCCCAGGAGCTCCCTAGCTGCGGAGGCGAACATGCCGAGCTGGCGGCGCTGGAGTCATTATCCCTCGACGACATGCCCGATAAGCTCAATAAGCAGGAGGAGTTCATTGATGGCCTGGTGGAGCTGTTGAAGGAGAGCCTCGACGACATGCCCACTGAGCTCAATGAGCACGGGGAGTTGACCGCCGGCTTGGTGATGCTGCTGAAGAAGAGCATTGCCTCGGATAAGAAGGCGACCAGCAAAATCCTACAACTTCAGGAGGACAAGGCGAAGCTCCGCCACGAGCTCGGCCTGCTGAAGGAGGAGAACGCCGGCTAGAAGAAGCTGCATGAGAAGAGTAGTTCCTCGATGAACATGCTGTAGGCCCTCATCATGGAACAGAAGGAGGAGTTGGCGAAGCTCCGCATCGAGCACCCAACTGCTGTCAATGTACGTAATGCGGCCGTGGAACAGATGATGAAGGCTCGCATCGGGAAATCCCGCGTCATGGACAGAATGAAGAAGATGGCAGAGGAGATGCGCCAAGAGATGAAGGTCGTGGAGACGATGAAGAAGTAGTTACAACTCCACGGCCATCAACCCTTCATGTAGTAGAGAGCAGCGCCCCAGGCTTGTGTGTGCGTCTTCCTTCTTTTTTTTGGGGGGGGGGGTAATATTCCTTCTTCTTTTGCTCATGTGTTTCTTCTTTTGCTTCGGGTGTTTCGCCGCATGTGTCACGTTCTCTGCGAGGCATGAATAGAACAATGCTAACGATGAGCAGCGCCGTGGGATCGATGACTACCAAATTAGATAATTTTTATCGCCATATCGCACTGGGATGCCATGTTTCGTGCTCCTCCATCATACTAGTACTCTAATGGAAAACTTGAGTATACCGCACGATTATTTGCTCCTCCTCAGGTCATCGGCAACATTTATACGAGCAGTCAAATCACAAGGCCCCGCCTTCCAGTAGTAATGAGCCGTCAAATCTCCTCCGCCACGAGCTCGGCCTGCTGAAGGAGGAGAACGCTGGCTAGAAGAAGCTGCATGAGAAGAGTAGTTCCTCGATGAACATGCTGCAGGCCCTCATCATGGAACAGAAGGAGGAGTTGGCGAAGCTCCGCATCGAGCACCCGACTGTTGTCAATGTACGTAATGCGGCCGTGGAACAGATGATGAAGGCTCGCATCGAGAAATCCCGCGTGATGGACAGAATGAAGAAGATGGCGGAGGAGATGCGCCAAGCGATGAAGGTCGTGGAGACGATGAAGAAGTAGTTACAACTCCACGGCCATCAACCCTTCATGTAGTAGAGAGCAGCGCCCCAGGCTTGTGTGTGCGTCTTCTTTTTTTGGGGGGGGGGGGGTAATATTCCTTCTTCTTTTGCTTCGGGTGTTTCGCCGCATGTGTCACGTTCTCTGCGAGGCATGAATAGAACAATGCTAACGATGAGCGGCGCCGTGGGATCGATGACTACCAAATTAGATAATTTTTATCGCCATATCGCACTGGGATGCCATGTTTCGTGCTCCTCCATCGTACTAGTACTCTAGTGGAAAACTTGAGTATACCGCATGATTATTTGCTCCTCCTCAGGTCATCGGCAACATTTATACGAGCAGTCAAATCACAAGGCCCCGCCTTCCAGTAGTAATGAGCCATCAAATCACAAAGGCCCTCGCCTCTCGTGAAACCGACCAAGCGAGACTGCCCCGCCCTCTAGACTTTTAAATGTATACTTTTGTATAGTAGTAGTATCGATGGATTGCGCCATGGAGCAAAACTAACAAGATGAAATTAAAGAAAAAAGGTGGTACATATAGAGAGCGCTCGTCGCCAAATTATGCATATAGTACTATTAAAAAAGCTAGCACGTGCTTAAATGGGGTGCTAAATTCTATTAAAGAAACTAGCATACCTATTTAATTCTTGGGTTTTTATTATTTATGCCACTAGTTGTGTATCACTACTCAGTTTTGCCATTAGAAGTTACAGCTACTCAAAAATGCCATTGATCCGTGAGATGCTTGCTCAAAAATGCAATTAGATATCTCAAAAATGCCATCGTTCTGTTAGATGTTTGCTCAAAAATGCTAGTAGACATTATTATTTTCACGTCAAACCCATTAACCATGTTATATGACAAAAATAAGCCGATTCTCTCTATCTCACAATGATAAGTGTGGCTCCGCTTGTCAGGAGTAACCAAGCGAATAATTTTACAGGAAAATAAGAACGTTGTTGGATAAAGTAGGCCCCACACTTTATTGTACTGTAGTGAGATAGAGGGAGAGCTGGCATGTTGGTCCATAGGTATTTATGTTATTATAACATGGCAAAAGAGATTTGAGTCACAATAATGTTGTCCAGCACAACACACCCCTCAAATAAAACTAAGCACCCTAAAATTCTTTGACAACTAAACTGCTGGCTATATGATGTTGGCTATATATATTGTACGTATATAATGTGAAGAAACGAGTGGTAGTACTACCAACTAAAAGATGAACTATAAGAAATACTAGTGTGTACGCACTGAAGAGTTAAAGTAACGAGAAGGAACATAACATAGTTCAGCTGGGGGCTCAGCACAACACACCCCTCAAATAAAACTAAGCACCCCTGAAATTAAACTAAGCAACTAATCCGGTAGACACTGCATTAGAACCACCATCAGCAACGACACTGCCACCTTACTCGGACTCCTCGTCCACGTGCTTGACTTTGTCCTTGTCCCTCTTCCTGTTGGCCGATACTTCTTTGCTTGAACCGCACACTTGGCTCTTGCTCTTCATCCAACCCTTGTAGATATTGAAACAAAGGTAGGCATCCATTGTAGCATACTGGATGTGGTCTATATCTAGTACATTCCACTGCCATGCATGACGATGAAACTTGGGTGGAGGTTTCTTCAGTTTATCGTATGAAGGAAGAACCATGGCTCCTGCCAGGGTCAGCATTGAAGGCTGACAGGAGGACACCAGCCCATTCTTATGGAGGTCGAAGGGCTCGCCTACAATGAGGCCTATCTGATCCAGGACTGTTCTGTCGTTCGTAAAGTCTATAGTAACAAATTTGACTATGCCGCCTGTGAGAAAGTTCTTAAATTCCCCGCACTCAACGTCGGCATGGCATATGTGGTAGACCAAGCACAAGTTATGCACGCAAACCTGGATCACGGCGGGCTTCACCTTCTCTTCCTCCTTTAGATTCTTCTCTTTGTCCAGAGTTGTGGTGTACTCAACATCTAGCCCAGCAACCCACTCATCATTTGACTTTTCAAACATGCGTCTGAAGCGAGCAAGTCATCCTTCCACCTTCACGGAAGAACGGGTGTAGATGACGTCGAACTCATCGCCGGTGATGGTTCTAACCTTGTACTCACCGCCTATCATGGAGATTTGGGACGCCATGGATTTGGGAGGAGGGTTAGGATTAGTGGAACTGCTGTAATGTGAAAGGACGGGACGACTAGGAGCGAACTGCCGTAATGTTAAAGGACGTCCGGGGACGAGTAGGAGCGAACTGCTAGCAGTTTTCCGATTGTAAAAATGCTGAGTGGGGTGTGCGAATGACAGGGTAGTGGCTTGCCTGGTGGATAAATGGATTCATGCACAGTACTATGGGTCCCAATTAGATGTCATGTCTACTAGACGCCCAATTAAATGGCTTCATGCATCTACGTGTTCGCATGTCAAGCATCTTGAAAATTACAGGTGATACGAAGCTTTCCATGCTCCCATGATACGGGCTTCCGAGAGCCCTTGGATTTGAGATCGAACGGTTGCATGGCGTGATTCTAGACCTATGGGTGAATATCCTATCCTGGAGGGTTATTCTGCAAAGTCTCAGCAACTTAGCATGCGACCGTTCGATCTCAGATCCAAGGGCTGTCAGCAGCCCGTATCATGGTCGCGCCTACCACGACCATTGCCTCGCTCGCGCGGTCACGCCCTTGGAGATTTCAGATGGCTATAAATGAGCATTTTTATTTCCTACTTCGCTTGCATGAAACTACTTCCTCCGTCCAGGTGCATTAGGCTATCTGATGTTGGCATGTCATAGTACATAGTCATCACTTAGTCACTCATACAACAAGGTTAGTTATAAGGTTGGCTATAAGAGTATTTTTTACTTCTCTCTATCTCTTTCTTCGTAGTATTTATTGCATTTTCTAAGGAGTGACCTCTTCTAATGAAATGGTGCTTAGATGAGGTGCAAAGGGCATTAAATGGCTTACCAACTCAAGTCCCCAATGCATAGGTGCTTAGTTTTTTGTTGCTAAGATTGCTTCATTTAATTAGCTATAGACTCAAAATTGTCTTTACACCTAGGTACACGTGCTTAGCACCGTTTCTTCCTAGGGTCACCAAACTAGTCTCTCTCTCTTCTTAATTAACTTGCCACATCAGACTTTATGCCTATGTGGCAGGCTTAGCACCTGTACGAGCAAGTACCATAGTGGGCTATAAGCCTGCTTACATGGCATTTTTGCATATGTGGATGAGAGAAGCAAGGAAAAAGTGGAGGAGTGGGCTCTCATGCAAGAGCCAGCCTCTACACGTGCTCCTAGACAAAAGCATTTAATACAAGGAGAGAGATAGAGAGAAAGTGAGAAAAAGTTGTACGTAACCTTATAGCCAACCCTATTGTATGACTAATAAATAATACTAACTTTTGATGACATGGCATGTTTATATAGCCAGCAGCTAGCTATAGTATTAACCATGCTCTACATGGTGGAGCATTGGGAGAGGCACCTGTATACCATGGAGGTGGTCAGGAATCGGGAGACTCACGCTAGTTGTAGCACCGCAGTTAAAATGATAATGGCAAGTCAAATCACAGGGCCCCACCTGTCCAGCAGTAACTCGCTGTCAAATCACACAGCCCTACGTTTGCAGCAGCCTACTCCCTCATCTTCTCGCATCTCTGTTGAACCGACTAGGCGGAACTGCCCCGACTACCGCGCGGGAAAAGCCCCGCCCTCGACTTTTAAATATAATTTTGTATCCATGATTGCGCCATGGAGCAAAGCCTCAAGAAATGGCGGTACACATGTACGGAGTATACAACATGCTCGTCACGTTCGCGTCACACCCCAGACGGTCGGTCGGTCTGGCACGCCGCTCTCCGAATGGAACGCGCGTCATATTGCGTTTGCACACACATGTGGGATCGCAATTGAGAATCGACCATAGGCACACTCCCCGGCCCCGCAAGTCAGGTGAGTTAATCTATATCTATATCTATACTACTCTATAGTGTATGAGTTACTACTCTATAGTGTACGAGTTTTAAATGTTTGGATCTCAAAACCAAAAAGCAATGTGAGCCATTTATAGAGTCAATCGGAGGGCTGAAAATTGTGGGATTCACAGCTATAGTACGAGCTACAGTACCAGTGAACGTACCACTGATTTCTGGAACCATCACTATATACCAATGTAGGAAAAGTTTCACTTGCCTAAGGTTATCCATTCATGCATGTAATTGGTCAAGGTACACACACTGGCAGAGCGTCCGCAACGCGCGCACTAATTGTGTCAGGGAGAAGTTGGAAATTTTCAAGAAGTTGCAAAGTAAGCTGAGTATAGTACGAGATGCTAATACTAAGCATGTAAAGCTTTATATATAGGACTAAACCCCTTATTTCAGGCAACATATATACAAAACAAAATGGCTAAAATGATGAACTTGATCAAGCTTTACATGCGAAGGTACCATGTTTGAAGGGAGCAAGTAGCGTATCCATGAATTGAACTTTGCACACATATTTAAATGACGTGCAAAGCACGTACAATTTACTAGTAGAAGAGAGAGACGAGCGATAGTACTAGAACAGTGTTGTACAGAAGTTGGTGCCTGGACGATCCCTGCATGACACGGAAGATTAGTTCATCCATGCATGTGACCAGACTCCAGCAGACGGCTGGATTGGCTATCGTGTACATATCGTGCAGGCTGTGTTGTGCAGGGTTGTAGTTCTGATGAGAAATCTAAAAAAAGGTTTCTCGTCATCTCGCAATATTAGGTGTCATGTGCTCGGATCACTGCAAGCGTTAAACAGCGACAACTGAGTTCCTCCAAGGCGCTGGTCATTGGGGGCACATGCACGAAGACTACTCAGCTGCAATCTAGGTCAAGCCGGCTATGTTAATCATGTTAATCAGGACATCTATTGATGGACCCCTTTTCTACGAGTTTATCTTTAATTTGAGCTTTGATCCTCATCTAGTTTATCCGTCGGGATTCATGTTGTCTCCTTGGGGCAGTGAGGTTATGGTTTCTTGTCATGTGGAATTTTTTTCGTGTTATATTTTAATCCGGTGCTTCAGATCAAAATGACGACAATTGTGCCTCCGGGGCACGTGCATGAAGACTTCTTGACAGTCATGGACGAGGTCAAGCCGGCTCCGGTAGATAAAAGAAAACTACTCCACTATATAGGCAGGAGCCTCCGCGCTTGCTTGCTAGTGTTGCTCTCTTCACACTGTCTCGTCCTCTCCAGATCTAAACACGATAGCGGTGGCCACACTCTCTCGCTCTGCTCACCGTTGGTCACAGATCCAGCCAGACCCTCTCCGTCGGGGAAGGTGAGAAGGTGCAATGTTCACGCGGCCGTCCTCGGCGACGACTCTTACCCACTGACGGCGTGTCCCGATCAGCGTGCCTTGCCATTCTCTCCCACGCACCATCGACTAGGGAGGGCCTCCGACCCCTTCTTCCTCGCTACCGTAGTGTGGGCAGATCCGGCCTCCCGCCGCCCACCTAGCGACATCCCGGCGACCCTAAGGTGTAACTTCCTTCGAAACCGGCCTTGCTCTACTTCCCCATCTCCTGACGTCGCTGCATTTGTATCTTTTACTATTTCTCAGGCCCCCTCGTAGATAGGATCGATTGGCTATTTGAAAGCCACCTAAATTTTTACTGTTAAGAGGTAAAACTAGTTCATGCACTTGAATGTAGTACTACTTGGTTCAAACAGGGAAGAAAGGGGGTGGGGGTGGGGGAAGATTTGTTACCTGAATCTAGGACTTGGTCGAAAGAGGAAATAATGGGGGCAAAAAGTAGCAGAGACTAGCTACAGAACTGGTCTCTTGGTCTAATAGGGAAATAAAGGAAACGTAGTACAAACTCAATATAAACCGATCTATTGGTTGAAAAAGGTAAGAAAGTGGGGACTCGGGGACAAGTTAATAGAGTATGTCCATCACTACATTTGCTAGCCTCACACAGTATAAGGTGGCTATACCGAACAAAAATGGGACCAACCCAGATATCCTGTTCTGATGTTTGTTTCCCCGAGGCCCTCTTATGTAATGCCACTGGTAAAATGTAGCAGTCGCACTGTTAAAAGTAAGGACATGTTAAACCAATGTTGTTTTCAATGTAATGCCTCCAGTAATATGAATCAATGGCACAGTTTTTCATGTCCTGCTAAATTTCCCATTAAGATAAGTTGCTTCTTTTTGTTAGAAATGCAACTATCCTGGTCCGCCTACTCTCCTGTGCCCAAATACCAACTCTGTAGTAGTTGTTAATGTAATGTTGCTGGTAAAATTAAGCAATGGTACCATTAAAGTAGTGTCATATTTAACGGCTGTCATAGTTAATCCTAATGCCCACACTAATATCTAGCAATGTTGTTGCTTTAGAAATTGCTATTGTCCTTGTAGGGTTGCCATTCAGACAAGGAACATGCTTCTTTTCATTTGATGTATATTTCATCACTTGTTAGTCACCCTCATTTCCACCTTTTTGTGCAAACAGATATATACATTTCACGCTTGATCTTTGTTGAACTGCACAAATGATATCCAATTCATAGTTGAACATTCCATGAGCTTCACAACAAACCTTGATGTTGCTCAATTTTATTGCAACTAATGAAGAAGAAGCTTCTAGCTCATGGGGCATTGCTTCATTTTAGGTGAACTGCACAAAAAGGTCCCATGAATTGAATCATCCATGTTGTTGACTGGTGTCATCCCTTCTATGATGGCGTTGACCGCAGATATGGTTCCCATCATGAGGTATGTTCCTTTTTGGTCCGACCGTTTGCCAAAGATCCTGCATGTCGAGTCTGCTCGTGTGCTACTGTTTTGGCACTGCCATGATAAAGCAGTAATGTTATTATTTTGCACCTTAATCTAGTGGCACTATTAACTTGAGGCAATGTTTTGGCACCGCTAGTGCCACTGATTTTATATATATATCGAAAGAGGGGGTTTCCTCCGATTTCATTAAAGAAACCCAACCATAGAGAACCATTGTCCGACAACATCTCAGTGTAAACAGGCAGTTATATGCAACTACTACTAGAACGGACTGAGTACTAGCAGGAGACAAGTTCGCCACATAAGCTAGGCAGGTAGGGGGATGCAGCACCAGCTCGACCAAGTTTGGATTACAACCTAAATGCTACGACAGAAACATCAGGGGGGGAGATAGGGACTGAAAGAGCCAGCTTCAGCATCCCAGTCTAAGCACCCTCGGCCTCCATCCTTGCGATGCACGGTACACCTCGCTTGCCACCTACTCGACCCTAGTGCCACTGATAAAATGAAGTAATAATACAGTTAAAATAGAGCGAGTGTCCTCTCTATCATTTCATTTCCAATGTAGATAAAGAAAGTGCTTCTCTTTGTTAGTATATGTTTCATCAACTAGTCACATTGTTAATGTTTAAGTGTTTCTGCAAACTGGGGTGCTTAATTTTAGTTGATCTGCACGAAAATAGAGATTGGAATGTCTCAAGGCCCCTCCTTGTACTACCGCTGTAAACTGATGTTCATCACTGGCAGAAGGTGTATTGGGGAGAATTGGGTCGATTTCCAGTATGTGGCCTACAGTATGAGGCATCCCAGGGCCCATCTCGCCCTCGCAGCATGGCATACTGTGATACTATCGCAATAGTTTCTTCTATTTATTAGTGTATGTTTCATCAACTAGTGCCACTATAATGTAATGACGCTTATTCATTATCTATGCAAACAGGGTTATTTAGCTGCATTTGGGTGGAACTGCGCAAATGTACGGATGGAACCGACATATATGCAGAGTGCGAGTTTTGCCAAGTAAAAATTACCGACACCAACCATGCTCCATGCACGCATTGGCATCCACCACCACCAGTGGATGTGTGGCGCTCTCTGTGGGCGGATCTTTCTCGGCAGCAAATCCTCTAACCAAATACTAGTAGCTTATATTAGCAGTTTTCTAGGGAGTACTCTTTTCTGAAAGAAGCACCAATCTGTTTTTCTTTATTTGTACACAGTGTCACAACTTTTTTTGGTCCAGAGCTATTTTAGGGTGATTGGCGTAGTACTCAGAGACTGATTGTAAGCATGATTTTCATTAGCCGTCACACTGATTGTAAGCATGAGCAGATGGAAGATTAGGTTAGTGCGAAGCTTACCTTAAACCCTACCGCCGCCGTTGAAACGAGGCGAGCGTCAAGGGAACCGTGGAGAACGGCGGGGAAGCGACGTTGCGCCATCCAGCCTCTTGCGGTGGGAGAACGAATGCTCCTGTGGCTCCAGCTGGCTCTGCACCCTCACGAACGGCACACCGTACTCGATCGATTCATTATCCTCTGGATGCTCGACCTTTGACATGTACGCCCACCACCTCCGCCTGACTTTCGCCTTGAGGGGGTGGTTTTTCAATGGATAAGAGGGAGAGACGAGACGATGGTCTTTCAATGGAGAAGAGGGAGAGGGGAGGGGTGGTTTTGCAATGGAGAAGAGGGAGAGGCGAGACGATGGTTTTGGAATGGAGATGATGAAGAGGAGAGGAGGTGGTTTTGCAATGGAGAAGAGGGAGAGGAGCATGCGGTAGCGATTTAGGATTGGACGAGAGGGCCGGCGCGCTGTGACTGGATCAAAATCAAAATCAATTTACCCTTGAATTAAGAAAGCGACCCCACAGTAACTAGTCTTCCTTTTATTCTGGGACATAACTGACCATGATTTTCACAAATAAAAATATGTTATACGTTGCAAAAATAATATAATCTGAATTACATTCAGATATGAACCAAAGGATACAATTTTTTGTGACATGCATTCACATTTTGCTTGTCAAATACAGTACATGGTCAAACTTTGACCCAAAATATGCAAAACAAAAAAATACTTCCAACACCAGCGTCGCTCCTCTCCTCTTAAACCACGGTCGCTCCTCTCATGTTCCAATCTAATCCAGCGCCGCTCCTCTCCTCTTCCATTTCAAAACCACCGCCCCTCCTCTCCTGTTCCAATACAAAACCAGCATCGCTCCTCTCCCATTCTAATCCAAAACCAGCACCGCTCCTCTCCTCTTCCATTCAAAAACCACCACCGGCGAGTGAAGGTGCTGTGGAGAAGTAGATCGATGGAGGAGTACAACCGATACATGAGGATCAGAGACGGTGACCCTGTGAAGCTAGCTAGGATGTTGGAGATACAGTATTGGTTTGACAACAAGGACCAACTAGCGGCGACGGCGACATCCATGGCCAAATATCTGCAGTAGAGCTAAAAGGTGGCGATACTCCCGAAGGGAGTCACGCGGGAGTACATAGAGCTACTCCTCTGGGCCATGGAGCAAACAGATTCGCCGAATCCGATCGTGAGGGGGCGGTGGTGGGAGTATCGATCCCAGATGGAGCATCCACCAGATATTGAAGGATCGAGCATCTACAGGGTGCCGTTTGTGAGGGTGTCGTGCCAGAGCGAGCCGATGGAGTCTTCGTCGAGCGAACCCAACTGCAAGAGGAGAAATGCAGTTGGCCCGACGACGCTTCCCCGCCATCCTCTCCCTCGCCGTTCACATCGTCTCACGAGGCGACTGTCTGCCAACGAGGAATAGGAGGGGACTCCCCCCCCCCCAAACCAATAGTCGAGCAGGTTGTGAATTGTCAGGAGGAGCTTAGGGTTGTCAGGATTTGCAGGTTGTGAATTGTGTTTTGTGTTGTGTATTTTGAGAGTACTTTCAGATATGAATGTCTTCTGAATTTCAAATTTACAGTATTGAGCATATGAAGTATTTTATGAATTCTAGAGATCTATTTTTAGCACTTAAAAATGTTGTTTAATATAAAAGTGCAGACAATGTGATTCTCAGAGAAGAAACTGCAAGTTTCAGTTTCAGATAAGAAACTGCAAGTTTCAGTTTCAGATAAGAAATTGCAAGTTTCAGAGGCAGAGCATTTACATTAACATGCCCTTTTCAAACAGGGATAACATCATGTTGGAAGTTCTATTCATGGTCGAAAATGGAACTACCGGCCAGTTAACATCATGCTGATCAACATTCATGCATAGCACATCTTCATATGATGCATAGTCAAAAAGATATGCTATTTTCAAAATGCCCACACAATGTCGAGTGTGCGAAAAATAGAGAAAATGAGGGACAAAGTTTGGCAAGTGTTGGACGTGGTGTGCGTAGATGACAATGGGGACCCACATATCAATAACGGCAGAGGCACAAAATTTGGACATATTTTCACTGAATCGAACCCGGACGGAATAGCGGTCGGGTAGTGTCACTTGGCCACTGGGCTAGTTCATTAGTTTCAGTAGAAATAAGGCACTGCATCTAGGATGCCTTCACCGGCTCCGGTGGTTCGTTCTCGTCCTCCGCCTTTGTGCGCTTGCCGCGGCGCCGCTGTCTGCCGTTGTGAACATGCTGAACAAACGAGAGGAATCTGGAGAGGACTGTACGTGGAGAGGCGGAGAGTCGGGACCCACCAGGTCTATGGCCGTACGCAAGCAAGTGCCTCATTGAAAAAATACTTCCTCCTAATGCTATACTGACATTGGGGCCAACGGGTTTGTCAACATAGTTACATTTTTTTGAGGTGCTTCAACGTAGTTACTAAAGGAGATAAATTTACAACGAAGTCGGCAGGTATCATTTATTATCAGTGGGCCAGCAAGTATCAGCTGGGTTGTGGGCTGCCCCGTCTAGGCTTTCTTTTTTAACATGCGCAGCCCACGAGATGCGGGTTTGTATTTTCTTGAGGGCCGTCATGTATCGACCGGCCAATGGACCTCCCATCCTAGGTTTTATTTTTCCTGAAACATCGGCAGCCCAACTTATGTATTTTTTTGAAGAAAACGCAGAGGTCTGTTCTATTTTTCTATATAAGAATAGGAACGCCAGGTCCAACTTATGTTTCTCTTCTAACTATATTATATATATCCATATTATTTTATATGTTATTATATATTATTGTTATTGTCATCATATATTTAACAGATACTTACATATATAAGAAAACAATATCACACATCTTATTAACTTATAAAAAAATTAACAATAAAATCCTAGATTTTTTTACATTAAGGCAACGAAAATCCTAGTGATTGTGTATAAAAGCTTGGTAAGATTTAAGGACCAATGTAATAATAAATCACTTATTATTAAAATATATTTATAACAAAATTCTTAGCCCTTGTTTATTTTGATAGCATTGCTGCGCCCAACCCAACATTATAATTAGAACCAGCCTAGCAAAATCGAGTATTTCGAGAAAGTGCAAATGGGTTGTAATTTTTTAGGAAAAGAATAAATGGTCGCACGGACGCTACATTATTTGTTTAGCTAGCCCAGCAAATTCATGTATTTCGAGAAAGTGAAAATGGGCTGTAGTTTTAAAAAAGGGCCGCATGGACGCTACATTATTTGTTCACCCAGCCCAGCAAATGGACTGTAATTCTAAAAAAAAGATCAAATGGACTGTAAATTCTGAAAAATGGGTTGAATGTGTGCGACGTTTTTGGAGGCTGAAATGTGGGCCAATAGGTCGAAGCCAACGCAAGTCGTTGTCAACTTAGTCAACAAATGATTCTGACATTGATAGTCGTTGGATTTACATCCAACGACTGACATCCATATTCAATCTCTCATCTTCTTCCTCCAGCGCGCCGGGACCACCTGCTCCCGCCTCCTGCTGCTAGCAGCTCTGCTTAGCACGCTTCGCTGTGAAGCGCTACCCCACCGCCGGCTAGGCCATCCCTCCACACCTCCACACCTCTAGTTCTTCTCCACTGACTGTCGAACCACGCTGCACCAGAACCAGTTAACCCTCGTACACCTCTCCGTCCGCGACTCCACTCCCACGTCTTTCCATCTCCAGCTCATTGCTGTCTGAGGCCTCGCCGTCGTCCACCACCTTAGATGCGCTCGGCGCGGCGTGGTCAACACACAAAAAAATGAATACTCCCCCTGCTAGCTGGGACCCACTATAGTGGGAGGCTGACTTGTGGGCCTACTAAGTTGACGCAGACGGAGGGCTTTTCAACTTAGTCCATATGAACGATTCTAGCTCCACTGACCGTATGATGTCCATCCAATGGTCGTAGTGCTTCTTTGAAAGTGCAACTATCCCTGGGTGGTTTTGGTAATTACATACTTCTCAAAGCGACGATGTATTTCAAGCTTTGATCTATATGTTGTCATCAATTACCAAAAAGGGGGAGATTGAAAGTGCAACTATCCCTGGGTGGTTTTGGTAATTACTAACAACATATATCTCATTGAGCTAATGCTATCTCAAAATAAATATTTCAGGAAATGTCAATGATTGGCATGGCATGGATTAGGAATGTGGACCCCTCAAAATGCTAAGGACACATGTTGGCTCAAGCTCAAGACTCTTCATTTTACTTTTAGAGATCCAAGATCACATTGAGTCCATAGGAAAAGACAATACTATTAAAAGGGGATGAGGTGTTGCTTAATGAGGTTCTTGCTCAAAATGCTTGGTGATATGCTCCAAAATCCTCAACCACTTTCTCATATCCACATATGTCCCAAACCAAAAGTCAAACTTGGCCCTACCGAAACTTTCTATCCGAGGCCACCGAGTTCTGTTGACATAGCCATTGCCACAAACCCTAGTCACTTTGGTCTCACCGATAGGAATCTCGGTCCCACCGAGATGGGATTGCAAACTCTCTGTTTCCCTTCGTAACGTTTCGGTCTAACTGAGATGAGCGATCGGTCCCACCGAGTTCGCAATGCAAACTCTCTGTTTCCCCTTCGTAATGTTTCGGTCCAACCGAAATGAGCGAATCGGTCCCATCGAGTTTTCCTGACCAACTCTCTATTTGCTTATTACCAAAATCGGTCCCACCGAGTTTGTGTAATCGGTCTCACCGAGATTACGTTATGCCCTAACCCTAATGAAATCGGTCCCACCGAGTTGACATGTCAGTCCCACCAAAAATCCTAACGTTCACATTTTGAACTGAATCGGTCTGACCGAGTTTTCTTATTCGGTCCCACCGAGTTTGGTAAATTGTGTGTAACGGTTAGATTTTGTGTGGAGGCTATATATATACCCCTCCACCCACTCTTCATTCATGGAGAGAGCCATCAGAACATGCCTACACTTCCATCATACATTTTCTGAGAGAGAACCACCTACACTTGTGTTGAGGTCAAGATATTCCATTCCAACAACATAAATCTTGATCTCTAGCCTTCCCCAAGTTGCTTTCCACTCAAATAATCTTTCCACCAAATCCAATCCTATGAGAGAGAGTTGAGTGTTGGGGAGACTATCATTTGAAGCACAAGAGCAAGGAGTTCATCATCAACACACCGTCTATTACCTTTTGGAGAGTGGTGTCTCCTAGATTGGTTAGATGTCACTTGGGATCCTCCGTCAAGATTGTGGAGTTGAACCAAGGAGTTTGTACGGGCAAGGAGATCGCCTACTTCGTGAAGATCTACCCTAGTGAGGCAAGTCCTTCGTGGGCGATGGCCATGGTGGGATAGACAAGGTTGCTTCTTCGTGGACCCTTCGTGGGTGGAGCCCTCTGTGGACTCGCGCAATCGTTACCCTTCGTGGGTTGAAGTCTCCATCAACGTGGATGTACGATAGCACCACCTATCGGAACCACGCCAAAAATCTCCGTGTCTACATAGTGTTTGCTCCCTCAAACTCCTCCCTTTACCTTCATATGCAATTGTTTTACATTCCGCTGCTATACTCTTAGAATTGCATGTGTAGGTTGATTACTTGACTTGTGCTAAGTTGTTAAAATCTGCCAAGACTTAAAATTGGGAAAAGGCTAGATGTTTATTTGGTCAAGTAGTCTAATCACCCCCCTCTAGACATACTTTCGATCCTACAAGTGGTATTAGAGCTTTGTCTCCATTTGCCTTGATTTCCATTGCTTTTGGTGATCATAGCCTTGGTTTCACAACCTAGGAGAGTATGGCGTCTAGCGAGGGAAATTACCACCGTAGAGGTCCTTACTTTGATGGTACTAATTTTTCTAGTTGGAAGCATAAGATGAAAATGCATATTCTTGGACATAACCCCGCCGTTTGGGCTATTGTGTGTATTGGCTTGCAAGGTGAATTCTTTGATGGGAGAGAACCAAACCGTGAAGCTGCCGCGGAAGAGTTGAAGATGCTGCAATACAATGCTCAAGCTTGTGATATTCTCTTCAACGGATTGTGCCCCGAAGAATTCAACAAAATCAGCCGTCTTGAGAATGCAAAGGAAATTTGGGATACTTTGATTGATATGCACGAAGGTATCGACTCCGTCAAGGAATCCAAATTGGATGTGCTTCAAAGTCAGCTTGACAAGTTCAAAATGAAGGATGGTGAAGGTGTCGCTGAAATGTACTCTAGGCTTACTCTCATCACAAATGAGATTGCCGGCTTCGGAAGTGAAGAGATGACCGACAAATTCATCATCAAGAAGATCCTAAGAGCCTTGGATGGAAAATATGATACCGTGTGCACATTGATCCAAATGATGCCCAATTACAAAGATCTCAAGCCAACAGAAGTCATTGGAAGAATTGTTGCTCATGAGATGTCACTTAAGGATAAGGAAGAGCTCCACAACAAGTCAAGTGGTGCTTACAAAGCCTCATGTGATGCTCCCACATCATCAAGTGAGAAACAAACCTTCAATGAGGAATGTAGCCTAATGGTGAAGAACTTCAACAAGTTCTACAAGAGTAGAATGAAGGAGAGAAGTTCCAAGTCAAGGTCCTACAATGAAAAAAGATCTTCAAGTCATGAGCGAAATTGCTCCAATTGTGGAAGACCTGGACACTACCCCAATGAGTGTACGGCTCCCTACAAAAGAAGAGAAGATTCTCCCAAAAGAAGGAGTAGGAGAGAAGAATCACCACCAAGAGAGAGAAGGAGTAGAGATGATCGTTATGAACGAAGACCCTCTCGGGGAAGCAAGGATTCGGAAAGGAAGGACATGTCATCAAAGAACTACACAAAACGAAGACATCAAGCTCATGTTGGTGAATGGATATCCGGCTCCGACTCCGACCATCACTCCGAAAGAAGTTACCACTCCGACTCCAAATATACTCAAGATGAAGGTGTTGCCGGTCTAGCACTTGTGTCAACCAACTCCTACGACATATTTGACTCACCAAATGAAGGAGTTGGAAGATGCTTCATGGCTAAAGGCCCAAAGGTATCACACCCTTAGTATGTTGATTTCAATAGTGATGAAGACGATTTGCTAGGAGATGATGATTTACTTGTTGCAACTCTAGTTATGAAAACTATGATGAACTTGCTATTAATCATGCTAATCAAGATAAAACGAATGACGATGATAAGAAGGAGATTGAGCGTCTAACTAAAGAACTAAACACTCTTAAGTTAGCTCATGAAACTACCTTGGAAGATCATCGAGAACTTTTAAAGACTCAGGAGAAGCTACGCTTTGAAAAGCTCAACCTTGAGCAAGAGCATGAGTTCTTAAAGGCAATCAATGATGATCTTCGCAAGAAAAGTTCTTCTTACATTGCCAAGCGTTTACTCTTGTCTACTTACATGCCACAAGTTAAATCTAGCAACATGAACAAGAAAGATTCTTCTTCTAGTAGTAACAATAATCATGCTAAAACCAATGTTATTGCTTCTAGTAGTTCTCTTGATTCCACTAATGATTCTCTTAGCCAAGTTACACTTGAGCAAGAAAATAGCTTATTGAAGGGAATTATAGAGAAAGGTGTTTACAAGAGCCTTGCTGGAAGTAAGCAATTTGAGGAGATTGTACGCAAGCAAGGAAGACACCGAAAGAATCAAGGTGTTGGTTTTGAATGAAATTTCAATGCCAATGAAGTTGAGTGGGAAGAAGATCAATACCCCAAGACGAAGTTTGTTCCTCAACAAGAGAAGTATGATCCTACTTCTTTCCAAGGAACCCAAGCTCAATATGATCTTCCACCACTAAACCACAAGCAAAAGGGCAAGGACAAGCTTCAAGAGGAGATTGATGCATTTGAAGAAGCCCCTAAGGCATTGGTCAAGTGGGTTCCCAAGACTACATCAAGTTCTACTTCATCAAGTACGACTACAACTCCAAGGATTCCCATCAAGATGGTGTGGATCCCGAAGAAGAAGAACTAGAGAGTTCTTGAGGGTGACTCCGCCAACATACATCACTCATATCATTTTGGCGAGGACAAGTGCAAACAACTTCCATATCTTGCACTAGTTCAAGGAGTCACAAACCCGCTTGTTGCTAAGACAAGGGACAAGGTAACATAATGCTTTCATGGACATCATCCTATGTGAACATCACTCTATGTCTATGGATATCCTTGTTTGTTCCTTGTGGGACTAACCCGTGTAGGTATTGAAAGTGCAACTCACTCTAATGGATTGCTCCGAATGATCTACATCAACATTGAGCATCTACATCTTCAACACCTACATGAAGTCATCATCGACAGAACCCAAGGTTAGTTCATCCCTCTTAGGGGGGATATCACATCTAGGGGGAGCTTTACTCTAATCAATTGAGCTAAAGCAACTCTAACGATGTGAACACAACAATGCTTTATGTAAAAGTGGTAACTCCACTTGTGCTTAAACGATGAGTATGACCTCTGATCAAATGTTCTCATTTGACTCCGAAGTCAATATACTCATTTATAGATGACCTAGTCATCACCAAACTGCTTGATAGATGCTAGAGTGATTGTGCATGCTTTGTCACATATTTCATTTGCCATCTTATTGTGTGAGCATGTTGGATGCATATTTTACTCATTCGAGGACATCCATTTGTTGCTTTGATTGTTTGGCTTTTTCTCTTTTGCCAAATGGATGGACAAGAATGCCTAAGGACTCCCTCTAGATATCTATGTTTTTCTCGTCTCAAACTCTATTCATGATACATCACAAAGTTTGATCAAGTCAGATTTGAACCATTTCGTGTGAGGAGCACTCGGAGTCCCCGATTCGTCATAGACTTAAACTTCCAAAACCTCTTTGTGCATTTCGGTATGACCGAGTCATCCACTTCGGTCACACCGAGTTCACTAAGTTGATCTAGGTTTTCAATCTCGGTGCAACCGATTTGAACTTTTCGGTCACACCGAGTTGCAGTAACCGCTTGCGATTCTGCATCTCGGTGCCACCGAGTTGTTCCACTCGGTCACACCGACAGGGTGGGGATATATATACCCACGGGTGAGATTTTGGAAATTTCTTCAAACTCCTCAGCCCGCGCGTGTGTCCTGCTCTACCTCCTCGGGTCTCCGGATCGTCTCCTCGCCGCCAACGACCTCCCGCCGCTAGTTTCCATCGCCGTCAACGGAAATCTGCTCCGCCGTTGTCGCCGTAGCGAACTCCCGCCGCACTAGGGTATGGGTTCGACCTTTTGTGCTATTCTTTTACCTCTGATTCATAGCACATTGTTTTGCCATGATCCTTACCATGTATGCAAACACTCTATCCACTGAAAACATCCTTTAGGTTAGATTTGATTTGAAAATTTATGGTTAGGTCTCCGCCGAACTCATCTCGGACCGACCGAGTTGTATAAATCGGTCTCACCGATTTGGCTTAGGCCATAGCACTTGCGATTTTCGGTCTGACCAAAATCTGCAAATTGGTGTGACCGAGTTCGATTCTCTGTGAAACCCTAGCAATCTCGGTGCCACCGAACTATGACTCGGTCTGACCGAGTTCACTAGTTTAGGTTCCAAATGTTGCTTCGGTATCACCAAGTTTACAAATCGGTAGCTCCGAAATGCTTTCTGTGGAGAACTAAAACTAAGTTTTTAAGTCATCTGTCTTGCAAAATCTCTGCACTTTGTGATGCTCATCCACTCTACCTCATCTACATCTATTCACAGGGTCTGCTGTCAATAAGTTTGCAAAGATGTCTGATCAGAGTGACAGTCAGAACAGGTCTGAGGAACATGTGCAGCTGAGTGAGGGTTCAAATCCCTCAAGCACTTCTGATGATGGCAACAGGAGCACTTCAAGTAACTTGCCAAAGGTAGCCACCGGAACCAGGAAGAAGAGAACCTCAGATTCAGAGGATGAGGACTATGTGGCTACTGAGGAGGAAGTAGGCTCCAAGAAGAAGGTGCTGAAAAAGGAGTATGGCACGACTGTTGCAGTTAAGTCAGGGATGAATAAGAAGGCACCAACAAGGAGGATCCCATTGTCTAAGGCCAGGGCATCCACTCAGAAACCCTCCAAGCCAACAGGAGGAGATGATGTTGCTGAGGAAAAGGAAAAGAAAGAGAGAAAGAGGGGAAGATGGTGCAAGAAAGTTGACCCAATGGCTGAGTTTGAGAAGCACACTTCTGATGAAGAAGAGGATGCTGCACCAGCACCCAAAGCTTAGAAGCTTATGGGAGATGTTATAAAGGCAGGGGCTGCTCCATCAAAGCCCAAGTCTGCTTCCAAAGCTCAAGCTCAGAAACCTGCTAAGCCCAAGAGGAACACCAGAAATATACCTGCTGAAGAGAAGAACAAGGCCCCAGTGCCTCAAGCTAAAGAAGAGGATGATGAATCTCTTGTTTTGAGGAAATTGAAGCCCAAGATTCCAGACCACAATGATGCTCATCCAGTGGCTAAAGACATGCATATCAGAAAGGATGCTAGACTGAGATTGTGGAGACAGTCTGATCCTTATGCTATGAGGAGGAGGACCGCAGTTGAGTACATGATTCATACAAAGGAACATCAAGACTTCTATGAAACAATTTTTCTTGACAAGAACCCAATTGTATGTGACATGAGATGGGTTGATTGGGAATACATCAAGGAGGAAGAAGATCACTTTCCAGGAGTTTATGACAGCTTCAAAGCATGTGGAGTTGACAAATTTGTTGGGCAGAAGCTCACAAAATGGAATGATGAGCTGATCATGCTGTTTTACTCCACTACTCATTTCTATCCAGATGGGAGGATAGTTTGGATGTCAGAAGGTACTAGGTACCAATCCACTGTTGAAGAGTGGGCCAAGCTGATAAATGCCCCAGAAGAACATGAAGAGGACTTGGATGTGTATGCCAAGAATAAGAAGGACCACAACACTATGGCAAACATGTACAAGGAGATCCCAGATAAAGCTTTGGAGACTCACAAGCTTGGATCAGTACATTACTTGTTGTCTGGTCTGCCTACCATCAACATAGTCCTTAGGCACACTCTGCTACCCAAGTCAGGAGATCACAAGATGATCAGATGGCATTCTATCAACCTGCTACAGCTTTTTGATGTCCCTCGGAAGTTCAAGGTCATGAGTCTGATTGTAGAGACAATCAAGAGGACTGCTGCTGACCAGAAGAGAAGCTGTGGGTATGCTCCACACATTCAGGAGCTCATCAACTCCAAGATGGGCACAGAAACATATCTGTTGGATAAGGAGCATCTACCCTTTGATTTTGAAGACAACACTGTAGTGATGAATGAGGAGGAACCATCATCAGCTCAAGCACATGAGAAGAGAGCCAAAGCAAAGGCTGAGAAAGCTGCCAAGATGCCAAGTGTTGAAGAGGCATCTCAAGTTTTCCTGAAGAGCAAGCAAGATAAACTTGCATATCTGATCCAGTCTACACCGAGGATTGAGAAGGGCTTGGCCACCCTGACTCAAAACCAGGAGAGCTTGGAGAGGATCATAGAAACCAAATTTTATGATCTGAAGGTAACTGAGATCCAAACAGCAGTTGAGCAGCTTCAGGAGGAAGCAGAAGAAAAGAGAGGGAAGACAACTACTGATGCATTTCAATGAGTGCCTAGAGGACAGAGGTCTGATGCAGTGCATGTACCTGATACAAGAGCAACAACATCAGCACCAGCAGCCACAGCTCTAGTGCTACCTCCAGCAGCCACTCCACAAGCTCCAACTACATCAACTGATGCCTTCGTCCTTGGAGTTCTGTCTACACCACCTCCTGAAGACCAAGCCTGAGAGACGCATAGCACTATGCATATTTGAACTTTTTGGTAACTTGTTGCCAAAGGGGGAGAAATATGTATAGATCATAGGCTTCGAGAGAGTGTTTTGCTTCTTTGCTTTTGCTTGAACTTTTTATTGTGTGCCTGTGTGAGATACTTTATGTCCTTATGTGAGATACTTGTATGATCATGTGATTGATCATATGCTAATTTAATGCTTGCTTGGATGATACTATCTTTTATATCTCTATATGATCATTCACTTTATTTGGTAATGAGTGCATGTTTTTAATGTTTATCATTTTGAGCGCTCCACCAAGATGTATGTGACATGGAAGAGTGACCCATGATCCTAATCGATTGTGCATTTGCATTCAAAAGCAAATTTTAAATAATGCACAAATTTAGGGGGAGCTCTTGCTTATCACATACTTCTCAAAGCGACGATGTATTTCAATCTTATTATCATTTGTTGAAGCTTTCATCTATATGTTGTCATCAATTAACAAAAAGGGGGAGATTGAAAGTGCAACTATCCCTGGGTGGTTTTGGTAATTACTAAAAACATATAGCTCATTGAGCTAATGCTATCTCAAGATAAATATTTCAGGAAAGCTCAATGATTGGCATGGCATGGATTAGGAATGTGGACCCCTCAAAATGCTAAGGACACATGTTGGCTCAAGCTCAAGACTCTACATTTTACTTTTAGTGATCCAAGATCACATTGAGTCCATAGGAAAAGACAATACTATTAAAAGGGGATGAGGTGTTGCTTAATGAGGTTCTTGCTCAAAATGCTTAGTGATATGCTCCAAAATCCTCAACCACTTTCTCATATCCACATATGTCCCAAACCAAAAGTCAAACTCGGCCCTACCGAAACTTTCTATCCGGCGCCACCGAGTTCTGTTGACATAGCCATTGCCACAAACCCTAGTCACTTCGGTCTCACTGATAGGGATCTTGGTCCCACCGAGATGGGATTGCAAACTCTCTGTTTCCCTTCATAACATTTCGGTCTAACCGAGATGAGCGATCGGTCCCACTGAGTTCGCAACGCAAACTCTCTGTTTCCCCTTCGTAACGTTTCGGTCCAACCGAAATGAGCGAATCGGTCCCACCGAGTTTGCCTGACCAACTCTCTGTTTGCTTATTACCAAAATCGGTCCCACCGAGTTTGTGTAATCGGTCTCACTGAGATTACGTTATGTCCTAACCCTAATAAAATCGGTCCCACCGAGTTGACATGTCGGTCCCATCAAAAATCCTAACGTTCACATTTTGAACTGAATCGGTCTGACCAAGTTTTTTGATTCGGTCCCACCGAGTTTGGTAAATTGTGTGTAATAGTTAGATTTTGTGTGGAGGCTATATATACCCCTCCACCCACTCTTCATTCATGGAGAGAGCCATCAGAACATGCCTGCACTTCCATCATACATTTTCTGAGAGAGAACCACCTACACTTGTGTTGAGGTCAAGATATTCCATTCCAACCACATAAATCTTGATCTCTAGCCTTCCCCAAGTTGCTTTCCACTCAAATCATCTTTCCACCAAATCCAATCCTATGAGAAAGAGTTGAGTGTTGGGGAGACTATCATTTGAAGCACAAGAGCAAGGAGTTCATCATCAACACACCATCTATTACCTTTTGGAGAGTGGTGTCTCCTAGATTGGTTAGGTGTCACTTGGGAACCTCCGTCAAGATTGTGGAGTTGAACCAAGGAGTTTGTACGGGCAAGGAGATCGCCTACTTCATGAAGATCTACCCTAGTGAGGCAAGTCCTTCGTGGGCGATGGCCATGGTGGGATAGACAAGGTTGCTTCTTCGTGGACCCTTCGTGGGTGGAGCCCTCCGTGGACTCGCGCAACCATTACCCTTCGTGGGTTGAAGTCTTCATCAACGTGGATGTACGATAGCACCACCTATCGGAACCACGCCAAAAATCTCCGTGTCTACATAGTGTTTTCTCCCTCAAACTCCTCCCTTTACCTTCATATGCAATTGTTTTACATTCCGCTACTATACTCTTAGAATTGCATGTGTAGGTTGATTACTTGACTTGTGCTAAGTTGTTAAAATCTACCAAGACTTAAAATTGGGAAAAGGCTAGATTTTTATTCGGTCAAGTAGTCTAATCACCCCCCCCCCTCTAGACATACCTTCGATCCTACATTCTTCAACCTCTGGTCTTCTTCCTCCAGCCGCCCAAACCAGCGCCGGTCATGCCGCCTGCTCCTGCCTCCCGTGGCTGGTTTGGTGTCGTGGAGGCCTCACCGCCCCTACTACTCCCACCGCTGGCCAGGCCATCCCTCTACTCACTCACACCCCCTATTATTCTGCGTCGACGGCAGCCTCACACCGCAGCTGAACCAGTGAACCCTCATACTCTGCTCCGCGTGGGCATCCACTACCGCGTCTTCCCCGGCTCTGCGTCGTCCCCTTCCTAGGCCTCGCCGTTGTCCACCGCCTTGGTGCTCTCGGCGCGGCGTGGTCAATGTGGTCAAGAAATGAATTCCATCGGAAGAGTACTGTACGTGGAGAGGTTGACAACTGGGTCCATGGCCGCAGCAAGGAAGTGCAACCTTATTATGCGCAAAATAATGATTCCTCCACCTGATAGCAGGGACCGACCGGACGGGCCACAATATTTCGCAAAAAAATGTTTCCCCCCTGACTGCTGGGACCCACCAACTACATCTTTGCACGCAAGGAAGTGCCTCCTTATCCTCCCTGACAGTCGGGACCCACCTGGTCGAAGCGTACGTAGCGTTGTCATCCTGGTCGCGAATGAGTACGTACATACTGGTCAATCTGTCCGTCTGCAGGCTGAAGTGATGAACCGTGGCCGAGTAAGGAAGGGCACGTGTCGTAGTAGAGGCCCGCACGTAGCATGTACACGTACGTACAACCAGGGTGCAAGAAAGTAAATACGGCCACGTACGCACATACGGGCGGGGTCTCGAACGCCTACTCGCGCATACATACGGCCAGGGCTCGTGTACATAGAGAGGCAGCGACGACGTCCTGTTCATCGGCAGCCAACCGGCTGGGTCGGAACGGAGAAACTGCGTCGTCGTGTTCATCGGGAGGCAACGGAAAGCTTCGTGTTCATCGGGAGCCAACCGGCTTGGTCAGAACAGCCGAAACGAGGCCTGGCATACCACAGAATAGAGGAAACGGCCTTGTGTTCGACCGCCTATGGTCGAAACGGGATCCTGTTCACCGGGAGGGGTGTGGCATACCGCAAAACGGAGGAAACAGACTTCTCTTGGACCTCCTACGGTCGAAACGGGGTCATGTTGATCAAGAGGGGTGTGGCGTACCGCAAAACGGAGGAAACGGACTTGTGTTGGAGCGCTACGGTCGAAACAAGGGTCCTGTTCATCGGGGGGGTTGTGGCGTACCGCAAAACGGGACTCCACGGGCTACTGTTCATCTCCACCATCGACTGCCTCCACGGGCTACTGTTCATCCACCATCGACCTCCTCCGGCCTCCACCTGCGACTGTTCATCCACGGCGTCTCCCTCCTGCCTCCACCAGCTACTATTCATCAGCGGGCTCCTGTTCATCCAACCTCCACCGCTCCTCCACCGGCTACTGTTCAACGAGCCCTCTCCATGGGGTCCTGTTCAACCAGCCCTCCACGGGCTACTGTTCATCCAGCCCTCCACCGGCTACTGTTCAACCAGCCCTCCACGGGGTCCTGTTCATCCAGCCCTCAACGGGGTCTCGTTCATCCACCCCCAACCGGCTCGATCGATCGGGGTCCTGTTCATCCATCGGCAACGGCCTCTACTACGACGGGGTCCTGTTCATCCAACCCCCACCAGGAACTGTTCATCCAACCCCCCCCCAACAACGCTCACTATTCATCAAGAGGCAGTAGGTTCGATCGGCTTCAGTTAGCAGCAGTAGCGAATGAATCGCTCAATCGGGTTCAGTTAACAGCCAGATCGATCGATCACTCGGGTTCAGTAATGTGTAGCCTGCAGTGCAATCACTCGGGTTCAGTAGGTGAACACCTCGCTCGGGTTCAGTTAGAGCCCAACGCCTCGCACCAACGCGTGTACGTGTACGAGAGAAACGCGCATCGCTCGGCCCCAACCACCCACCGTAACCGAGAACTCCCCGATCTTTTCCTCGCCCTCGATTCTACCACGGTTTTTTCCATCATGGACGGCCCAAAGAATGTCATGCAATTGCGTCTCCGGCCCGCCCAGGACGTAAAGCCCATTTTTTGTCATGATTTTTCGTCATAGAAGTAGGATCCCACCACATCTGTGATGATATCGGTTTTGTCACAATTATCGTCATAGAAGTGTCATAAGCATGACAGGAAAAAAATTGTTCATCCCAAAATGTCACGGATGTGTCTTTTTTTGTAGTGTGTGCACGTCACCGCACCGAGATCCTTGGTGCCTCATCTCCTCATGGAACATAGATGAGTAGGTTGTCGAGCGCACATTGCCCTCATGCCTCAAAAAACTTTTCAAATGTGTAGTACCCCAGGAACCAAGCGCTTGGGAGCCCAAACGATTACCCGAAGGGCCCCGCGCGGTGAAAACTCCAAGGATCGAGCCGTGGTCTACCGGACATCACTCCGCGCATAAAGCTAAATTGAACTGCCTAATGAGGCACCATTGTCGCCTCTAGAGTTCTTTCCTCTCATGACCTAGGCGGCAGCCGTTCCCTTTTTTCCGCGCGAGTCACTTGCACGTCAAAGGGGGGTCCCTGAGCATCGCGCCTCGGAGCTCTCACTAGCCTCCGGAGCCCCTCACCTCCTGGCCTTGTTCCAAGCATCGCGACCTGACATACTAGCGGCGGCTGAGGCTCACTCGGGGGCTAGGTCCCGACGATGTAGAGCACCTTGGCAAGCAAGGAAAAGGGGGTGAAACCCGCGAGGATATCTCAGGGGGAACATACGATTTAAACCACAAAAGCATTAACTAAGATGCAGAAGGCATCCGTTTTTCATGCACCCCTCGCGGGGCTTACAATGATCCATCGCAGATAAGAAGACGAGATAAAGAAGAAACTTCAGGGAGGCGCATCCTGACACCGCGTGAACTCCTCGCGAGTGGCGTCCACCTCACGTCGCGCCCCGAAAAGCTAAGTTAACCGCCCTGAGCGACTCGGTGGTCTTTGGTGGTGTTCCTTCTTTTCGTGACCTCGCCCAAGGCGCAAGCCTCCTCTCTCGCGTGAGCCGCGTGCGTGTCAAGGGGGAACTTCCTGAGCACCGCGCCTCAGGAGTTCTTACACGACCCCGAAGTCCCTCACCTCCGGGACTTGTCCAGGCATCATGACCTGACATACCAGCGATGGATGAGGCTCGCTCGGGGCTGGGTCCTAGCGACACAGAGCACTAGGTTGATCGTGAAGAAGAGGGGCAAGCCTAACAAGGAACATTAAGAATGATCTTGATTCAAACCACAAAAATGTCAAATTTAAAACACGAGAACCACAGTTCCTTACACGCCCCCACGGGGCCCACATTGTTCCAATGCAGGAAAAGGAAGAAACAAAAGGAAAAGTTCCTGGCGGAGGCCGCCGCCCCCAGGGCATCGTCTCGAGCATCGACCGCGCCCTAGTTGGAGTCCTCGTCTTCGCTCTTGACGCTAGGGGAGTCGTCGCTGCTCCCGCTTCCATCGAAGGGGGACGCGTCACCGTCGTCGTTGCCGCTGAAGGTGTTGCTATCGCCACTCTCCATGCAGCACTTCAGGCGGCAGTCGGTGACCCCAAAGATCTTCATGAAGAGCATGGCAGCCCCGTCGTACTTGAAGTACAGGATGTTCCCCTTCTTCAAGCCGCGAGCGAGGGCGAACAACTTCCACCCCCGCTTCAAGAACATGAAGCCGATGGGGGAGAACTCCATCACCACCCAGGAGGGGCCGTTGCAGCAGTTGTCCGGCTGCACTCACAGGCCCAGAGGTGCGCGGTCTATCATCTCCTCCGCACAAGCAATCTAGGAGCCGGAGCCAGGTGCAGGGCTGGCGGTGCATACCCACTATGAATTCGTGGGCCGCGTCAGCAGAGTGGCTCCACGACTGGGGTGGCAGGGCGGCCGCGCTGCCTCGACCGTGGACTCCTCGTCCTCCGTGCCCCCGCATGCGGGCGGCGCCTCTTCTATGGCTGCCTGGGCCGGCATATGCCACCGTAGGAGGGCGCTCGCTAATGTCTACTACGCAACCTTCTTCTTGTAGACTCGTGTTGGGCCTCCAAGCGCAGAGTTTTATAGGACAGTAGCAATTTTCCCTCAAGTGGATGACCTAAGGTTTATCAATTCGTGGGAGGCGTAGGATCAATATGGTATCTCTCAAACAACCCTGCAACCAAATAACAAAGAGTCTCTTGTGTTCCCAACCAAATTATCTTGTAAAACTAAAAAACAAGGAAAAAAAACAGAAACTGGCACTGGGCTCTAGGTTAATAGGTTACTCCCAAAAGAATATAAAATGGCATATAAATGTTTATAAAACATCCAAGATATATAATATAACAGCATGGAACAATAAAAAATTATAGATACGTTGGAGACGTATCAAGCATCCCCAAAGCTTAATTCCTGCTCGTCCTCGAGTAGGTAAATGATAAAAACAGAATTTTTGATGTGGAATGCTACCTAACATATTTATCCATGTAATCTTCTGTATTGTGGCAAGAATGTTCAGATCCATAAGATTCAAAACTAAAGTTTAATATTGACATAAAAACAATAATACTTCAAGCATACTAATAAAGCAATCATGTCTTCTCAAAATATCATGGCCAAAGAAAGTTATCCCTACAAAATCATATAGTCTGGCTATGCTCCATCTTCATCACAGAAAGTATTTCATCATGCACAACCCCGATGACAAGCCAAGCAATTGGTTTATACTTTTGGTGTTCTCAAACTTTTTCAACTTTCACGCAATACATGAGCGTGAGCCATGGATATAACACTATAGGTGGAATAGAGTATGGTGGAGGTTGTGGGGAGAAGACAAAAAGGAGAAAGCCTCACATCAACTAGGCAAATTAATGGGCTATGGAGATGCCCATCAATTGATATCGATGCAAGTGAGTAGGGATTGCCATGCAACGGATGCACTAGAGCTATAAGTGTATGAAAGCTCAAAAGAAAACTAAGTGGGTGTGCATCCAACTCGCTTGCTCACGAAGACCTAGGGCAATTTGAGGAAGCCCATCATTGGAATATACAAGCCAAGTTCTGTAATGGAAAATTCCCACTAGTATATGAAAGTGACAACATAGGAGACTCTCTATTCTGAAGACCATGGTGCTACTTTGAAGCACAAGTGTGGTAAAAAGGATAGTAGCATTGTCCCTTTTCTCTTTTTCTCTCATTTTTTCATTTTGGGCTCTTTGGCCTCTTTTTTCTCTTTTTTATTTTTTGGTCCGGAGTCTCATCCCAACTTATGGGGGAATCATAGTCTCCATCATCCTTTCCTCACATGGGACAATGCTCTAAGAATGATGATCATCACACTTTTATTTACTTTACAACTCAAGAATTACAACTCGATACTAGAACAGAATATGACTATATGAATGCCTCCGACGGTGTACTGGGATGTGCAATGATCAAGAGTGACATGTATAAAAAATTTGAACGGTGGCTTTTCCACAAATACTGTGCCAACTACATGATCATGCAAAGCAATATGACAATGATGAAGCGTGTCATAATAAATGGAACGGTGGAAGTTGCATGGCAATATATCTCGGAATGGCTAAGGAAATGCCATAATAGGTAGGTATGGTGGCTGTTTTTAGGAAAGTATATGGTGGGTGTAATGCACAGGCAAAAGTTGCGCGGTACTAGAGAGGCTAGCAATGGTGGAAGGGTGAGAGTGCGTATAATCCATGGACTCAACATTAGTCATAAAGAACTCACATACTTATTGCAAAAAGTCTATTAGCTATCGAAACAAAGTACTACATGCATGCTCCTAGGGGGATAGATTGGTAGGACAAGACCATCGCTCGTCCCCGACCGCCACTCATAAGGAAGATAATCAATAAATAAATCATCCTCCGACTTCATCACATAATGGTTCACCATACGTGCATGCTACGGGAATCACAAACTTTAACACAAGTATTTCTACCAATCCACAATTACTCACTAGCATGACTCTAATATCACCATCTTTATATCTCAAAGCAATCATAAGGAATCAAACTCTTCACAGTATTCAATGCACTCACTATGAAAGTTTTTATTATGTCCCTCTTGGATGCCCATCATATTAGGACTAAATTCATAACCTAAGCAAATTACCATGCTGTTTAGAGACTCTCAAAATAATATAAGTGAAGCATGAGAGTTCATCAAAATAATATAGAACACCCCAGTGTCACCACGGGTATCCCACGTAAGACATACATCAAGTGTTGTCAAATCCATAATAGTATTCAATCCAATAATAATGAAACCTCAAAGGTAAAACTCAATTCATCACAAGAAGGTAGAGGGGGAGAAACACCATATGATTCAACTATAGTAACAAAGTTCGCGGTACATCAAGATCGTGCCAAATCAAGAACACGAGAGACAGAGAGATCAAACACATAGCTACTGGTACATACCCTCAGCCCCGAGGGTGAACTACTCTCTCCTCGTCATGGAGACCGTCGGGATGATGAAGATGGCCACTGGTGATGGTTTCCCCCTCCGGCAGGGTGCCGGAATGGGCTCCCGATTGGTTTTTCGTGGCTACAGAGGCTTTCGGCGGTGGAACTCCCGGTCTAGGTTTCTTTCTGGGGATTTCGTGATTTATAGGAATTTTTGGCGCCGGCCTCACGTCAGGGGGGTTCCCGATGGACCCACAAGCCAAGGGTGCGCCCTAGGGGGGCGCCCTCCACCCTTGTGGTTGCTTCGGGACTCCTCTGGTCCAACTCCGATGCTCCGTGGGCTTCTTGTGGTCCATAAAAAATCATAGTAAATTTTTAGCTCCTTTGGTCCATTTGATATTCTTTTTCTGTAAAACTCAAAAACAAGGAAAAACATAAATTGACACTGGTCTCTAGGTTAATAGGTTAGTCCCAAAAATAATATAAAATAGCATATAAATGTATATAAAACATCCAAGATAGATAATATAATAGCATGGAACAATAAAAAATTATAGATACGTTGGAGATGTATCACTCGCGTCCGCGAGGAGGCGCCCCGGGCGTGGCGGCGGATGTGCGAGGACGACCTCTCCCCCTCGCCGGCTTTAGCAGCTCTGCCTCCTCCATCGCCGCCTTTCCCTTCTCAGCAGCGGAGAACCTCGTCTTAGGCACCATGACTATGATAGTGGCGGGTGGAAATGGAGAAGCAAGAAGAAGAAAGATGATCCAAGGGGTCCTCCCCCCTTGCCCTTATATAACGTTCGACAGAGGGATAGCCTGCGCCTCCTCACTTTCAGAAGACGGGTGCAAGATAGAGAATGCAATGATGGCCTCGTGCTGCTCAGGGGCAGGCTTTATGTCAGGCCGGGCCCGAGGCGTCACGGGAGAAGTGGGGCGCCCCACGTTCCATCATGTGCCATGCGTCGAGCTTGGCCCATAGGCGGTTGGGGCCCGCGGCGTTTCGCCCCTCCTTAACAGGCGGTGTCGTGCGCGCCGCGGGCCCGGGGGCTACTATTGGGCCTGTGGGACTGGGGGTACCCAGGCCCATCTGCCTGAGTACACATCAGTAAGCGTCACGAGGAGCCTGGCGAGGCCCTCTTGCGGGGCAGTCTCCTGAGGTTGCCTCTCAAGGCCCCTCGTGGAGGTGAACGAGTAAAGAGCAGCTCAGCGGGGTCGCGCGGTCCTGCGTATTCATGTGGGTGACACGCGCGACGATGAGCAGTGCCAGAGGACGCACCAGCAGGCTTGGATAAGGAGGCTTTCCTCTTTCGTGTTAAGGAAGCAAGGCTAGCATGCCGGTTCCCAAAGCAACCCCCTAAGGTTGCCTAATCGGTGCAAGGAGACCAAGGCGATGGGCGCGCCAGGACGGGAGACATCACCGAGCCCACTAGCGCGTCATGGATGGAGGCGTTTGCAGGCGAAGACCACCTTTAGTCAGGATAAGTTGCGCCCATGTCCCCCTTCAAACTGGCCGTTGTGGCAACCCTTCCCATCAAGTGTTTTCGGGGGAAGAGGATAGAGGCTAGTATAAAGTGTTGGGAAACGTAGCATGCAATTTCAAAAAAATTCCTACGCTCACACAAGATCTATCTAGAGATGCATAGCAACGAGGGGGAGAGTGTGTCTATGTACCCTCATAGACCGTAAGCGGAAGCGTTTGACAACACGGTTGATGTAGTCGAACTTCTTCTAGCTCCGACCGATCAAGCACCGAACGTACGACACCTCCGAGTTCTGCACATGTTCAGCGCGATGACGTCCCTTGCCTTCTTGATCTAGCAAGGTGTCGAGGAAGTAGACGAGTTCCGTCAACACGACAGTGTGGTGACGGTGATGGTGAAGTGATCCACGCAGGGCTTCGCCTAGGCACCGCGAGAATATGACCGGGGGTGTAAACTGTGGAAGGGGGCGCCGCACACGGCTAACAATTGATGTTGTGTGTTCTAGGTACCCCTCCCCACATATATATAGGTGGGAGGGGGAGAGGAGCAGCAAGGATGCGCCCCAAGTAGGAGGAATCCTACTTGGGGTCCTCCCCAATTCGGCCTCCCCCCTTCCATATTTGCCGGAGGGGGAAAAGGGAAGAGGAAGGAGAGAAGGAAAGGGGGGGCCGAACCCCCTCCTTCCCTTCTCCCACTTGGCCTCCTTCCTTGGGTGGCGCACCACCCCTTGTGGGCTGGTGTGCTCCCCTCCTATGGCCCATATGGCCCATATCTTTTCCCCCGGGGTTCCGGTAACCCTCCCGGTACTCCGATAAATACCCGATACACTCCGGAACACTTCTGGTGTCCGAATACTATCATCTTATATATCAATCTTTATCTCTCGACCATTTCGAGACTCCTCGTCATGTCTGTGATCTCATACGGGACTCCGAACAACATTCGGTCACCAAATCACATAACTCATATAATACTAAATCATTATTGAACGTTAAGCGTGCGGACCCTATGGCTTCGAGAACTATGTAGACATGACCGAGACACCTCTCCGGTCAATAACCAATAGCGGAACCTGGATGCTCATATTGGCTCCTACATATTCTACGAAGATCTTTATCGGTCGAACCGTTATGACAACATATGTTATTCCCTTTGTCATTGGTATGTTACTTGCCCGAGATTCGATCGCTGGTATCCACATACCTAGTTCAATCTCGTTACCGGCAAGTCTCTTTACTCGTTCTGTAATACGTCATATTGTAACTAACTCATTAGTCACTTTGCTTGCAAGGCTTCTTATGATGTGCATTACCGAGAGGGCCCGGAGATACCTCTCCGATACTCGGAGTGACAAATCCTAATCTCGATCTATGACAACTCAACAAAAACCTTCGGAGATACCTATAGAGCATCCTTATAATCACCCAGTTACGTTGTGATGTTTGATAGCACACAAGGTATTCCTCCAGTATCTGGTAGTTGCATAATCTCATAGTCGAAGGAATATTTATTTGACATGAAGAAAAGAATAGCAATAAAACTGAATGATCATTATGCTAAGCTAACAGATGGGTCTTATCCATCACATCATTCTCCTAATGATGGGATCCCGTTATCAAATGACAACTCATGTCCATGGTCAGGAAACCTTAACCATCTTTGATCAACGAGCTAGTCAAGTAGAGGCTCACTAGGGACACGGTGTTTGTTTATGTATTCACACATGTATTTAGGTTTCCGATCAATACAATTATAGCATGAATAATAAACATTTATCATGAATAAGAAAATATAAAATAAAAACTTTATTATTGCCTCTAGGCCATATTTCCTTCAGTCTCCCACTTGCACTAGAGTCAATAATCTAGTTCACATCGTCATGTGATTAACACCCATAGTTCACATCACCATGTGACCAATACCCAAAGAGTTTACTAGAGTCAATAATCTATTTCACATCGCTATGTGATTAACACCCAAAGAGTACTAAGGTGTGATCATGTTTTTCTTGTGAGAGAGGTTTAGTCAACGGGTCTGCCACATTCAGATCCTTATATATTTCGCAAATTTTTATGTCTACAATGCTCTGCATGGAGCTACTCTAGCTAATTGCTCTCACTTTCAATACATATCCAGATTGAGACTCAGAGTCATCTGGATCGGTGTAAAAGCTTGCATCGACGCAACTCTTTACGATGAACTCTTTATCACCTCCATAACCGAGAAATATTTCCTTAGTCCTCTAAGGATAATTTTGACCGTTGTCTAGTGATCTACTCCTAGATCACTATTGTACCCCCTTGCCAAACTCATGGCAAGGTACACAACATGTTTGGTACACAGCATGGCATGCTTTATAGAACCTATGGCTGAGGCATAGGGAATGACTTTCATTCTCTCTCTATTTTCTGTCGTTGTCGGGCTTTGAGTCTTAATCAACTTCACACCTTACAATACAGGCTAGAACTCCTTCTTTGACTGATCCATTTTGATCTCCTTCAAAATCTTGTCAAGATATGTACTCATTGAAAATCTTATCAAGCGTCTTGATCTATCTCTATAGATCTTGATGCTCAATATGTAAGCACCTTCACCGAGGTCTTTCATTGAAAATTCTTATTCAAGTATCCTTTTATGCTATCCAGAAATTCTATATCATTTCCAATCAGCAATATGACATCCACATATAATATCAGAAATGCTACAGAGCTCCCACTCACGTTCTTGTAAATACAGGCTTCACCGTAAGTCTGTATAAAACCATATGCTTTTATTGTTGGGCAACGTAGTAATTTCAATAAAATTCCTACGATCACGCAAGATCTATCTACGTGATGCATAGCAACGAGCGGGGAGAGTGTGTCCATGTACCCTCGTAGACCGACAACGGAAGCGTTTTATCAACGCGGTTGATGTAGTCATACGTCTTCATGATCCGACCGATCCTAGCACCGAACGTACAACACCTCTGTGTTCAGCACATGTTCAGCTCAATGACGTCCCTCGTACTCTTGATCCAGTTGAGGCTGAGGGAGAGTTACGTCAGCACGACGGCGTGGCGACGGTGATGATGAAGTTACCGGTGTAGGGCTTCGCCTAAGCACTACGATGATATGACTGAGGTGTGTAACTGTGGAGGGGGGCACCGCACACGGCTAAAAGATCAACTTGTGTATTCTAGGGTGCCCCCTCCCCACCTATATAAAGGAGGGAGGGGGAGGCCAGCCGGCTCTAGGGGCACGCCCAAGGAGGGGAGTCCTACTAGGACTACTAGTCCTAGTAGGCTTCCACCACAAGGGAAAGGGGGGAAGGAAGGAAGAGGGGGAAGGGAAGGAAAGGGGGGCGTCGCCCCCTTCCCCTAGTCCAATTCGGACCAAAGGGGGGCGCACGGCCAGTCCCTTCTGGCCATTCCTCTCTTCCCACTAAGGCCCATAGAGGCCCATTAGTTCCCCGGGGGGTTCCGATAACCCTCCGGCACTCTGATATTTATCCGGTAACCCCCGGAACTCATCCGGTGTCCGAATAACATCGTCCAATATATGAATCTTTATGCCGCGACCATTTCGAGACTCCTCGTCATGTCTGTGATCTCATCTGGGACTCCGAACAAACTTTGGTCATCAAATCACATAACTCATAATACAAATCGTCATCGAACATTTAGCATGCGGACCTACGGGTTCGAGAACTATGTAGACATGACGGAGACAAATCTCCGATCAATAACCAATAGCGGAACCTGGATGCTCATATTGGCTCCCACATATTCTACGAAGATCTTTATCGGTCAAACCGCATAACAACATATGTTGTTCCCTTTGTCATCGGTATGTTACTTGCCCGAGATTCGATCATCGGTATCCACATGCCTAGTTCAATCTAGTTTCCGGCAAGTCTCTTTACTCATTCCATAATGCATCATCCCGCAACTAACTCATTAGTCACATTGCTTGCAAGGCTTATAGTGATGATCATTACCGAGAGGGCCCAGAGATACCTCTCCGATACACGAAATGACAAATCCTAATCTCGATCTATGCCTACTCAACAAACACCATCGGAGACACCTGTAGAGCATCTTTATAATCACCCAGTTACGTTGTGACATTTGATAGCGCACTAAGTGTTCCTCCGGTATTCGGGAGTTGCATAATCTCATAGTTATAGGAACATGTATAAGTCATGAAGAAAGCAATAGCAACAAACTAAACGATCATAGTGCTAAGCTAATGGATGGGTCTTGTCCATCACATCATTCTCTAATGATGTGACCCCGTTCATCAAATGACAACACATGTCTATGGCTAGGAAACTTAACCATCTTTGATTAACAAGCTAGTCAAGTAGAGGCATACTAGGGACACTCTGTTTGTCTATGTATTCACACATGTACTAAGTTTCCGGTAAATACAATTCTAGCATGAATAATAACATTTATCATGATATAAGGAAGTATAAATAACAACTTTATTATTGCCTCTAGGGCATATTTCCTTCAGTCTCCCACTTGCACTAGAGTCAATAATCCAGATTACATAGTAATGATTCTAGCACCCATGGAGTCTTGGTGCTGATCATGTTTTGCTCGTGAGAGAGGCTTAGTTAACGGGTCTGCAACCTTCAGATCCGTATGTATTTTGTAAATCTCTATGTCTCCCTCCTTGACTTGATCGTGGATGGAATTGAAGCGTCTCTTGATGTGTTTGGTTCTCTTGTGAAATCTGGATTCCTTCGCCAAGGCTATTGCTCCAGTATTGTCACAAAAGATTTTCATTGGACCCGATGCACTAGGTATGATACCTAGATCGAATATGAACTCCTTCATCCAGACTCCTTCATTTGCTGCTTCCGAAGCAGCTATGTACTCTGCTTCACACGTAGATCCCGCCACGACGCTTTGCTTAGAACTGCACCAACTGACAGCTCCACTGTTCAATATAAATATGTATTCGGTTTGTGACTTAGAGTCATCCGGATCAGTGTCGAAGCTTGCATTGATGTAACCATTTACGATGAGCTCTTTGTCACCTCCATAAACGAGAAACATATCCTTAGTCCTCTTGAGGTATTTCAGGATGTTCTTGACCGCTATCCAGCGATCCACTCATGGATTACTTTGGTACCTCCCTGCTAAACTAATAGCAAGGCACACATCAGGTCTGGTACACAGCATTGCATACATAATAGAACATATGGCTAAAGCATAGGGAATGACTTACATTTTCTCTCTATCTTCTACAGTGGTCGGGCATTGAGTCTGACTCAACTTCACACCTTGTAACACAGGCAAGAACCCTTTGTTTGCTTGATTCAGTTTGAACTTCTTCAAAACTTTATCAAGGTATGTGCTTTGTGAAAGTCCTATTAAGCGTCTTGATCTATCTCTATAGATCTTGATGCCCAATATGTAAGCAGCTTCACCGAGGTCTTTCATAGAAAAAACTTTTACTCAAGTATCCTTTTATGCTATCCAGAAATTCTATATCATTTCCAATCAACAATATGTCATCCACATATAATATTAGAAATGTTACAGAGCTCCCACTCACTTTCTTGTAAATACAGGCTTCTCCAAAAGTCTGTATAAAACCATATGCTTTGTTCACACTATCAAAACATTTATTCCAACTCCGAGATGCTTGCACCAGTCCATAAATGGATCGCTGGAGCTTGCACACTTTTTTAGCATCCTTTCGATCGATAAAACCTTCTGGTTGCATCATATACAACTCTTCTTCCAGCAATCCATTCAGCAATGCAGTTTTGACATCCATTTGCCAAATTTCATAATCATAAAATGCGACAATTGCTAACATGATTCGAACGGACTTAACATCGCTACAGGTGAGAAGGTCTCATCGTAGTCAACTCCTTGAACTTGTACAGTAACATTACCGCCAGCGTCAGTCTTCTTCTTGAAGATCCATTTATTCTCTATGGCTTGCCGATCATTGGGCAAGTCAACCAAAGTCCATACTTTGTTTTCATACATGGATCCCATCTCAGATTTCATGGCCTCAAGCCAGTTCACAGAATCTGGGCTCATCATCGCTTCCTCATAGTTCGTAGGTTCGTCATGGTCAAGTAACATGACCTACAGAACAGGATTACCATACCACTCTGGTGCAGATCTTACTCTGGTTGACCTGCGAGGTTCGGTAGTAACTTGATCAGAAGTTTCATGATCATCATCATTAGCTTCCTCACTGATTGGTGTAGGAATCACCGGAACTGATTTCTGTGATGAACTACTTTCCAATAAGGGAGCAGGTACAATTACCTCATCAAGTTCTACTTTCCTCCCATTCACTTCTTTCGAGAGAAACTCCTTCTCTAGAAAGGATCCATTTTTAGCAACGAATATCTTGCCTTCAGATCTGCGATAGAAGGTGTACCCAACAGTCTCCTTTGGGTATCCTATGAAGACACATTTCTCCGATTTGGGTTCGAGCTTATCAGGTTGAAGCTTTTTCACATAAGCATCGCAGCCCCAAACTTTAAGAAATGGCAACTTGGGTTTCTTGCCAAACCACATGTCACGACCGGATTTTTGGGATATAAATTCCCAGAAAAACGGCCTGTGCGCTCATCAGCCCCAGGATTACTGTTAGCTGATGAGGTACCAACTTGATACAAGAATTCCAAGCAAGTACAAAAATATGTAGTACAAGACCATTTAGGCCTAGGAGTACAACACTTGGTTTCTAATGGTTGAGGGCGGAAGCGATTGGGTACATCTACGTCTATGGGACTCCATTTCCCACAAGAACAGCTGACCAGGATAACTCCTATCTTCGCGAGGCTGCCTAGGTCAACACGTAGGTTCCGAGGCTGTCACCACGGTGCTCATCTCCAAGCGAGGAATCTGGCCAAGACAACAGCCAGGGACAAGCCAGTGAGTACGTTGGAATGTACTCGCAAACATTAAGAACACGGGTATAATAAATATCAACATGCTCCAGATTATTATGTGATCACACGTCTGTCACGAAAAGATACGAAAAATCAAGATGCACACATATGGTTAAAAAATATACCAAAACAAAATACTGGGTGCCAAACGAGTGTCTGAATGACTCCTCGAGCGGAAAATGCGGAATAGTAATATAGGTGCCAAACGAGGGTCTGAATGACTCCTCGAGCGGAAAATGCAGAAATAATAATGCCGCAGTCAGGCGTCGGGGCGACACCACATAAAGGGCTTACAAAAGATAAATGAACAACAAGCATGCCGCAGTCGGGCGTCTGAGCGACGCCACAGAGAGGGCTTATAAGAGAATAATCACAGCGAATATCCAGGGGGTTGAACCGTCCCAGGGATACTCAATAATATACGCAATATAAATGGTCAGTCCAAAATATTAAAGATCATAATCCATATGCCAAAATCTTAAACAAAAATAAGTACAGTCATTTCTCCATCCGGAAACCGATAATTTAGTCAAGCCGTATCTCCATCCGAATGCCGTTACAGAGTTCTAGTTAAATCGTTCTCCATCCGAATACCGTTACTGAGACTCATCTCAGACTGGTCTCTACTCAAGAACATGACTATCTAACAGGATATATCCTCTGCAGAGGTAATACCATTTTCCACGAGTAACGGGATTACTCAGTCCCTTGGGACTAACTCCGTCTACGGTCTTTTGATTGAAAACACGCCTGACCTGCACACACCAGCTTAACTCACCAGTGCCTGGAATCACCCACGACACCTGCCAAGCAAAACTCTAAGTGGGGAGGCTACAACCTCGACGTAGCATGGGATCACAAAATTTATACCGCGCGCAAACTGGGGAAGCTATCCCCTTCGGCTACAACCGAAACACCCATGCCCCCGGACCGGATGACTGGCTTTAATCCATGGCCATCGGACCCTCATCACGGCCTCTCTGTACGGTGTGTGCTTTGGAAAGGGGTTGACAACCTACTGAACCATACCCTGTCCCCTGCAGGGACAAGTGGTGGTACCGACAAAGGAAGAAGCTATCGATCAAGACTCGGTCTACAACCGACTCAGGTGGTCCAAGAATCCACCAACAATATTACCACTAGTGAAACAAATCACCACTCCTCGAGCCTCACCATGCTATGCCGGGCATACTCGTCTCGACGAGGGGTAAGGGACAAGCTCGTGTCTACCCAAGACCACGACTTTCCCGGCTCCCTACCGGTGTGCAAGAGAAGCTCACGAGGATGATCCAAATCATTAGTGTATCCATTGCTGGCCACAAACAAACTCCAAAGTGCACTCATGCACGAGACCATATCGATACATAAAGCTATCACATACTTTGAGTCAAAAGGTGTTGTGATCGCATCCAAACACCACAACAAAATATTATGCCAGAGCTCAGAAATGCTTGCCTTCAAGAGTATGCAAAGGATGCACTTGTTGGAAGTTTTCCTTTTCCTCCAAAAATCCTATTTTGCAAAATACACAAATACAAATATTTCAAACACAGTACCAAAACCTGTCTCAAATAATTTTGAAATAAATCTTAAAATAAACTAGATGAAAATTTGAGAAATGTAGGAAAAAGAATCAACTCATTTGGAGTTTTATTTTAAAAGTTATAGCCAGTCAAAGTTTGGTCAACTCTGTTTTTAAATAAAACCAGAAAAGGAAAACGATTCGAGAGAAATACGCTTTCAAAACAGGGGAGACGTACTCCGGTCTTTGCGCTACCACTTAACCAGAGAGGGCGGGGAAGCGGGTCACTGACAGTGGGTCCAGAGGGCCCACTGGTCAGGTTTGACTGGTCTCCCTCTCCCTCCTTTCTCTGTGCCCGACCAGCGCGGGGCTCCGGCGATCGCCGGCGACGAACGGCGGCTCCTCGAGGGCATCTGAGGGTAGGGATGGGTTGGCCAGACCGAGGCGGTCCTCTCAGTGGGTGTTAGGCAGGTGGGGACGGAGGAGGTCACCGGCGGCGAGCTCCGCGGCGGAGAGAGGCTACGGTGGCGATGTGCTTTTTGTGCTCCAGTGGTCTCCGATCGAGCTTGGGTAGCTGGGTAGCTCCGCAAGGACCAGAGGGAGCTACTGGTGGTGCTGGTTGGGCGAGAGGGTGGCTGGTTGCGACGAATCGCGCCGGGGCTTGGCGGCGGCCGAGCTGGCCGGAGTTGGGGAGGACGGCCACTATGGGTCGATCTACTGCGTGGGTAGCTCTACGGGGGAAGTCTGATGTCGCCTGAAGTCTTGAATGAGCTCGGGGACCCTTTATATAGCGTGACGAGGCTGGATCGTGGCGGCAGAAGATAGGATCGCCGGCGACAGCCGTTGCTGTAGTTGCAGGGCATCGCGGCGGCGACGAACGCGTGCCGACGAGCGGGAGGATAAGCACGGCCTGTGCTCTGAGGCAGCTGGCGCGTGCTGGTGGTTTGGGCGGCGCCGTCCGCGGCGGAATCCGCTGCCGACGCCGGCGTGCCGCCAAGGGCGCGGCCAGCGGCGCAGCAGGGCGCCAGAGGTACCGTGGAGCAGGGGCGGCTAGTGCGCGGTTCAGCGATGCAGAGGGGGCCAGGGTCGGGTCGCGTCGAGTGCGGCAGTGCGGCGTAGTGCGCGCGCGTGCAAAACGTGCGCTCTGGGCGCGCCCAGAGCACGCACGGCACCTGTTCGACAAAATGCCAGCGCGCTCTAGAGCTCGAGGGTGGAGCTGTCACTACACAGGATGGAGGTAGGGGTAGCAAGACACTCGGTGGACAAGGTGGGTGGGTCAGGGGTTCAAGTCCACAATGCAAACCAGAGGGCTTGCCAAAAGTGGTTGTGCACACCAGGTGTTCGACAGAAAGCCAGATGCACTTAGGAAACTCTTGGGGTGGCCAAAATCTCCAGATCAGTGTCTCCTTAGATGTAGGAGATGGTGGTAAGATTAGTTTGGCAAAAACAGAAAGTTGATAGTGCAAGTTTTGCAAAACTCCAGTTTTGGGCAGAAAGAAAAAGGTTTAGAACATGCACTTCAAAATCTCCAATGAGCCCAATCTCCTGGACTTAAGAGTTTGGTAGGGAGGGCTACAAGTAGGAGAAAGCTCAGGGTTATTAGAGCAAAGGAAAACATGTTTGCAGTACAAATCACCAATTTGGACCAGCATGCAAAAGAGGTTGATTCACTCAAATTTTTCAAAGAACATCACTGGTTTTTTTGCTTGAAGGTGAATTGTATGCATCCATTGACATCTCCAAACACTTGGAAGAATTTTTAGAAGAATATTTAAATGGGTTGTAGTGCAAAAGTGCCTACTGGACCAGATTGGAAAAGTTGGGGTAGAGCCCAAAATCTCCAATGGCCAGAAGATATCTTTGCATAAAAGTGATGTGGAAACATCACCTGACATCCCCAAATTTTGTTGGAATTTTTAGGAGCATTTGTCAAATGGTTGTAGTGCAAATGGGCTCCCAATGCAGAAGAAATCATTTTATAAGAGCAAAGTTTTGAGAAAATAAATCTTGCAACATTTGAATCCACTGATAAATAATTGTTTCGTAATAGAGAGAAATCAAGTCCAATAATACCTTTGAAGGTTTTTCCCACTAGGGGCATAAAATCCAAAAGTCACAAAAGGTAAAACTTGACAATTGGATAAGTTTTATTTCCTGGCAACATTTTAATAAATAAAAATAAGGCCAAAAATTTTGGGGTGTCACAACACTACCCCCCTTAAGAAAAATTTCGTCCCCGAGATTTGTTAAAAGTGGTTTTGAACAAGGATTTGTTTTGAAATAAAAATTGTTTTTGTCAAAGAAATCCTTCAAATGCACAAAAGCAAACGGCTGCAGTGAGAGGGCAATAAGTGGTGTAAAACCACAGTGTGGTACACTGGCGTGGTGTGGAAAAATCCACGGTCAGGGAAAACGAGATATTTCGGGATACAGTAATTTAGAATAAATTCTAAATTACTAAAATACGCTGGTCGCACCCGGGAGCACAATGCTCTCTCTGGCTGACAGGTGGGCCTAGGGCCCACTGTCGGCCTCTTCTCCTACCTCTGGCTCTCTCTCTCTCTCGCGCGCGTTCTCCCGCGCCTCCTCCACCGGCGATGCCTAGCTCGTAGGGCTTAGAGGCCGTACCGGGGTACCGCGCGGTGTGCTAGCTGCTGGTGTAGCGTGCACTCACCTCGCGGGCCAGGGTGCTGTCGGCACTGCTCGCGGACTCGCCTCCGAACACCGGCGGTCGAGCGACGAGTGGCGCTGGTGGACCTCGCCCACCGTACACCGATCTCGGGCTATAAAACGCTCGCGGTGCTCCTCTCTTCTCCCTCACACCCGGCCTCGATTCCACTTCTCCATCCTTCTCCTCCATAGCTACTGGCAGGAGCTCGAGCCGAGGCTCTCATGGCGGAGGCAATGCCGGACTGGTATGTGGTCCTGGTGTGTCGAGGCTTGGCGGTGCTGCTGGGGTTCTCCGTGCTCCTGTGCGCGATGATCCTGGACGATCGTCGTGATGCTGCCGCACGAGTGTTGGCTCTACGCGGTGGCGGCGATCACATGGATTAAGCGCGGCATCGGGGCTGACTGCTGTCGGAGTGCCAGGGCAGCTCGCGCTCGAATGAACGCTCACAAATCTCTCTCACTGAGACTGTGGTGTCCTCGAGTGTGGTTGGATAGGCGCAAAAATGTGCTCAAGGATTTGTAACAGTGCTCGTGGTCGAGTGGTGGCTGCTGAGAGTTTGCTGTAATGATGCTGCGTGAATAAAAAATCTATGTCGAGAAAATGTATAAATACGCAGCAATAACTCGGGGAAAAGAAATCTCCTCAAAAAACATGTTGTGAGAGAAGAAATAATTAAAATAAAACTAACAGCTGTAACACTGCTCACACAAAACAGGAACTAAAGAAAAAACGGATCCGTCGCACAAAATTTTTACGAACATGCTGCAACACATAAATACAAGTACTGGGATAATAAATACATCGGAGGCGTTTACATGGAAAACGGTAAAGCGACAGGGTCCTGAGAAAACGCCTCTGGCACCGGGGCACACTCCTCTTCTATCGGGGGAAGCGGGTTGACCAGTCGGTGAATGCGTCCTTCCTGGTCAGGCCTCAGTGGTCTGCCAATAGCGATCCGAGGGTTTAAATCAGCGAGGCTCTGGAGATAACCCATTACTCGCTGAGTTAAACGCTCCTGAGCGATGACGTACTGGGCAAGGTTGGCCAGTACTGGATCTCTCTCAATGCGCCCACCGGGAAAAGATGCAACTTCTCCGGGTGCTGCACGACTCGGAAAATAGTAGTATCCTCGCTCGCTGGCATAGGGCACTGCGAATCGAAGACGAGTGAGCGCCTCGTACGCAGCAGCTTCTATGGCCATATGCGGAGTCGGCATGGATTTCCCCACGAAGGAGACTTCCGTTGGATCTTGATTTGGGTATGCGGGAGGGATGTGCACCACTGCCCAATATTTCGAGGTGGACGGAGTGATCCTCGATTTGAGCAACTCGTACTGGGGTGGACGGGTGGCACTCATAGTACTGCAGGTGAAGTCCCACAATAATTTGACAAAGCTACCCGGGGTTGCGTCTGGGGTTCTCAGATAAATACTGGGGGTCGACATGGCAAGGAATGGCTGTGAGCGCTGCGCACAAAGGTGAGGGGTGCTCGGCAAGGTCACGGAGTGGCCTTTATATAGCACCGGGGCTGGGATATCTACCGGGGTGAAAGGTAACTGGCTGACGATCCTGTACTCGGGTCAAAGCCACAGATATACACGTCACATAAATGGGACGCATTACTGTGGGAGCCGACGGGGTTGGTCTTGGTAGCTGCGCCCGAAAATAAAAAAATGCAACTGTACGCCAACGTACACATGCATAGCTACTACTCCAAAAAAAATAAGAGCGCTCAAACAGACAGCATGCAACAAAAGCGATACAAGGACGCACATTACAAAGCGTAGGAAACTAAGGCTCGATACAACTTTGAGCGACTTAGTCTACTTCGTTAATGTCTAAGTGGGCTGGCCTTGCGGACGCCGATGCTTCTCCACGGTTCTCACCGTCGGGATTTGCTGGTTGAGGCTGAGGTGCTGCAGGGTCGGGGAGATGGTGATGACCATCCCGGGGGTTGTTGGCCCAAATCCCGTTGGAATGGGTTTCCAAAAGGCGACGAAGCGCTTCTGGGGTCACCAAAGTGCTCTGGTTGATGGCTGGCGCAGACCTCAAGGGATCGATCGGGTGTCCGAACAGCACGACTGGGTTGTCGGTGTCGGGCTCCGCTTCTCTCCTCGCCGGGGCTCGGCGAACCAGCTCTCCACGAGCTGCGATCAGATCAAGAGTGACCTGGTCGAACAGTTGCTCTAGTGCGCTTACATAGCGCACCAGATGCAACAGCGCAGGATCCGTCTCGTGGTCTCCGTTGGCAACTTGGGGCGGCCTACCATACCCGTCACGACTGGGGTAGTAGTAGAACGAGCGACAGTTAACTCTGGGCGACAAGTGCCGGAGTTGAACTATAGCTTCTCGGGCTGCCAGTTGGATGGCTTGTGGCTCGAAGGGAGTTGTCCTTCCAGTGAACCTGTAGGGGCGTTCTGGCGACAGACCCCTACCGTAGATGTGCACAGTGGCCCAATACTGACGGCTTTCACCGTACATGGGTCCTTGGTACACAACATACTCAGGAGGCTCTTCTAACGCATAGGCACGGCGGGTGAGGTTTGCGAGCATGGTCACAAAACCTCCAAGGTTGGTCGCTGTGGTCTCATTGTGAACAATGGGGCCAGGCATCGTGGCTCGATTTGGGGGAAAGAGGCTGTGTTGTGTCGTGGCTAGCGTGCTCTTTTTATAGGAAAGGGGACGGAGTCTTCCTCCGCACGCTTGCGATAGGGACGGGTTGGGTGTCGGTCACTGGCGCGTGATCGACGGGCTAGGCTGATAGGTTGGGCACCGTCCGCCGAAAAGGGCGTCGGGTCACTGTGGGGCTACCTTACGCGGGAAGCTTGACCGGGTTAAGCTAAGGTCTGATGGTTTGGGTTAACCTAGGTTTATTGACCTGGCTAAGATAGGATTAGCCAATGGTCAGCCTGGCTCTGATACCAAGTCTGTCACGACCGGATTTTGGGATATAAATTCCCAGAAAAACGGCCTGTGCGCTCATCAGCCCCAGGATTACTGTTAGCTGATGAGGTACCAACTTGATACAAGAATTCCAAGCAAGTACAAAAATATGTAGTACAAGACCATTTAGGCCTAGGAGTACAACACTTGGTTTCTAATGGTTGAGGGCGGAAGCGATTGGGTACATCTGCGTCTATGGGACTCCATTTCCCACAAGAACAGCTGACCAGGATAACTCCTATCTTCGCGAGGCTGCCAACGTCAACACGTAGGTTCCGAGGTTGTCACCACGGTGCTCATCTCCAAGCGAGGAATCTGGCCAAGACAATAGCCAGGGACAAGCCAGTGAGTACGTTGGAATGTACTCGCAAACATTAAGAACACGGGTATAATAAATATCAACATGCTCCAGATTATTATGTGATCACACGTCTGTCACGAAAAGATACGAAAAATCAAGATGCACACATATGGTTAAAAAAATATACCAAAACAAAATACTGGGTGCCAAACGAGTGTCTGAATGACTCCTCGAGCGGAAAATGCGGAATAGTAATATAGGTGCCAAACGAGGGTCTGAATGACTCCTCGAGCGGAAAATGCAGAAATAATAATGCCGCAGTCGGGCGTTGGGGCGACACCACATAAAGGGCTTACAAAAGATAAATGAAGAACAAGCATGCCGCAGTCGGGCGTCTGAGCGACGCCACAGAGAGGGCTTATAAGAGAATAATCACAGCGAATATCCAGGGGGTTGAACCGTCCCAGGGATACTCAATAATATACGCAATATAAATGGTCAGTCCAAAATAATAAAGATCATAATCCATATGCCAAAATCTTAAACAAAAATAAGTACAGTCGTTTCTCCATCCAGAAACCGATAATTTAGTCAAGCCGTATCTCCATCCGAATGCCGTTACAGAGTTCTAGTTAAATCGTTCTCCATCCGAATACCGTTACTGAGACTCATCTCAGACTGGTCTCTACTCAAGAACATGACTATCTAACAGGGTATATCCTCTGCAGAGGTAGTACCATTTTCCACGAGTAACGGGATTACTTAGGCCCTCGGGACTAATTCCGTCTACGGTCTTTTGATTGAAAACACGCCTGACCTGCACACACCAGCTTAACTCACCAGTGCCTGGAATCACCCACGACACCTGCCAAGCAAAACTCTAAGTGGGGAGGCTACAACCTCGACGTAGCATGGGATCACAAAATTTATACCGCGCGCAAACTGGGGAAGCTATCCCCTTCGGCTACAACCGAAACACCCATGCCCCCGGACCGGATGACTGGCTTTAATCCATGGCCATCGGGACCCTCATCACGGCCTCTCTGTACGGTGTGTGCTTTGGAAAGGGGTTGACAACCTACTGAACCATACCCTGTCCCTGCAGGGACAAGTGGTGGTACCGACAAAGGAAGAAGCTATCGATCAAGACTCGGTCTACAACCGACTCAGGTGGTCCAAGAATCCACCAACAATATTACCACTAGTGAAACAAATCACCACTCCTCGAGCCTCACCATGCTATGCCGGGCATACTCGTCTCGACGAGGGTTAGGGACAAGCTCGTGTCTACCCAAGACCACGACTTTCCCGGCTCCCTACCGGTGTGCAAGAGAAGCTCACGAGGATGATCCAAATCATTAGTGTATCCATTGCTGGCCACAAACAAACTCCAAAGTGCACTCATGCACGAGACCATATCGATACATAAAGCTATCACATACTTTGAGTCAAAAGGTGTTGTGATCGCATCCAAACACCACAACAAAATATTATGCCAGAGCTCAGAAATGCTTGCCTTCAAGAGTATGCAAAGGATGCACTTGTTGGAAGTTTTCCTTTTCCTCCAAAAATCCTATTTTGCAAAATACACAAATACAAATATTTCAAACACAGTACCAAAACCTGTCTCAAATAATTTTGAAATAAATCTTAAAATAAACTAGATGAAAATTTGAGAGAGGTAGGAAAAAGAATCAACTCATTTGGAGTTCTATTTTAAAAGTTATAGCCAGTCAAAGTTTGGTCAACTCTGTTTTTAAATAAAACCAGAAAAGGAAAACGATTCGAGAGAAATACGCTTTCAAAACAGGGGAGACGTACTCCGGTCTTTGCGCTACCACTTAACCAGAGAGGGCGGGGAAGCGGGTCACTGACAGTGGGTCCAGAGGGCCCACTGGTCAGGTTTGACTGGTCTCCCTCTCCCTCCTTTCTCTGTGCCCGACCGGCGCGGGCCTCCGGCGATCGCGAGCGACGAACGGCGGCTCCTCAAGGGCATCTGAGGGTAGGGATGGGTTGTCCAGACCGAGGCGGTCCTCTCGGTGGGTGTTAGGCAGGTGGGGACGGAGGAGGTCACCGGCGGCGAGCTCCGCGGCGGAGAGAGGCTACGGTGGCGAAGTGCTTTTTGTGCTCCGGTGGTCTCCGATCGAGTTGGGTAGCTGGGTAGCTCCGCAAGGACCAGAGGGAGCTACTGGTGGTGCTGGTTGGGCGAGAGGGTGGCTGGTTGCGACGAATCGCGCCGGGGCTTGGCGGCGGCCGAGCTGGCCGGAGTTGGGGAGGACGGCCACTATGGGTCGATCTACTGCGTGGGAAGCTCGACGGGGGAAGTCTGATGTCGCCTGAAGTCTTGAATGAGCTCGGGGACCCTTTATATAGCGTGACAAGGCTGGATCGTGGCGGCAGAAGATAGGATCGCCGGCGACAGCCGTTGCTGTAGTTGCAGGGCATCGCGGCAGCGACGAACGCGTGCCGACGAGCGGGAGGATAAGCACGGCCTGTGCTCTGAGGCAGCTGGCGCGCGCTGGTGGTTTGGGGGGCGCCGTCCGCGGCGGAATCCGCTGCCGACGCCGGCGTGCCGCCAAGGGCGCGGCCAGAGGTACCGTGGAGCAGGGGGCGGCTAGTGCGCGGTTCAGCGATGCAGAGGGGGCCAGGGTCGGGTCGCGTCGAGTGCGGCAGTGCGGCGTAGTGCGCGCGCGTGCAAAACGTGTGCTCTGGGCGCGCCCAGAGCACGCACGGCACCTGTTCGACAAAATGCCAGCGCGCTCTAGAGCTCGAGGGTGGAGCTGGCACTGCACAGGATGGAGGTAGGGGTAGCAAGACACTCAGTGGACAAGGTGGGTGGGTCAGGGGTTCAAGTCCACAATGCAAACCAGAGGGCTTGCCAAAAGTGGCTGTGCACACCAGGTGTTCGACAGAAAGCCAGATGCACTTAGGCAACTCTTGGGGTGGCCAAAATCTCCAGATCAGTGTCTCCTTAGATGCAGGAGATGGTGGTAAGATTAGTTTGGCAAAACAGAAAGTTGATAGTGCAAGTTTTGCAAAACTCCAGTTTTGGGCAGAAAGAAAAAGGTTTAGAACATGCACTTCAAAATCTCCAATGAGCCCAATCTCCTGGACTTAAGAGTTTGGTAGGGAGGGCTACAAGTAGGAGAAAGCTCAGGGTTATTAGAGCAAAGGAAAACATGTTTGCAGTACAAATCACCAATTTGGACCAGCATGCAAAAGAGGTTGATTCACTCAAATTTTTCAAAGAACATCACTGGTTTTTTTGCTTGAAGGTGAATTGTATGCATCCATTGACATCTCCAAACACTTGGAAGAATTTTTAGAAGAATATTTAAATGGGTTGTAGTGCAAAAGTTCCTACTGGACCAGATTGGAAAAGTTGGGGTAGAGCCCAAAATCTCCAATGGCCAGAAGATATCTTTGCATAAAAGTGATGTGGAAACATCACCTGACATCCCCAAATTTTGGTGGAATTTTTAGGAGCATTTATCAAATGGTTGTAGTGCAAATGGGCTCCCAATGCAGAAGAAATCATTTTATAAGAGCAAAGTTTTGAGAAAATAAATCTTGCAACATTTGAATCCACTGATAAATAATTGTTTCATAATAGAGAGAAATCAAGTCCAACAATACCTTTGAAGGTTTTTCCCACTAGGGGCATAAAATCCAAAAGTCACAAAAGGTAAAACTTGACAATTGGAAAAGTTTTATTTCCTGGCAACATTTTAATAAATAAAAATAAGGCCAAAATTTTTGGGGTGTCACACCACAGTTCATATGGTGTCGTCTCAATGGATTTAGATGGTGCCCTATTTAATGTGAATGCAGCCGTCTCTAAAGCATAACCCCAAAACAATAGCTTTAAATCAGTAAGAGACATCATAGATCGCACCATATCTAATAAAGTACGGTTACGACGTTCGGACACACCATTACGCTGTGGTGTTCCGGGTGGCGTGAGTTGCGAAACTATTCCGCATTGTTTCAAATGAAGACCAAACTCGTAACTCAAATATTCTCCTCCACGATTAGATCGTAGAAACTTTATTTTCTTGTTACAATGATTTTCCACTTCACTCTGAAATCCTTTGTTCTTTTCAAATGTTTCAGACTTATGTTTCATCAAGTAGATATACCCATATCTGCTCAAATCATCTGTGAAGGTCAGAAAATAACAATACCCGCCGCAAGCCTCAACACTCATCGGACCGCATACATCAGTATGTATTATTTCCAACAAGTCTTTGCTCGTGCCATAGTTCCGGAGAACGGAGTTTTAGTCATCTTGCCCATGAGGCATGGTTCGCAAGCATCAAGTGATTGATAATGAAGTGATTCCAAAAGCCCATCAGCATGGAGTTTCTTCATGCGTTTTACACCAATATGACCTAAACGGCAGTGCCACAAATAAGTTGCACTATCATTATTAAACTTATATCTTTTGGCTTCAATACTATGAATATGTGTATTACTACTATCGAGATTCAACAAAAATAGACCACTCATCAAGGGTGCATGACCATAAAAGATATTACTCATATAAATAGAACAACCATCACTAGTACAGCGAGCTCCTAAACAAATGGTTTAAAACCCCTTTCTGTAACGGCATTTGGAACCGTCGCCAAGTGAGTGTGGCTGATAGGGGGGTCCTTCCCACACGACCCAAAAACCGTCGGGGATATGCCCTCCTGGCACACACGTTCGGCAAAATGAGATCGTGTGCGACCGGTGAGCGCTCAAATACGGAAATACGTACAATAGAGCTAAAAATACAATTATACGGCAAAATTGTTTCCAGTCGCAAGTACATCCCACACAGTCAGGCCCCGCTAAATGTTTCCGTTCGTATGTACATCCCACACAGTCGCTCGAAGGAAAACGTTTCCGTTCACAGGTACATCACACACAATTTTTCCCGTTAAATCGCTTGCGTTATTGAATATATCACACAGGGTCCGTGGAAGAAACTGTGTGGCAAAGGTTGTCCATCACACATAGTTTTCATGTGGTAAATGTTTGCACAAGGTGGCCTAACGCAAACAATTTTCAAGAGAAAGTCGTGTGTGATTGTTCATTGATCCAACACGGATTATTCCTAGAAACTGTGTGCGTTGCCTGAGGTCATCGCCCACGGTATTTTTTCAACAACCGTTTGCAATAGCAAAACCCAATTAGCAGGCTAGCTAATTCGCCAATAGCAGGCTAATTATCCGATTATTCATAATCCATTTATTAATCTAATTGACAGTTCATATTAAGCACACAATATATTTCATTTTCATAATTGAAATACATCAGAGTACAACATCATATAGCTTCAGCACTCAGCTAGCCCATTACACAACTACACCAGGACCAAGTTTCACATGCAACATCTATAACCTTTCGAAATTAGCATCATATACGGTACATAGACAGATGTATCTCATCTAGAAAACTGCTGAAGCAGAAGGCTAATATTGAGCCTTCATTGATGTTGAAGGTCTTTGTAACTTTAGGCCAGTGCCTGTGGATGATTGACCGTCCATCCTTCGTCCTCTTCAGGAACACTTCAATATTGAACCGTGGGTGTTGTATGAATACCTTCCTCGCCTCCTGACCATACAGGTGGTTTGAGAGGTAATCATCAGTGAACTGCTTTAGGAAGGCCTGAAAACAAGGATGTGCATAAATATCTTCTCTATATTAGAAATGGGGCAAAGGAATTAAAAAGGCAAGGTATAATAGTTAGTACCATCCTGTGGTGAACTGATGTCTTCTTCATTGTGCAGACAAAGATCTTGTTGTTTTTTGTCGCTAATTTCTTTATCCTAACAATCTTTATGAGTTTCTTGACTTGACTGATATTCATGGACAACTCATTTCCCCATATGCAAAAAGGTTTGAACTATGGGTCAAAACCTCTGACACCAGGACCTACATCTGCAAGACCAAATTGTTAAAAACCTAAATATTAGAATGGTTCCTGCAATTGCACAATAATGTGCTATTAGACAACGGACCATGCACGTGCTAACCTCGATTGTAAACCTTAGTGCTTCCCATTGTTTCCCTGCAACACATATAAGGTAGTTAATCATCAGGTTAACTAAGGGTTCGCATGCTATCAGTAAAATATGTTGATGAAAAATAATCACATTGCAGATTCATCAGATTAATTCAAGCCATAGGGAAAACCCATTTATCCAAACCAAGCATGATTAAGAACTAGGAAATATAGCACTTGTATATGTTTCTCATGTATTAAGTGTAGCCAAATTCGATTTATTCCTCACATGCACAACAATACAAAATTCTACCCACGACAATTGGACATCGCATTGCAGAATTGAACCAAGCAGTTAACTAAACACCACAACAAATGAACCAAACATTAACTGAGCACCACATTGCACAATATAACATTGAACCAAGCAGTTAACTAAACACCACAACAAATGAACCAAACATTAACTGAGCACCACGTTGCACAATATAACATACTCCTAATAGAAGATCAGACAGTTAGCCAAACAGTTAACTACAGCCAATTGTAGCAATTGTATTTGTTTCTCATGTATTTACTACAGCCAAATTCAATTTATTCCTCACATAGTACACAATAACAGAATGCACCCAAAATTTTGTAAAAATAAATTCAATTTATTTCTCACATGGAAGACAATACAAAATTGCAGCCTGAAGAATTGAACATCACATTTGCAGAATTGAACCAAATAGTTAACTGAAGACGACAACTAATTAACAAAATAGTTAATAAGTGAGCACCACACTGCATGACATATAGAACATATACACTAGAGCAACATATTGCATGGTAAAATTAGATAGCACAATTCACTAGAATTTGTGAAGGAAAGGCAGGAACAGCACAAGCAATGGGTAAACCGAGCATGCTTAACCGGCGTAGCAAGCAAATGGCAAGGTGCTCCTTTAAGGTCTGGGGGTCAGCACGAATGGCAGCCATCGCGACCTCATCCGAGCGTGCGGCTGCGATTTGCTTCTCCGCTGCCAAATGCTCCTTGAGGTCTTGGCTATAGTGCGTGCACCATGGCTTAGGCCGGCGCTTATTTGGTGGAGGGCTCGGTGGTTTGGGTGGAAGGTGTCGCGCTCGCGCCGGTGGTAGGGGCATGTGGGATGTGGAAGGAGGAGGAGGATAGGGGTCGGGTGTGGATTACCTGCCTGGATAGGCGAGGCCGAGGAGCGTGAAGGAGGGTCGACGGCGAGGAGGCGGCGGTGCTGCAAGCAAGGAGTGAAGGTTTCAACTTGGAAAGGGAGGCGAAAAGAGGGGAAATGTGGCTTTTGGTAAGGGGGAGGGGGCGGGGAGGTAGATATTTCCGCGGAAGCCGAAATTTTGGAATCGCTTCAGCCGAAAAACTGGCGCGCAAAGTGTCATCAGACACGGTCCCTTATTCAGAACTGTGTATGATATGTGAACATCACAAATGATTCAGATAGCTTAACCCGTGTGTGTTGAGTTTGAACGTCAAAAATTCTGGTTCGAATTTCCCTGGTTACAGTGGTCATCCACGTCATTGCATAATTTGGGTACACAAAGGAGACTAACTTCTTAATCGAGCAAGTTCAACAATTAAATAGAGCTAGCTGACCTAAACATTACTCTAACAAATTAAAGACCGGCGCTCTTAATTAAACAAAACAAAGAGTACTACTACGGCCGGTGCTTGTCGATCTCCGCCGCCGCCTCCATGTCCAGCTCGCGCCCGACGGTCTCCTGGGGAAGGGGCTCCATGGCATCAATTGCACCATACTCGGCAAGCATCTCGCCATCCGCGTCCGCCATATCTTTGGAAAAGGCCGCCATGAGATGGGCGTGGGCGGACACCATCTCGACTCTGGCGGGCTCCATCGTGGCAAGGTATGCCGCGCAGGAACGGATGGCTGCTCGAACTCTCTCGGCGATTGCCAGCTCTTCGGCCGTGGGTTGCCGACCGTTGTCGGAGAAGTTTCGTTCGATTTGTGCGGTGACCGCCACGAGCTGGGCGTGGACGGCCTCGACATGGTAGTGGGCGGCCTCCAGCAGGGCTCCCCTGCGGAACAGACAGGTATTGTGCCGCTCTCGCCAGTTGCTATCCCCGAGGAAGATGATGTTGTCGCCGTGTGAGAAGCAACAACGGTCGTTTGGGCTGCCTTGGCCTCCCGGACGCAGACTGCGATCGCCCTCACGAAGCTTGTTAGCACGCGCCTAGCGGCTGCGGCCGCGCTCTCACCGGAGCGGGCCGCCGAAGTTGCCCTCACGACGTGGTCCACGTCCCCATCTTTCACCGGCGACGAATGAACAGTGAAATGATATTTGTGGAGTGAGCTAGTGTGCTTGACACGCCGGCTGTGGACTGTAGCCGACGCACCTTCTCTCATAAGGCATGGGCGTACTATACACCGATGGTGCTCCAAGATATTTTGTGCTGCATCTCACACGGTTGGTGATAATAAACTGTGTGCGATCTACTTGATTTATCGTCTTGTAATGGGGTCACGGCTAGAAAGGATGGTGTTTGAATTGTTAGAACTTTTATCTGCAGTGAACATGCAACTATAGGTGTGTCGTCAAAAAAATTTGTATTATTCAGGGTTCGTTTGTACATGTTTATACATTAACTGGGTTTTTCATGCATTTTATGCGCGTAATTCAAATTTGAACTACATGCACATGCTCCAGTGCATATAAACTTATTGAAAAATCAAATATGTGTCCTTGGTTGCATGCTTAGGTCCCATGCAAGAAATGGGAATGAATTTCAAACACCCTGCCACCGTCACTCGGCCGCAAACATTGAGATACCTGGTTTTTAAATTCTAGTAAATCCAAAACTCGTCTGAAATTCATGAAACTTGGCATGGTATCATGTAGCAGCATCAACATGCCATGGTAAATTTTTTGTCCCATTTGGGGCAGGTTTGGGTATATGCTTCTCACAATCCGGAGCTTCTCACAACAAGCATGATGGTTTTCGGTAGGGAACGTCCCACCTTTGGGATGAAACGATATCCATTGCCTCTTATTGCTTTCAATTTTTTTCTCGTGTCAACATAGAACAACAGGAGTGTTGTGTGAATTTTTGTGAATTTTTGGGGTTCGTTTGGACATTTTTATGCATTAACTGAGTTTTCAATGCATTTATGTGCATAATTCAAATTTGAACTACATGCACATGCTCCAGTGCATATAAACTGGTTGAAAAATCAAATCTATGTCCTTGGGTACATGCTTAGGTCCCATGCAAGAAATGGGAATGAATTTCGAACACCATGGCACCGTTGATTGCCGACAAAACATTGAGATGCCTGGTTTTTAAATTCTAGTAAATCCAAAACTCGTCTGAAATTCATGAAACTTGTCATGCTATCATGGAGCGGCATCAACATGCCGTGGTACAAATTTTGTCCCATTTGGGGCAGGTTTGGGTATATGCTTCTCACAAACCGGAGCTTCTCACAACAAGCATGATAGTTTTCGATAGGGAACGTCCCACCTTTGGGGACGAAACGATATCCATTGCCTCTTATTGCTTTTATTTTTTTCTCGTGTCAATATAGAACAACAGGAGTGTTGTGTGAATTTTTGTGATTTTTCGGTGTTTGTTTGGACATTTTTATGCATTAACTGAGTTTTCAATGCAATTATGTGCATAATTCAAAATTGAACTACATGCACATGCTCCAGTACATATAAATTGGTTGAAAAATCAAATATGTGTCCTTGGGTGCATGCTTAGGTCCCATGCAAGAAATGGCAATGAATTTCGAACAGCAGGGCACCGTTGATTACCGAAAAAACATTGAGATGCCTGGTATTTAAATTCTAGTAAATCCAAAACTCATCTGAAATTCATGAAACTTGGCATGCTATCATGGAGCGGCATCAACATGCCGTGGTACAAATGTTGTCCCATTTGGGGCAGGTTTGGGTATATGCTTCTCACAAACCGGAGCTTCTCACAACAAGCATGATGGTTTTCGGTAGGAAACGTCCCACCTTTGGGGACGAAACGATATCCATTGCCTCTTATTGCTATCAATTTTTTTCTTGTGTCAACGTAGAACAACAGGAGTGTTGTGTGAATTTTTGTGATTTTTCGGGGTTCGTTTGGACATTTTTATGCATTAACTCAGTTTTCAATGCATTTATGTTCATAATTCAAATTTGAACTACATGCACATGCTCCAGTGCATATAAATTGGTCGAAAAATCAGAATTGTGTCCTTGGGTGCATGCTTAGGTCCCATGAAAGAAATGGGAATGAATTTCGAACACCAGGGCACCGTTGATTGCTGGCAAAACATTGAGATGTCGGGTTTTTAAATTCTAGTAAATCCAAAACTCATCTGAAATTCATGAAACTTGGCATGCTATCATGGAGCGGCATCAACATGCCGTGGTACAAATTTTTTCCCATTTGGCGCAGGTTTGGGTATATGCTTCTCACAAACCGGAGCTTCTCACAACAAGCATGATGGTTTTCGGTAGGGAATGTCCCACCTTTGGGGACCAAACGATATCCATTGCCTCTTATTGCTTTCAATTTTTTTTCTCGTGTCAACATAGAACAACAGGAGTGTTGTGTGAATTTTTGTGATTTTTCGGGGTTCGTTTGGACATTTTTATTCATTAACTGAGTTTTCAATGCATTTATGTGGATAATTCAAGTTTGAACTACATGCACATGCTCCAGTGCATATAAATTGGTGGAAAAATCAAATCTGTGTCCTTGGGTGCATGCTTAGGTCCCATGCAAGAAATGGAAATGAATTTCGAACACCAGGGCACCGTTGATTGCTGGCAAAACATTGAGATGCCTGGTTTTTAAATTCTTGTAAATCCAAAAGTCGTCTGAAATTCATGAAACTTGGCATGCTATCATGGAGCGGCATCAACATGCCGTGGTACAAATTTTGTCCCATTTGGGGTAGGTTTGGGTATATTCTTCTCACAAACCGGATCTTCTCACAACAAGAATGATTGTTTTCGGTAGGGAACGTCCCACCTTTGGGGACGAAACGATATCCATTGCCTCTTATTGCTTTTAAATTTTTTTCTCGTGTCAACATAGAACAACATGAGTGTTGTGTGAATTTTTGTGATTTTTCGGGGTTTGTTTGGACATTTTTATGCATTAACTGAGTTTTCAATGCATTTATGTGCATAATTCAAATTTGAACTACATGCACTTGCTCCAGTGCATATAAATTGGTTGAAAAAACAAATCTGTGTCCTTGGGTGCATGCTTAGGTCCCATGCAAGAAATGGGCATGAAGTTCAAACACCAGGGCACCGTTGATTGCCGGCGAAAACATTGAGATGCCTGGTTTTTAAATTCTAGTAAATCCAAAATTTTGTTAACCATTCACGTGACGCCACGTGTCTTGGTTTTAATGGCTAATAGGAGGTGTCGTGCGGACAACTGCTTGACCTTGACTGAACGGGAGGCGTGCGAGCACCGTCCGATGCACAAGCTGACCGAGAGGCGTGCAAGCTGTCCTCGAGTGCGCAGGCTCACTGGGAACCGAGCCCTTTGATCTCCATGGCCGCCCGCCTTGCTCGCGTCCTCTCCATTAATGGCGCCCAAGCCGCAGTTTAATTCGCTTTTTAAATATAAAACACTCATCGCAAACGTTTTAGTTAGAACACTCGTATGCAAACCGACAGCTTCCCCAGGAAGCCAAGAGAAAATGTGCCGAGCAGGATTTCTGCAACTCTTGATCGCAAACGATTTAGATAGAACACCCGTATGCAAAGTGAGAGCAGCGCAGGATTTGTGCATCCCTTCAATGCAAACGGTTGTTCTGGATGACCCGTGTGCAACCACGTACAAACAATTTGGTAAGATTTGCATCTGTCGTATTGGGTATGCTGCCATTTGTCAAACTGGAAAGATTTACATTTGTTGATTTGCCATTTGTCAATCCTTGTAACACTGCGATTTGTCAAAATATGCAGCTAGAAATCATTAGCACTATGTAAGTTTTGCAACTAAAATTCAGTAATTAAGCATAGATTTCATTCATAGATTAAGTAGTCGTTCTTAATGTATACAAACAGTTCAACTCGAGAGCTGAACCGACCAAACTTCTCCCCAATTGTTGCCAACCACGTGCTAAAATAGCTAGTTCAACTATATATACTAGCTAATTTTAAGTACGCTGTACAGTTCGACCACACATCTATAGTCAGATGAACTGAACCAAATAGCCCCTAAATACTACTACTACCATGGAGGGGCTTTCTGCTACTTCCGGCAGCCTCTTCTCTACCGAGCGTGCTCAGTAAGAGGCAGAGGAGGAGGAGGGGCCTACCGACAAGCTGGACAAATGCAATACGGTGCCTGCCGCTGCTGCACATTCAGCGACGCTCGCCAGCTCGAACGCCCAATGCCACTCCAGACGATCCCTCTCGAAGCGGCCGGACTGCTCGTAGATCTCCTGATTCCTCGCCTCTGCATCGGCGTGTGCTGCGGCCACAGCTGTGGTAAGGCTCTTTGCGTGCTTGACGAGGCGCTCCTCCTCCTCCCGCAGGAACTCGATGTAGCGTGCAAGGTCGTTGACGCACGTGCGGGCCTCCACCTCCGCCTCCCTCCTTCGGGCGGCGGTGGCGGAGCGGGTGATGATCCCGGCGGTCGACGGTGGGCTGGCGGCCACGGCGGCCGATGATGGGGTGGCGGCCATGACCACCACCTCCCGCCTTCGGGCCACGGTGGCGGAGCGGGTGATGGCCATGGTGGCCGGTAGTGGGGTGGCGGCCACGACGGCCACCTCCCGCCTTCGGGCCGCGGCGGCGGAGCAGGAGATGGCCCTGGCTTTCGACAGTGGTGGGGCGGCAACAGCTACCGACGGACAGCGGCGGCGGAGCGTGTGGTGGGTGTTCCACGCACACCCAACACGGACGCCACGCGCACTACACTATGCCGGGGACTGCGCCGCCGCCGCGTTGTAGCCTCCCAGCTGGAGCTGTCCTCTGATGATGGTGGAGTGGCTGAGCGACGACGATGGCCGGTGCCATTGGCGATTGTGGGAGAAGCAGGCGAGATAAGCTACAGGGAGGGAGGGGAAAATGTGACGCAGGACTCGCCGGTCATGAGGGTTTTTATAGTAGGCCGGTAAGCATTGGGATTTTGGGGGATTTCCCCGAGTCGGGCGGGAAGCTTGCGCGGGAACCTGCGAGGTTGCGTGGGAACGGGCTCACCGATGATTCATTGGCGCCACCGCTTGGCCAAAAGAATGCCCCCGCGTGCTGCGCAAGCTTGCGCTGTAAGCCGTCTGCGGCAGCGGGGTGACAAGACGTGCGAGAGGAGGACGAGAGGACACGTACACATACAGTTAATAAAAAACGTTTGCGATTTAGTTACCTACTATACCCCATCCTGGTTTATAAGTAGGATTTAACTAAGAAAATACGAATGCATGTCGCCATAGATTATATCGTTGGAGTCGTATTTGAACATACTTTCCAGCTATACAATTTTTGTAACATGCATTAACACTTTTTTGGTTAAATTTTAAGGTTATACACCAGCAAGCGTTTGCCCACAGCACACACGGCTTATTCCATCACAAACAGCTCTGATTGATCAACTGTCTGCCACTATCACACACGCAACTCTAATCTAATTCGTGCTTGATGTCTCCGACATCGCTCGCATAGTTTGTCTTATTTGCCACGTATCACTGTGCAGTCCTCTGCTCGCGTGCCTCGGCAAGCTCTGCTCGCCGTTAGGCGCCGCAGCACTCTGTGCTCGCTGTTAGGCGCCATGGCGCGCTCTGTCGCGTCCGTTGGCGCGCTCTGCTCGCGTCCGTCGGCGTGCTCGGCTTGTGGACAGCTTTTCCTTGAGGCGACCGAGGAGCACTCTGCTCGCGTCCCTCCGCGCGCGCTCTACCAGCGGTTGGGCGTGCGCACGATCACGTCGGGACCCCATATGCATGCGGTTGCGCCGCGTGCGTTGCCATGCGATGCAGTTACGTGCGGCACGATGGAGTTATGCGCTGCAAATTAGAACTGCCATCAGGGCCTGCCGATATTCCTGGCCGTTCGGCTTCCCCTTTAATTCCCGCGGCCATTATAACCTTAGTCTCTTCAACCTTTTGATCGCGCCCCACAACACAACAAGCACACCCAGGACAACACATAGAGAGGGGATGTCCAGCGGTGCTCCAATGGAGTTCGGCGAGCATAGAGTGGAGACTCACGCGAGGGAGACAGATCTCTCGGTGGTGTACACCATCGACCCAGCCGTGGTGGACGACAACATCAATAGCGTTGAGTAGTTGCTTGCTCGAGACAAGTACAAGGTGGTCGGCATCGACCTCCAGTACACCGCCGGTTGTCCCGGCATAGATCAGAAAGTTGTCGTCGCCCAGTTGTGCGTGCGCCATCATGTCCTCATCTACCACTACTGCATGGCCACAGAGCCTTGCGACCATTTCAACAGGTTTGTCAACAGCACCGACTACAAGTTCGCCACGGTGGAAACCAAAGACGATGTAAAAGCACTCAGTGTTACGGGCTTGGCCTGCAAGAACCTTGTTGAAATCCGTGACCACTACAGGGTCTGGGGCAGCACGAAGCAGGACTCCCTGGTCGAACTCACCTCGGCCATCATTGACCCCTACTACGAAAAGATGAAGCAGGATGCCCAGAGAACAAGTCTCGTATCCTGGCACGGGGCCTGGATGCGGCAACTGGATGAACCTCACCTCAGGTTTGCGGCCAAGAGAGTGTACACATGCTATGAGATGCACAAGCGGATTGTTGACATGAGGAAGTGCCTCGTTACCCAAATCGACGAGCCCGGATCGAGCCACAAGCAGAGCAAGCGTCACAAGAAGTAGATGATGATCAGATGATCATTTATGCTAGTTAATCATGCATGTAATATATAGTTTACTTTATTGGTGTGTGGAAATGTCATGTGTGTCGTAGCCACCTATGTAATTATGCATGTAATAGTTTACTTTGGTGTGTGCAAATGCCATGGTTGTAGTAGCCACCTATGTAAGTGGATGTTTAATTTGGTTATGCAAGCATGTCCTTATAAGTGTGTGTGTGTGTGTGTGTGTGTGTGTCTATATATATATATATATATATATATATATGTTGTTGTTGTTGTTCTATATGCAATCCCATCGCACAACACACACGTCTTATTAGCAGCAACCGTCTGTGTTATTATCGGTCTTCACACACATTTCTAATTACAGACCTGTTTGCCGCGTATCACATACATCTTGTTAAGTTGAACCGTTTCTGTTCTCATGTCTCAACGCAAACAGTTCATCCGAGTGAACCGCGTGTCGTATATCGCACACACCTTGATCTGGCTGACCATTTCTTTGTGTTGCCTAATCACAAACACTTCATTCGAGTGAACCATATGCTGCGAATCGCACACGCCTTCATCTGGCTGCCCATTTCTTTTGTTCCTCCTCATCGCAAACAGTTAATTGAACTGAACCGTATGCCCTTCATCGCACATGCAACTAAAACCTGAACCATGTTTGATGCATCCGTCATCGCAAACGTTTTATACATTTCTGACGGTTTTCAGACAGCACCGTTTGCGATTATTGCATTGCACACAGTTTCTCGAAAGGTCTCTGATCGTAGTGTCATACATATGACACTTCTATGACGATAATTGTGACAAAACCCGGTATCATCATAGATGTGGTGGGCTCCTACTTCTATGACAAAAAATCATGACAGAAAATGGGCTTTTCATCCTGGGCGGGCCGGAGACGCAGCTGCATGACATTCTTTGGGCCGTCCATGACGGAAAAAACCATGGTGGAAGCGAGGGCGAGGAAAATTTCGGGGAGTTCCCGGTTACGGTGGGAGGTCGGGGCCGAGCGATGCGCGTTTCTCTCGTACACGTACGCGCGTGTGTGCGAGGCGTTGTCTCTAACTGAACCCGAGCGAGGCGTTGGGCTCTAACTGAACCCGAGCGATTGCACTGCAGGCTACGCGTTACTGAACCCGAGCGATCGATCGATGGCTGTTAACTGAACCCGATCGAGCGATTCCTTCGCTACTGCTGCTAACTGAAGCCGATCGATGCTGCCTCTGGGATGAACAGTGAGCGTTGCAGGGGGGTTTGGATGAACAGTGAGCGGTGGCGTTGCCTCTAGATGAACAGGACCCCGTGGTGTGGTGGAGGGTTGGATGAACAGTAGACGGTGGAGGGGTGCCCGTGGAGGGGTGGTTGAACAGGACCCCGTGGTGTGGAGTGCTAGATGAACAGTAGACGGTGGAGGGGAGCCCGTGGAGGGGTGGTTGAACAGTAGCCGGTGGAGTAGCGCGCAGTGGAGGCTGGATGAACAGGAGCCCGTGGAGGCTGGAGGAGGTCGACGGTAGCCCGTGGAGGCTGGAGGAGGTCGACGGTGGAGATGAACAGTATCCCGTGGAGTCCCGTTTTGCGGTACGCCACACCCCTCCCAATGAACAGGACCCCCGTTTCGACCGTAGGAGGTCCGTTTCGTCCGTTTTGCGGTACGCCACACCCCTCCCGATCAATAGGACCCCCGTTTCGACCGTAGGAGGTCCGTTTCGTCCGTTTTGCGGTACGCCACACCCCTCCCGATCAACAGGACCCCCGTTTCGACCATAGGAGGTCCGTTTCCTCCGTTTTGCGGTACGCCAGACCCCTCCCGATCAACAGGACCCCGTTCCGAACGTAGGAGGTCCGTTTCCTTCGTTGTGCGGTACGCCAGGCCTCGTTTCCATCGCCTGTTCCGTCCAAGCCCTCCCGATGAACACGACCACGCATTCTGTTCCGACCCAGCCGGTGGGCTCCCACGCGTTCCGTTGCCTCCCGATGAACACGACGCATTCCGTTGCCTCCCCATGAACACGACGCATTCCGTTGCCTCCCCATGAACACGACGACAACGCTGTTTCTCCGTTCCAACCCAGCCATGTACACGAGCCCTGGCCGTACGTATGCGCGAGTAGGCGTTCGAGACCCCGCCCGTATGTACACATATGTGGCCGTATTTTCTTTCTTGCACCCTGGCCACTGTATGTACGTGTACATGCTACGTGCGCGCCTCTACTACGACACGTACGCGCCTCTACTACGACACGTGTGCACCTCTACATCCACCAGTATATATGTACGTACACGTTCGCGACCGGAATGACAACGCTACGTACGCTTCGACCAGGTGGGTCCCGACTGTCAGGCACTTCCTTGCCTACGAAGATGTAGCTAGTGGGTCCCAGCAGTCAGGGGGGCGAATCATTTTTTTTGCCCGGACGCACTTCCTAGCGTGCGAAGATGTAGCTGGTGGGTCCCAGCAGTCAAGGGCAAACGTTTTTTTCGCGAAATACGGTGGCCCGTCCGGTGGGTCCCCGCTGTCAGATGGAGGAATAATTATTTTGCATGTAATAAGGAGGCACTTCCTTGCTGCGGCCGTGGACCCAGCTGTCAGCCTCTCCACATACAGTCCACGTCCGATGGAAGCCGTTCCTTGACCATGTTGACCACGCCGCACTGAGAGCACCAGGGCGGTGGACGACGGCGATGCCTAGGAAGGGGACGACGCGGAGCCGGGGAAGACGCGGCAGTGGATGCCCACGCATAGAGGAGTACGAGGGTTCACTGGTTCGCTGCAGTGTGTGGCTACCGTCGCCGCAGAATAACAGGGGGTGTGGGTGAGTAGAGGGATGGCCTGGCCAGCGGTGGGAGTAGTAGGGGGCGGTGAGGCCTCCGCCGCATCGCAGCCGGCCACGGGAGGCAGGAGCACGAGGCAGGACCGGCGCTGGTTTGGGCGGCTGGAGCAAGAAGACCAGAGGTTGAAGAAGCACTACGGCCGTTGGATGGACATCGTACGGTCACTGGAGCTAGAATCGTGCATATTGACTAAGTTGACAAAGCCCTCCGTCCCCATCAACTTAGTAGGCCCACAAGTCAGCCTGCCACTATACTGGGTCCCAGCTAACGGGGGAGTATTCATTTTTTTGTGCGTAATAAGGAGGCACTTCCTTGCGTGCGAAGATATAGCTGGTGGGTCCGAGCTGTCAGCGGCGGTAACGTTTTTTTCGCGAAATACAGAGGCCCTTTCGGTGGGTCCCTGATGTCAGGTGGAGGAATCATTATTTTGCGCGTAATAAGGAGGCATTTCCATGCGTGCGGCCGTGGACCCAGCTGTCGGCCTCTCCACGTACAGTCCACTTCAGATGCATGTCGGTCGTTGACCACGTTGACCAGGCCGCGCCGAGAGCACCAGGGCGGTGGACGACGGCGAGGCTTGGAAGGCAACGACACAGAGGCAGGGAAGACTCGGCAGTTGTTTCCCACGCGGAGGGGAGTACGACTGTACGAGGGTTTACTGGTTCGTCTGCCGTCGCCGGAGAATAACAGCAGGTGTGGGTGAGTAGAGGGATGGCTAGGCCAGCGATGGGAGTACGGTGGGGCGGTGAGGCCTGCGCGGCAGCAGAGCCGGCCGCGGGGAGGAGGGAGTAGGCAGTCCCTCCGACGCTTGTTTGAGCGGCTGGAGCAAGAAGAGCAGAGATTGAAGAAGCACGACGGCCGTTGGATGGCCATCCAACAGTCACTGCTTGTGCGTCAACCTTTTTTTAGGAAAGCCTCAAATCTATGGAAAATAGCATACAGCCCATCTGCCATTATTTCTAATAATTTACAGCCCATTTGCTAATTATTAAGGTTTTTTTGGAGCCCATATTCTTTTTGTTAGCATTACAGCCCATATTGTGGCCACGGTTAAAAAATTATATGAAATTTTGCATATTTCGGTGCGGTCCGAACTGTTTTTAATCCCGAAATTTTGACTCACATTCAAATTGATTTTAAAAATAAATGTATATCAATATAAAATCCAACAAATTCTCCACGCATAAAAATTAATGTAATTTAAAATCTCGAAAGGAAAAAAAAGATATTTGAAACTAATTGCCGGTTTGATGTGTTTTAAAAATGTACAGCCCATTTCTCATTACTGATGGGCCATTTTCTCGGCCGGCCGAATGGAAGCTCTCCTCGTCTTGAAAGATTCGCAGCCCAACACGCCTGACAAAGCGACTTACCTGGCAAATCACAAAAATACTGGGCTGTGGCCGTGGACCCAGCTGTCAGCCTCTCCACGTACAGTACTCTTCCGATGGAAGTCGTTCCTTGACCACGTTGACTACGCCGCGCGGAGAGCACCACGGCGGTGGACGACGGCGAGGCCTAGGAAGGGGACGACACGGAGCCGGGGAAGACGCGGCAGTGGAAGCCCATGTGGAGAGGACTACGAGGGTTCACTGGTTCGGCTGCGGTGTGAGGCTGTCGTCGCCGCAGGGCCTGGCCAGCGGTGGGAATAGTAGGGGCGGTGAGGCCTCCGTGGCAGCACAGCCGGCCACGGGAGGCAGGAGCATGCGGCACGACCGGCGCTGCTTTGGGCGGCTGGAGCAAGAAGACCAGAGGTTGAAGAAGCACTACGGCCGTTCGATGAACATCGTACGGTCACTGGAGCTAGAATCGTTCATATTGACTAAGTTGACAAAGCCCTTCGTCCTCGTCAACTTAGTAGGCCCACAAGTCAGCCTCCCACCAAGGTGGGTCCCAGCTAGCCGGGGGAGTATTCATTTTTTGTGTAATAAGGAGGCACTTCCGGTGGGTCCGAGCTGACAGCGGGGGAACGTTTTTTCGTGAAATACGGTGGCTCGTCAGGTGGGTCACAGCAGTCAGGGGCAAACGTTTTTTCGCAAAATACGATGGCCCGTCAAGTGGGTCCCTGTTGTTAGTTGGAGAAATCATTATTTTCCGCGTAATAAGGAGGCACTTACTTGCTGCGGCCGTGGACCCAGCTGAGACTCTCCACGTACAATATACTTCCGATGGAAGTCGTTCCTTGACCACGTTGACCTTGCCGCGTTCCGTTGCATGCATGCGTCCATGGGCGTGGTGCGTCCCCACTGTTAGCCTCTCACGTACAGTCATCTTCCGATGACTCTCGGTTGTTGACCACGTTGACAACACCGTGTCGAGCGCACCCAGACTGGAACGACCCGGAGATGGGGAAGACGGGGCAGTGGAGTCGCAGATGGAGAGGAGTGGGAAACTTCACTGGTTCGGGTGCGCCGCAGCACAGCCGCGGTGCCGCCCACGGGAGACAGGAGCAAGAACAGAGGTTGAAGAAGGAGCACGGTTGTTGGATTAACATCCAACGGTCCAGCTGCTAGAATCATTTGTTGATTAAGTTGACAAAGCCATGCGTACACGTCCACTTAGTAGGCCCACAAGTCAGTCACCAAATCTGACGGGTCCCAGCTGTCAATGGGATGAATAATTTTTTTCGCAAAACAAGGAGGCACTTCCTTCCGTGCGAAGATACAGCCGGTGGGTCCCAGCTGCCAGGTGGAGGAAACATTTTTTTTAGCTTAATAAGGAGGAACTTTCCTTGCGTGCGACCATGGACCTCGTGGGTCCCAGCCGCCAGGCTCTCCACGTACAGTCCTCTTCCGATGAATCTCATTTGTTGACCACGCCGCACCGAACGCAGCGAGGCGGTGGACGACGGCGAGGCCCCGGACGGGAACGACTCGGAGATGGGAAAACGCGGCAGTGGAGTCGCAGATTGAGAGGAGGAGAAGGGTTATAACTGGTTCTGTTGCGGCATGGGGCTGTAGTCTGTGTAGTAACAGGAGGTGTCGAGGGGTGGAGGGATAGCCTCGCCGGCGGTGGGGTAGCGCTTCGCAGCGATGCGTGCTAAGCAGAGCCGCTAGCCGCCGGAGGCCAGACCAGGCGGTCCCGGCGACGCTGGAGGAAGAAGACGAGAGATTGAAGGTGCATGCCGGCCGTTGGATATAAATCCAATTGCTGTGGATGACACAATCATTTGTTGACCAAGTTGACAACGCCCTGCGTAGGCTTCGACCTATTGGCCCACATGTCAGCCTGCAAAAATGTGGAATATATTTAACCCATGTTTTCTAGAATGTACAGTCCATTTGCTGGGCTGGGTGAACAAATAATTTCGCGTCAATCAGGCCCATTTATATTTTCTAAGAAATCCCAGCCCATTTGCACTTCCTTGAAATACACGTATTAGGTGGGCTCATTATATATATAATGTTATGTTAGAAGGAGCAATTAATATCAAAGAATAAACCAGAGAGGCACATTTTTTATATATATAATTAAGAAATTAGAGAGTTATTTCTCAAAATAAAAATGAGCGCGTTATTATTAAATTGGTCCTTAAAATCTTCGCAAGCTTTTGTACGCAATCACCAGGATTTTCCTTGCGTGTGAGTCAAAAACAACCAGGATTTTCCTTGCCAACTTCCGTTAAACATTTACTTTTATAAGTTAATAACACGTGGGATGTTTTTATAATGTATATATAAGTCTCTATAAAATATACGATCATAGTAATAATATAAATATATATAATGTGGTTAGAAGGGAAAACATAAATTGGACACAACATTACTTTTATAAGAGACCTGCGTTTTATACCCCACAGTAGGCATACTAACAAGTTCATACACAAATACAACAGAAAAGGTAAACATTCATATCAAACTCAGGTTCACAGGACACGTTCATATTCATAGCCAACATTCACTATCAACAACTCAAAAGATTCATATATACACAAGCTCGGCATATCTATGCATCCAAATGATTGATAGATCACACGACAATATTCATACATAATTCACAAAAAGATTCAGATATACACATGTTCAGTATGTTTATGCATCCAAATGATTGAGATCACAGCCAATATGATCCATGGACGAACTTTAATTACCTAGGGTACAGACTGGTAAATGGTGTTCAATCGGAGGTACTTCTTGCTAAAATTTGTTCTTGTACGAGTAAACTTTCAAGTACATAAGAGGCAGCACACACAATCTGAACTTTGCTTGTAGGTTTATCCTCAAATAGTGGCCTCGTGCCGAGGGAGGTTTGAGCAACTTGGCCACTACTTTCATCCAACTAGTTTACTGGCTGATCTTGGTCCTGTATCTCGCCAAAATTCTACATTGCAGACGAGAAAGGAGGCGGTTGAGAAAATGAACCACCCAAATTTTTTGTGCAGTTCAACTGAAATGGAGCATCCTTGGCGTGCAGACTGATTAAGTGCCAGATGAATATACGCGTCAACCAACTTGTCTGGAATCTTTAGACTCCATGCCATATAGTTCGCTACCATATGTGCCGATAACCAAAAGGCACAAGTTGGGACCAAAGGCTGGACTGCGTTTTTCTGGGCTATGCACCAAGCAATATTTTTGGCGTTCACTCTCCTAATACTTGGAGTTTGACAATTGGTTGACGCCGGTTGATACTCGAATGAATATAGGCACTTCTTGTCAACATCGATGCTTGTCTGAGTGAACTTTGGAGTACATAGCAGCAGCATAAGTACCTGTCCATCTGATCATTTTGTGCAGTTCTACTGAAATCACCCGATGTAATGATTTGCCTGCGAGTTCAGGCTCCAAATTACTCCTTTATGAAATTGGCAAACAATAGCACAATACCACCAATACATATGACAGGCACAATAATCAGGATAAAGACCAGTACCAACCTGTGTGAGGTAGCACATCAATTACTATTTCCTTTGACTGGAAGCCGAGATAAGCCAAGCGACTGACAGCAATGGAAGAAAGCAAGCGGAGATTAGCGATTGGCAGGAAAGGACGAAAGCTGTCGAGGCAATGAAGCACCCAAAGTTTTTGTGCAGTTCCACCAAAATCGAGCATCCCTGTTGGCACATATATTGAGAGAGTGAGATTACTGTAATAGTGGGACTAGTTGATGAAACATACACTAACAAATAGAAGCACCCTCATTATCTTAATGGGTAAAGTTAGCAACATAGTAGTCTTGCTTAAAGAGAGGTATAGTTTATTTAATCAGTGCCAATTAGCTCAACTCAACACTCAAAGCATTGCCATTTATCATAGGTTGCAAAACTTTAATGTGCAAAGATAAAGGAGTTTCTCATGACAGTAGCACAATACAAATAGAGATGACAGCAAACTAATATGGATGAAGGCCTTAGGCCCGTACCAACCTGAGAAAAAAAGCTTATTCATGTAGTCCCATAAGAGATGATAAAGCACTCACTGGAATCACACAATAGTATATATTTTTGTGCACTTCAAATGTATGGTTGAAATCACTCTTGTTTACCAGTGCTGAGATTATATCGAAAGATTATCAAGAACTTCCAGCAGAGTTAAAGCACTGGCTGGGATACAGTTCATTGTATTGTCTTGTGTAGTTCCACTAAAATGTATGATTGGCACAACATGATCCCTGTTTGCACAAGTAGGAACAAGGTGAAACCTTCATTAGCTTAGTGAGAAAGGATAGGAAGACATTAGCATATTACTCAAACAGTAGCATCAAATTCATGATGGACAATACGCAAAACATTGCCTCATTGAACCAATGGCAATAAATTGACATGCAAAACAGTAGCACTATTATGTCATGACACTAATAATATTCCCTCCCTGCTCCACCACATGATTCACCTCCATAGACAAACATACACACATACATGATTCAGCATAGGGTCCTACTAAAGATTTGTTTAACTCCAACAGGAAAATTAGGCATTAATAAATTAGCGGTACTTAAGTACTCCTAATTAATTAAGTGAGACAGCAGAAGTGGAAGGGCTCCCTGGAGGATCGTCTCACATGTAAGGTAGTCGTTGCCGGAGCACTTGAATGGCCTCGACTGAGGCCTCTGGCTTCAGCAAGATCGCCTTGGCACTGTTTATTCTTCTTCTTCTTCCTCTTCATACTCTGTTTCTCTTTCTCCTCACCAGTTGGTGAAACCAAGTACATGATTGGCCTTCTAATTCAGAATTGGTTTTGTCAGTGAGGGAGTACAAGTGTACTAGTAAAAAACAGCATTATTTTCTCATGGCAGTCGGAAAATAGAGATGAACACATGCATTAAATATCATTCTTACCTAAAGGAAGGTTATGGCGCCAATATGGTGATGAGGATTGGAACACAGATCTCCCTTTGTGCAGTTCCACCAAAATGAACCAACTGTTCCATTCTGACATTCCAGTTAAACAGCACAAAAGTCACTTCTTTTAAGAAGAGTTTTGTGCAGTGCACCAAAAGGTCACAACAGCAACCAGGTGAATTGGATATCCCTGTTTGCACAAAAAGGCACAGAGGAAACAGTCAGAGTCTCAAACAATTACAGGCAAAAACATTTGGCTAAACTTGTCATGGCTTATAACAGTGGCATGGCTTCATTTTTACCAGGGACATTAGATTAAGAACAGCTAAGGCTGCATTCGATTCACAGGTTTGGTGCAGGATTTTCGTAGGAACACAATTCCTACGGTATTCTTTCCCTTCCAACCGTTCGGAACACGGGAAAGGTGAATAGTGTTTCATAGGAAAGCTGGTCTGGTAGTATTGATTCCATAGGATTAGAAACATCCACGCGCTGCTCATTTTTTGGGCGGAAGCCCGAGGCAGGCGCTCGCTGCCATGCGTTAGACAGGTTGCTGTGCTGTGTTGCCGGAATAGAAAAATCAACCTATGTGTGGTACATGAGGTGTGGACAAGAGTAGTCACTGTGCAGCTGAATAAACAAATAGCATCTCATACTGCCAAGCATGCTACTCTAAAAAACAAATCTGTACATTCCGTAGTCCATCCGAACACATTCTCTTGAGAGTTTCCTCCGGTTCGATGTTCCATAGTTTTATACCTACATTCCTTTCCTATTCCTCTATTTTCATCAAGACCTATGTTTTCTGCCCCTTTATTCCGAACGGAGCCTAAATATTTGGTATAAGGGCATGGGGCAGTGGGTGCACCAGCAGTCCAGCACCATGTACGTAAACAGGGGCATAAAGTGGTGATTCATAGTTTGTTGCCCCGAGAAACAAACATCCAAGAAACATATCTGGGTTGGTCCCATTTTTGTTCACTCTAGCCACCTACTCCTATGTGTGGATAGCAAATCTAGTCCTGGTCATACCACTGTGTACAGCGTTACCCCTATATTTCCCTTTTCGACCAAGAGACCGGTTGGATGACCCGTCTGTACTACTTTCACCCCCTTTCCTTCCTGTTTGTACCAAGTCCGATGTACATACTAAATTCCCCCACCCCCACTTTATTTCTTGTTTGAACCAAGTACTCCCTCTGTCCGGAATTACTTGTCATCAAAATGGAGGTGTCTAGAACTAAAATACATCTAGATACATCCATTTCAATGACAAGTATTTTCGGACGGAGGGAGTACAAGATTCGACTCCATGAAGTAGCTTTACCTCTAACAATAGAAGAAAAAAATATGTGACGTTGGACCATCCGATCGAGAGGGGCTGAGAGGTAGAAAATGATGCACATGCAGCGACGTAGCGAGATGGGGAAGTAGAGCTAAGGCGGTTTCGAACGAAGATCTACCTGAAGGTCGTCGGGATGTGGATAGGTGGGCGGCGGGAGGCCGGATCCGCCCACAGGCAACGACGAAGGGATCGGAGGACCTCCCGCGCCAACGCTCGGCCAGAGATAACGGTGCGGCCGATAGTGGGTCTCCTCCCTCGCTGTCGATGACGGCCTAAACGCTGCCCCTCCTCCCCTTCATCGGCGGAGGGGGATACGTCCGGATCTGTAACCAGCGGTGAGGATAGAAAGCCAGTGTTTTTGAAGGGAGAAAGACAGTGTTACTACCCCTATCTTGTTTAGATCTGGAGAGGATGAGAGTGTGTGAATAGAGCAACCCTAGCAAGCAAGCGCGGAGGCTCCGGCCTATATATACGTAGTGGGGTAGTTTTCCTTTTTCACTCCATCAAAACAATCGTTTAAAATTGTGTACTACTACATGCCAGGTCGCGGTTTTTTTAGTTGTTGATTGCTTTTTGAGATAGCTACCAGCTTGTTCCAAGTGGTGTTACGGTGTGCCAGGTCGCACTTTGTATCGTTCAAGTCTGGTACTACAAGTCCCTCCATTAAATGAACAACCACCCCCTCGTAAAAATTGTGAATAAGTCCACGGCTAAAATTAGCGGAAACGTGGGTTGCCCCAACATGCATTATTATTTATATTTTCTACTCCCTCCATTCCTAAATATAAGTCTTTTTTATAAGCCACACCTAAGACAAGAATTTTTTTATTAGTAGTGAACCCCACATGTCATAGACACAAAAATTGTGGCAAGATTCCCTTAGGCAAGCCAAAGTGTGTCTAACAATTTGAGCAACTCAGGTTAGGCAAGTGTGGCAAGTGTGGGAAAAATAATGTGGCAACATAAGACAAACATAGTCACAATCGAAACAGCCCCGTAATTTTTTGTGACATGCATGAAAATTTGGTTAGTTAAATTTATAGTCAAAATTTGGCAAGGTGCATCAAATCAACACATGCAAGTATCAAAAGGAAAGTCACGGCATGCATGCATGCGTTGTACTCCCTCCATTTCCAAATATAAGTCTTTTTAGAGATTGCAACAAGTGACTACATACGAAGCAGAATATGTCTACTCCTACATACGAAGTAGCCCATTTGAAATGTGTAAAAAGACTTATATCGAGTGCAGTGCTTTGATGTGTCGCGTCAACTCGTACAAGACCGGGAAATTTGATTACTACAATGCCCTCTCCCTCGCGGACTGAGCTCCGGTGCCTTAACTGCACCTGCCTTTGGCTGCATGACAGGGGGGCCAACCACCTGTTGGGCCCACCTGTCATAGACGCAAAGGCAGGAGCAGTAAGTAGAAGCTTTCGCTACACGCTATCCCTCCCGCACGAGGTGGACGGACATGCAGCAGTGGATTCGATACTGTAGAAGTAGGAGTAACATCATTGTTCGTCTTCTCGAAGAGGCGAAGAGCCAAGCGCAAACCAAACGTGGCAGTTGCGAACGCTCGCGTGGTGCGGTTCCTTGGAGTACTAGCCAGGCTCTTGCATGAGACAAAATTGCTATTGTTTAACAGTTAAACTCCATTATCCATTGGTTGATACTCATTCTGCATAGGTCCACGCGCTTAGCACCGTTTCCTCCTGGGGTCACCAATGTTTATTTGCTAATTAATAGCATTGCATGCAATGAACTAGCCATTGCAAGTCATTAAAAGCATGCACACCTCTCATCTCTTATTGGTTGATATGTCAAGAAACAAGAAACAAGGTAGAAGTTAATACTCCCTCCGTCTAGGTGTGTAAGTCATCTTACGTTGTGCACCGCGACCAAGGTGGAGAGGAAAACGAGAAAACTTAATGTCTTTTTATTAATTAATAGTGTTGCATGCAATGAACTAACCACTGCATGTCATGTTTGGTAGTCTCAAGTCATTGAAAGCATGCACGGCCCACATCTCTTATTGGTTGATATGTCACAAAACAAGAAACAAGGAGGGAGTTAATGTACCGTGCCTAGGTGTTTTGAGATTATTTGGTTTTCGTAAGGTGACTTACACACCTAGACGGAGGGAGTATTTGGTTTTCGTAAGATGACTTACACACCTAGACGGAGGGAGTAGTATAGCCCTGTAAACCGGAAAGGAGTATTTGCCTTTCTAGAGATTTCAACAAGTGACTAGACTACACCGTGTGCAGTACTCCCTCCCTTCCGGTTTATAGGGCTCAAATCTCAAATCTCATGAACCAAGGCATTTTGCGATTGGAGGAATGTATCTCGCACTTTACAAAACTACCCTAATTAAACTCATGCATTAATTACGTAGTTCTCTCGTTTTCCTCTCCGCCTTGGTCGCGGTGCACAATATTGAGCACTCCTATATGACTAGCCGCTCTATCTACATGCGGGACATTTCAAAGCATCTGGGCCCGCGTTCCATCCACCAAATCACAGCGAGGTGCTACAGTCGAGACTCACCTGTCACCCCAGTGTGGCCGTCATGACCCGTCATATCACAAAACCCACACCTTTACCAGCAGTGGTAAGGTGGCCTCCAAGTTGGACTGGACGAAGCAACCATCATTTCACTGGAACGCTCGTTCAAGCCCTTTCTTTCCTTTCTTGAAGAAAACCTCACTCCAGGCTACACTTCTGCCATTTTTCTTCTGTACTGACGAAGGAAAGGTGGGCGAATCAGTTATGCTGCTATATTTTCATTCCAAGAATCTTCTTTTTGCGAAGCACCGACCGATTCTCACATCCTATTCTTTTCCCGTTTTCATTGCGATTGTGGTTTCCTTTCGATTGCTTTTTGTTTGTCAGTTCATTGATGGATCCTGGAGCACTAGGCAAAGAGTTGCCGGCGGACAACCCACTGGAGACAGCGATCTCCAGGAAGCGAGCACCGACCAACGAGTTGACCATGTTGGCGGGCCAACCCATGGAGACGAAGAACTCCAAGAAACAAGCACTGGCCAAAGAGTTGAGGACGTTGGCGGACGAACTCCTCAAAGAAAGTTGGAAGAACAACAAGGGCCCCACCGTGCCTACCCCAGGAACTCTGATTGCCACCTATGTGAGGCTCAAGACCGAGTTTGAGGAGATAGTCGCTGTTGAGAAGCAGTATTCCCCTGGCAAGGTGATGGCCCCCATCGAGGACGAGGAGATGGCCCCCGGAGGGATGAGATCCCTGGTGAGCTGCACAAGGTAAAAAATAATGGCTTATTACCATAGTTGTGGTTTTTGATTATTTGCAATGTGCTTGCTAATATGTTAGGGTTGTGCAGGTGCCGGTGGACGTCCTTGATGATTCCGATGTCGTGGCCCATCCTGTTGGCATCGCCCCGGAGATCGATTCCGATGCCGCTGTCCATCCTGTGGACATCGCCCCAGAGATCGATTCTGATATCGCGGTCAGTCCTGTGGACATCGCCCCAGAAATCGATTCCCATGCCGCTGACCGTGCTGTGGTCATTGCCCGAGAGATCAATGACAAGAAATAGTTGGTCGCGCTAATCCTTCAGGGTAGTTTGCATTGCCCTGTGTTTAATTACCAGAATGATGCGTGTTATCAAACCATCTTAGGGCTAGTGCACTGTCTTGTGTGGGCGGATCTTGCTACTTTTGTTTGATAGTGAATCATGCGATGAATCATGCGAAGCCTCTCCGAGTTATGGAAACAGATGTATCCTCACCAGCTTTTGATGTAATATATGGCATGCTTAGATGTAAGTTTGAACTGTTTATCATATCAGCAGGGCTTGTTTGATGATTCTTAGTGTTAGTAGGCTAGCTACTGTGCGAGCTATAGTACTTGCAAAACACTCACCGAAGAGAAACGTTGGGGCTGATGAGCTCGTGGTACGCTTATACTTATCCCTCGTCGATCGACCAATAGCCCTAGCTCCTAAAATTGTAGGCTTAGCGATCGCTCAGACAATAGTCGACATACATTCAGGCCTCATTTGGTTCATAGGGTAGGAAAATCGTAGCAAAAGTACTGAGAACGTGCAACACAAAATCATAGCAGTGCAGAGACGTACTCCCTCCGTTCCAAAATAGATGACCTAGGCGGGCTAGTTTCGCCTAGTGGGTTTCAGTGATATGACGTGGTACAGTGCCGTCCAGTCTTCGCGTGTTGTAGCAGTATTGCGGGTATAGTAAGTTTTCTTGAAGAAGCAGAATTCAACGAAGTCATGATGGTTCCTTCGTCCGAACAAATTACAGTGGGAAAGGTTGGGCCTGCGATACGACTGGGGTAGACCAGGATAATTTTGTGCATGGCAGGTGGACCAGGATGGTCGACGTCCCACATGTCAGTGAATGAAAGTATTCTTTCCGATATAGAGGACGAGCAACGAGTATTCATTGTTTATTTTTTATGAAAGCTATTGTCTCCACTGTTACGACGGAGGAGTGTGAAACACGGCAGCCCAGTGAACTTGGCATGTGCACCACTCCCCCCTTCCTCATGTAATGCCCAGGTTAAAACATTTTCTCACTTTCTCTCTATCTATTTCCTCTCAAATGTTTTTTACCTTTCTTTTTTAAGACACAATTGTTTTTATGCCTTTTTTAGAATTATTTTTTATACCTAGGAGCACGTGTAGAGACGGGCTCTTGCAGAGCCCACTCCTTGACTTTGTCAATGCCTCTCTCTCCTCCACATAAGGAGTACTACTTGCTATGCATGCATGCAGCGGGCAGCTGGCGTCTTGAGGGGCCAGGGCGGTGAGAGCGGGCTCCGGAAGCGGTCCGGACTCCAGCATGGCCCACCTGACATTATCACCATATATTTCTTGGAGTCCGTGCGCGGCGGGCGGGCGATCTCTTCTCCCTCCCCCGTTTCTCTCTTCTCAGCCGACGCCTGCCGAGCGATTAGATTTTGGCTATCGAGGGTTTATTCTATTACGGTCCCACATGTCAGTGAAATTGCAAGCCAACGCGTGTCCCCTCTGGTGAGCGGCGTGCGAGCCAGACTGTCGGGGTTGCGACGCGTACGAGTCGTAAGTGTGCCACCTTTTCCTTTAGAACTTGCGAAGAGTAACATTTTCGCGCGATCGATCGATAGAAATCCAGAACAAAATAACGAGGGCGGTGCTTTCCCGCTCGTTAGGCGGGCTAGTTCGAGTGATATGACGTGCTACAGTGCCATCCAATTGCTCCATTTTTATGTAAGCAAGAGTTTACACTCTTACGCGGGAGGAGTGCGAAACACCGCGGATCTGATTTTGATCGAGGGATAACTGTTCCCTGCCAAATAATGGAGGATTGTTAGCGATTATAGCATGATAGTTAGGGCATCTCCAGCGTTGGCCCACAAATTTACACCGGCATCTGTCCGAGAACACCGATGGATGCCATCCGATGCTGCCCGCATACCTTTTGACAACTATATGAACTAACCGGACGAAATTCGTGCAAACAAAGCAAATTTCAAATTAACCGGATGAAATTCATTACATTTCGAAAACTTTTCCTACAAACTGGACGAAATTCATGACATATTTCGCACAAACCGTACTAAAACCTAGTGTAAACCTAATCTAAACGATCGCCGGCGCCCGACCACCATGTCCGGCCATGAACCCGAGAAAGCCGGCCATTGCATTTGCCTCCTCCTCATCCGCCTCGATAACCTCCTCCGGAGCACAAGGTTCTGAAGATTTCCACCTCCACGTCTCCGTCAAGCGGCTAATCGGCCGCCGATGTTTACCCCACCAAGCTTGGCGTCGACTGAGTGGAGTAGCGGTGGCCTTCCCGGGACCAGAGCGGTGGCGACCTACCGTGTACTGCTCTTCCTTGCTGCCGGCTGCGCCCGCGCACGCGTGCCGGCTTCGTGGTCGTGGCGGCGGAGGGCGGCTGGGGGGTGCCGGTGATCTCCTTTGTTTGCTCCTGCAACAGTATGTCGAAGAGAGCTTTGGAGCGCGCTCGGAGCGGAGCCGCCGATGTCCCTCGTCTGCTCCTGCGATAGTATGTCCAAGAGAGCTTCGGAGCGCCAGGAGGCCATGGTTGAAGTGGTGCCGACAGAAGGAAGGGACCGGAGGAGAATAAGTGTGGGTCTTTGGCTATGGCTGGGAGCTAGGGCTCAAGTTAATATAGCGGGCGAATGGCAATGAGCCGCGGCAGGCGGATGGACAACTGGTGCCGGAGTAGGTTCGTCGGGCGTGAATGCGGACGCTGCTTCAGTGACTTAACTGTAGATGCGTTTGGGTTACTGACATGTGGGCCCAACAGGCATCTGGCCCGCATGTCAGTGACACACCAATTGCACCTGCAGTTAAGTCCGGTGAATGCGGCATTGACATTCTGGAGAGACGGTGACCGTTTCAGGCGGGAAGCACGCACTAGCGAAGGAAGGGGTTTCGGTGTGCAGTGGCAGTAAGATCGGTCACTCACGATAGTACATACTCCGTACCATACTACCATAGTACCCTCTCTAGCTTAGGCTGTTTTATAGATTGTCGTTGTGATGGACGATATACATGAGCAAGGCGGTACGAGTATGACCGTTGGTGTTGAGCCAGGTGAATACATGCTCGGCGTTCGCGTAGGCCTCCATCAAACGTCTAAACAGTAATGTCAGGCACCGCCGGGGCGCGCAGGTGATGGGCTCGCCGTTTGCGTTGCGCCATGAGCAGGACTTTGATTTAGAGGGCGATGTGCATGCATTAGCATGCTTTGACAGCGTGAGCGTGAGTGTCTGACGCGAAGTATTTCATTTTCATTTGGCTGACGAGGGTGCGTTGCAGTGATGAGTCCATGGTTTGATTCCCCACATACGCATAATTTTGGTTTTTACAGTATTTCTTTCTCCATTGACAGGTAGGCCCGCGTAGATAGATAAAGAACACGAGCTGATGAGGCGCATGCGGACTGTTTCACTGGTCAACCAGACAAATACGGAGCTATACGCTGAGCCAGTGACCGTATAATCACCATATCTCGTATACAATGATCAAAGTGAGCTATCAAGACAAGTTCGATGACCACCAATGCATTTTACTCAGTAATAAATGACCAGGATTGAAGGGGAATCCAAATTTGCTTCATCTTCTGTCCTTGAGCTCTTGACAAACCAATGCACTATACGGTTGTCCGGCCACTCCACTCCAGAGCTCTCACCAAGCGTCGTTCATGCCACCGCGCCGCACACTAACCGGTAAGGCAGCGATGGCATCCCGCCGCGCCGAGTTCCTCGCCGCCCACGACCGCACACAAAATGGTAGGGAAGCGATGGCATCCCGCCGTGCCGAGTTCATCGCCGCTCGCGACCTCACAACTATGTGGGAGGAATTTGAAGATGCCAAGGCCGAATGGGCGGTAGATCAAGAGGCGGCCAAAGCCACACAGAGGGAGCGGAAAAGTCAGAAAGCACTCAAGAAAAGAGAGGCCCGCCGCCGCAAGAAACAAAAGGACGCACGCGCTGCTGCGGAGAGGTCGGCGGAGATCCAATCACGGTGGGGTGTCGCCGACAAAGCCGGGAAGGAGAACGACGGCGTCTGGCCAGCATGTGAGAAGTAGTAGTACTAGTAGTTAGTGTGTGTGTCTGTGTCTGAGTACGAGCATGTACCAATACTACTAGTTACTACTGTAGTTTTTAGAGCAAATTACCAGTACATTAGCCTAGACTAAATGGAAAAATTCCTATCCTAATCATCAAATGGCATCTCTTTCTCTATAGGAATTGAGATGCATGTCATCTCACTTCCTATGATTTTCATATTCCTATCCTATGAACGAAAGGAGGCCTCTGTTGGAGTAACTACTGTAGCTAGCAGTACTGCTGGTACAGTAGTTTTCTTCAAGAAGCGGAATTCAACGAAGTCATGATGGTTCCTTCGTCCGAGCAACTTCAAAGTGGGAAGTGGGCCTGTGATTTGACGGCTCATTAGTCATTGTTACTACGGCGCGACGACCTGGGTGACTCTCCCTTGGAGTTCTGCGTGCATGGCAAGTGGACCAGGATGGTCGACGTCCCACATGTTGGCGAACGGAAGTATTCTTTCCGATATCGAGGAGCAAGGAAACCGCGTGGTATAGTATCACTGCTGATTGGTTCGCAAAAAAATAGTATCACTGCTGATTTATAATTATTTTTTATTTCTGATGAATGCTAGCGTTTCAACTCTTACGACGAAGGGTGCCAAACACGGCACGTGCTGGATGTCCCACACGTCAGCGAAAGGAGTGGGACATGAACAGCGTGGTAGAGCCCAGCGTAAAAAAACAGCGTGGTAGAGCGTCTCCACTTCTTCCACTTCTGGGTCGGAGACCACATGTAGTAGTACTTAGTGGTATGAACGATACAAAGTGCGACCTGGAGAGAAAGACACGTCTAGTTGGAAGGTCTCGGGGCATACATGTAAACAAATATAAAAGTTAATATGTGCCTCCAACTAATATAGTAGTAGTAGAGTACTTAGGCACGTACTCCATAACATCACCGTGCATTGCACGTACAACATTTAGTGGTAGTACGTAGTAAGAGACAAATGCCGCCCAAGAGTTCCCTTGTCGACCTACTTTTGGGTGTTTGGTAGAGTGTATGGAGGGTGCATGAGTCCACACTAGTTTAGCACAAATACACTAGAAGCATGCATGAAGAGGGGTGTTGAGTTGAGCATGCATGAAGAGGGAACAACTATGCTGAGACGAGAACGAAACCAAACACACCCTATATGCCACGCATGTTCATACCATTTGTGCCTTTCTACTTCACTTACTGCGCTACATTACTCAGGTTCGTACATCCACTCATGGGTACGTGTCCGTCTCGTAGTTCCAGTCCCACGTGTTCTTCATATAGATGGAACGATCCTTGCATAACACGTGCACCTTGATGCTAGATGTCTCACGTGTTGGCAAAAGGATGAACAAAGCTCACGTAAAAAAATAGAGTGGAAGAACATAGATTCCGGACGACCGAGAAGGAGCAAGGAACCTCGTGGTGGAGCGTCTGCACTCATAATATTTAATATTATTCAGCGATATAAAATTAACCAATCATCTCCACAGTGGACTGGAAGAGCACGAAACACGGCAGCCCAGTGTAGTTACATCATACTAGTACATGGTTAACCCACGCTATCACCATATTTCTTGGCTTCCGTGCGACACCTATCTCTAGTAATCAAGCAGCCTGTATCGCTTCTCCCTCCTCGTCTCTATCAAAGTGCGGCGGGCTGGCGTTTCTGCCGTCTATTGAGGTCGGTTAACTATCACATGTTAGCGACACGCCAAGAGCATTCTAAAAAAATTCCTTTCACGTTCCGTTTTCAAAAAGAAAAAAAATCCTTTCACGTACGAATTTGCCTGTATGCTTTGAGCAACTTGCATGTCCTATACTGCTCCTGTTTGATACTCTAACTTAGCTAGAGGTTAGACTAACTCATGACTAACCCTGAACTAACTGTAGCCAAAGAGGTGTTTGGGTGACAGGGTTAGATTGACAATAAATGCACTTCATGGAGAGAGAAAAGTGATTTTTCAGTGGTCCCAATGAGAACTATCTCCAGTTAGCACCTCTTGGGTGGGATATTTTTTTTGGTGGGTTCGGTGCAACTTGCTCCAATTTAAACCCTCATGCTTGGATACTTTAGGGCTATTTGAGCCCCAACTAGCTCAAACTAACTCTAACCCATGGATCCAAACAGGGCCTATGGCCAGTCTCGACGCGGAGCAGTCGCGTGCACCGGGAAGCGGCGCTCTCTCGGCCGTCGCGCCACTTCAAAGCCGGCGCCAGTGAGAGGTCGCCTCCGCTCTGGCCGGGCATTAATGCGGCACTGACGCTCCAGGGCGACGCTGACCGTTTCACGCGGGAAGCACGCGCTGGCAAGGGAGTATAGGTTTTGAACCGTTTCAGGTGTAGTACTGGTAGTTTGCAAAACTACTCAATTATTGCACTCAGTTTCCTAAGAAATTGTGGTAAAAAACGTTACTCCACAGCCCGCTTCCCTTCTCCTTCCTCTTCCACCGCCCGCGCACGTCCGCGGGAAGCGACCGGTCAACCCTTATATAGGAGTGCTAGCACAAAAAGATGCATGCATGACCACTAAAATTTCCATAATAAAGCGCCGCTCCGGCCGGAGTATGGCGTATGTTGTTACCTTCGGTCGGCCCATGGCTACCGGGCGACGGCGACTAGAGAAGAGGCGGCGGGAGGGGAATGAATGCAGCTACTGTTTGGGTTCGCCTTCCAGCTTAAATAAATGCGCAGCATCACGTGTACCCGCGGGTGCACAAATTGTAACATATGTGTCTGCTTAAGTGGGCGTCACGTAACTAGTGTGTGTGTGAGAGAGATTCTGAGAGACAGAGTGCATGTGTGCGACTCTACTCTTCGGACATGTACTCAACCTTTTGCATCGGGATATAAGTATAATGGTATTTACTTTAGCTAGTGATTTACGTGGCCATGTTAACGTGGTTGTGTCAAATAAATGTCACTTCCTGCTCGTGATTTGCGTTATATAATTACAAGCAAGATTCTCGTGCATTGCACGGAACATCAATATGCATTTTTTACAGAACACCTGTTGTGATTGACCCATGCAGGAGTAATCCCATGTGTAAAAACTAATGATATCTCGAGAATTTTATCGGAAAACTGGTATCTCGAGAATGTCATCGAAAAAATGAAAGATGAGAGATAAGGCGAGGAGGAGTGGAGCGTGGTGGTGACTGGTGGTCGGAATGGGCGGAGGCATGGGGATGGACGGCGCTAGCAGGCGGCAGCGGCCACCATGCATGCTAGATTGTTCCAGAGACTTATTCCTTTTTTAATTGCTGAGCAATGAGGTTGCGGGAGATAATGATGTGGAGAGAGGTGCGGGTATCTTTTGTAAAATTATCATAGTTTGCTTTCTATCCTCAGATATAGATCATACGGTCTGTATTACAAGATGGCAGGCACACCATCACCGCCAACTCGTTTTTTTATAAGGGTACAGATGATAAGTTTGCTGACTACTAAAGTAAAGTGGAATTTTTCCATGTTATGCAAGTAAATAAAGGTGATTGTTTATCATACGAGTAAGGTTGGATGAAGGGTGGTAGGAACAAATGCTCCGCCTAGAGCATGTGTGTGTGAGATGGAGTCTTAGTGTGTGTGTGGGGTGTATGTGTGTGAGAGAGAGAGAGGAGACAGAGAGAGATGGAGTCTTAGTTTGTGTGTGTGTGTGAGAGAGAGAGAGAGAGATGGAGTCTTAGTGTGTGTGTGTGGGGGGGTGTGCGTGCGTGCGTGCGTGTGTGTGTTTATGTGTGTGTGAGAGAGAGAGATGGAGTCTTAGTGTGCGTGTGTGTGGGGGGTGCATGCGTGCGTGTGTGTGTGTGTGCGTGTGTGTGTTTGTGTGTCGCGGGGTCATCTGTGAAGGATGTAATTTAAGTGTGCATGGCTTCATCATAGAGAGGTGATGTGTATGGCAGAGGCCACCAACGATGGGGTGCGAGAGAGAAAATGCCCGTAGAGAGGGAAGAGAAGGTGTGTGCGCGTGAGAGGAGTCGACATCGAGAGAACGTGTTTGTTCGAGAGACACCGAGGAAGACTACTATATATCGATGGTGCATGTAGGCGGGAATTAAACAAAGGGATGGTCTTATTGGTTTCGGGGATATAGGGGAAGAGTGAGAGGCGGGGGGGGGTAGCTAGAAGGAGATTGTTAAGTGTGAGTGTGTGTTTTACCCATCCAGGCGGAAGTTATGTGCACAAAAGAGGAGAACGATTCGATGTGGCGTTAGGATTGAGGGTAATTAAACGTATGGAGACATAGAGACCTTGAACGTGCATGTGTGAGAGGTATACATGTATACGTGGGATGTGTGTGTGCGCGCGCGCGCATGATCGAGATAAAAGAAAGAAGACATAAGTCATAAGATCAACGACATGGGAGAGACGGATCGGTATGACAATATGCATGCATGTGAGAATGCAGGGAAGAAGGCCCGACAATTGAGCATGTGTTTTTGTCTTTAAGAGATAGTGGCGTGGGCTGGAGCATGCATCTATGGCGAGCAGAGGGAGTGAGGCGCAACGATTGTGCAAAAGAGACCAACCTATAAATGCATATGTATGGAGAGACATATATAGTGTGGGTGATAGGAAGCAAGACTCCGTGCGAGAAAGAAATGTTGACGGAGAAACTACAGATAGATACAGAGATGGAGATGCTAGCTAGAGGGACATCCGCTAGTTTGGGTGTTGGAGATGACCGTCGGGTGGTTCAAAGGGTGAAGTTATATATGTGTGTGAGAGGGCACTTGACTGCATGTAGAGAGAAACATATGTAGTGTGCGTGATAGGAATCAAGAGTGAGGGCGAGAAAGAAGGTTGATGGAGAAACAGATAAATAGAAAGATAAAGATGCTAGCTAGTGTGCGTTAGAGATAGGAGTCGAGTGGATCAGAAGGCTGGGTTATGTGTGTGGGTGTGAGAGAGATAGAGAGAGGGTGCATGTGAGTCACATACAAACAGATATCAGAGAGAAATGAGATCCAGAGAGACGGAGTTTTGTGTCTGCGAGAGAGAAAGATATTTCACAACGAGAGTGATAGCTAGAGAGACATACGAGGGAACGCAAGATATCTCTAGGGAGAGAGGGTGTGTGTGAGCGACATACAAGAGAACAATGGAGAAATATGAGACCCTGGGAGACAGAGTTTGTGTTTGTGTGTGAGAAAGAGATATTGAAGAGGAAGAGTCGTAGGTTCTCATATCTAAGGAGCGAAAGACATCTCTGTATGAGGGGTGTGCGAGTGGCACACATGGGAATAGTAGAGAGAAATGAGACCCCGGGAGACAAAGTTTTGTGTTTGTGTGAGAGAAAGAGATTCCACATGGAGAATCATAGTTAGAGACACATAGCAGGGAGCGAGATATACTTAGAGAGAGATAGAGTGATGAAGGTCGAGGGAGAGAGTACCGTCAGTGTGTTACGAAGATAAAAGATCATTGTCGACATACAGGTAGCACGAGAGATACCTGAGAGACGATGAACGCGTATAGGTCCAGAGAGATAGTCCTATATAAGCATGAGTGATAGCTATATGAGACGAATATCTGGATTAAAGGGGATTCAAATATTTAAACTGGAGATCACGACATCGATAATATCATAACGCAAATTGGTGTATCAAACATGCATATTCATTTGAATTTGGGCACACGTGTAATGTTATATAGTTTATCAATATTGGTGATCCATAGATTCTTCAATTACAAACAATGCATGGTTTATATGCAATTAATGTCTAAACGGGATTACACTATATGTTGCGTGTGTGAAACACATTATACATGTTTGAGAAGTAAAAAAACCCGCATGAAACACACATTAATTGGAGACAGTTAGCGAGGAATGCATACATTGGATTTCAACATAAAGTGGTTTCAAATATTTGAAAATCCAAATTGATGGATACAACCTTATGAATCTGAGATCATGCCATTTGTAAACCATATTTATGTATAAATGGTGTTGTGCTTTTGAAAGTATATATAAAAAATGATGTATATAGAATGTAATTCCAATTGAAAATGGATCCCGCCCGAAAAAAATAGAATACAAACGGGATTCGAATTGAGTTGGCACGGTAAACGTGCACTCTGCAAAATTTGAACGAAGCGGGGAAAGTCGCAGTAACCGCCCGAAACCAAAATCTGCGAGATGGAAATCACTACTGCCTATCCCTGCCACGCAAAGCCTATCTGCTGGATTTCTATAGGTTTCGATAGGGGTAGGTTTGTAATTTCACCCAAACGTGACGTAACCGCCTCTCACCCGGATTCATACACGGTGGGCGCCAAAACACAGTGTGTCCTCGGCCGAAATCGACTCCCTCCCCGATTCATATTCATACACGGTGGGCGCCAAAAACAAACTCTCGTCGGCAAATATTCGGTGTATGCGAGATTACCGTCCTATCCCCAACCGACTAATGTTGCTGTGATGTAGTAGAAATTTGAAACGGGGGCTAAGTTTGTAAATTTCCTCGCATTTGAGACAAGCGCGCCCTGAATACATGGTTCCCCCTTCCTCTCTACCTCCCTTTTCCCCATTCGTACTCCGTGGGCGCCAAAACACCCTCTCCACCCCACCCTCCTCCGTCCGCCGCCGTCCGCCACCCCATCCACCGCCGTCCTCCTCCACCATGCCGGAGCTGATACCCCGACGCCGCCGTCCATTACAAGAGATCGACCTCTCTCATCCACGGCTTCGGACCGGGATCCTTGCATCCCGTCCTCTCGCTTCATCCCCGCCGTCGTCCACCTTGCCGGCGCCGCTCCTACGACCGTCTCGTCCACCGCGCCCCGCCGCCACCGTCTACCCTCCTAGATCTGCTTCCACGCCGCCGACAGCCATCGCTACCGCAGCACCGTCAAATTCTCAGCAGATGCGTACACGGCGCCGCACCAGAGGCGGTACTCTTTCGTATCTGCTCAACTTATTTATCGCAGCAAGAAAATAGATCGCCACTGCTTTACTCTGATTTCTTGTCTTGGTTGCGAAGTTGCCTTTGTCCGGTTTGCACCTTCAGATCCGCCATGGCACGCTCAACACTATACTCCCAATGCTTATGGTTTTCCCCTTTTATATTCCACACTAGTTAAATCACAGTAGACTAAATTTCAAAATTGGGTCAGTCGATTTTTCAGAGCTCGCCGGAGTTCGCCGGTGCGATCGAAGGGGCTCGGGTGGTTGTGGGGCCTCGCCGAACGAAGAAAACTCGACGCGGGTGGGGGTTGGGGCGGGGGTGGGGGTGGGGGTGGCGGAGGAACACAGGCGGTGGGGGCCGGTGGTCCGGCCGGCGGCCCGTGCGGTGTTCTGTATGGGAAGAATCAGAGACGAGGAAGAAGAAGGGTTAGGAGACGTAGGATCTTCATCCAACCGCCTGAAATGGTCGAGAGACAGCTGGGAGTTGCATTCTTAATGCGCTCTGGTTCATCATGTGTGGGCACTGCGCAACCAACATTTTATTATCCAAAATCTGCTTGCTCTTCTTTACCATGTTCCTCTTCCGTTCTTCTTTAATATGTACTCTCTCCGTTCCTAAATACAAGTCTTTGTATAGATTCCACCATGGACTACATATGGAGCAAAATGAGTGAATCTACACTCTAAAATGTATCTGGATACATCTGTATGTGATCCATAGTGGAAATCTCTACCAAGACTTATATTTTGGAACGGAGGGAGTATGATAGTAGTACAGTATGTTCCTTGTACTGAAGATGAGCAGGGACATTTGCAGTGTAGAGGTCTATACGGTCGGTTGTGATGGACACTTTGAGCCTCTTTGATTCGTAGGATCTTGTAAACATAGGAATAGGATTTGTAGTGGCCTGCCCACTTGAATCCTATAAGAATAGCAAGGAAATGCGGGGAGCTGTGTCGCCTTTGAGAGTTACACTGATATTAACAGTACCGCACCTTCACTTGAAGAGAGCTGGTATCCGAAGCCTTTCTAGCCGTACCGGCAATACTAGCACATATATTCCAGCAAGTTCCACTTTGCTGATTTTACTCTGATGCTTAAGGTTTTCCCGTTATATCTACACTATGATCTGTGTAGCTGCTTTGTGTCGCACTAGCAGCAGTCCACTCTTGAAGCTAAACACTGCAATGACTTACAAAATTGGCACCAAGGCATTGAGTGCCATTCTGGATGCAATGAAACTCATACGCTCCCCACCTGTTGATTCTTGTTCAGAATATGATCCTAATGACTATTCTAACCTCGAGGAGTCAAAGGCAGATGGCCTGTCCTGTTCACCCATCAAGGTGCCTGTTCTAATTTGGCAATGTTTTATTGATTGCGGGTATCTTGCATATGTTGTCTTGCATTTCTTCTACTTTGTTGCACCGCCATCTGCTTAGTTTACTCATCATATATGTCGAGATGCCATGCCCATCCATTATCAATACATATTCCATCTGTCATCATACCATGTTTTTCCACTCAAATGTTGTTCTTGTGCATCAGACATCAAAAAGGAAGAGGGTGATTGCCGAACCTGAAGGAGCACCAGCAAAGTCCTTGAAAAACATGGTGGTGCCGGAGAAATCAGACAGCACCCCACTTATATTGGTTGTACAACCAGTGACACAAAACGTAGGACCGACTCCAGCAGACTGTACCCATACTTCACTGGCCACACCACTAGCCCCACCACACAGGACCTGCACTCCAGCAAAAGGTATACCGATTTCATTTGCCATAGCACCAGCTGTACCACAGAAAAATCCCACTCCAGCAAAAAGTACAGCAAGTCCACCGGCCGAAGACCTATCCCAACTGCAGAGACGGCCAATTCCTGCAGATTGGAACCCCATTCCATTTATTCCCAGTTTAAAAGACAATGCTTTCAATGTTGTTAGGGACTACGTGCATATATTCCCATCATGGGAAGATTATTGTGAAGACAAACACCATTTTCACATCTTCCTGTCCAACTTACGTGTAAGTGCTATTATTCATGGTTATTATTTTCCTGTTTTCTGCTGATTGAACACATCAATGATTTACATTACATTGTTGTAACTAGGCGAGGGTCAATCTGGATAGTCATGACGAGCAAAGCTTGCTTGTGCTTTTCAAGGAAGCATTGCAGCAGTATCGGTGTTACCTGAGGAAATCACACTTTGATGGCAAGTCTATAAACGAATTTCCGGTGAAGTCTCCTGTGCTAAATTTAGAAGACATTGAATGGAAAAACCTTGTTATGCACTGGTCTCGTTCCCAGGATGAGGTACTGTCTATGAAATCACATGACAATTTGAACTTCTACTTTTCCGCATGTGCCTTACGGATCTTTTTTGCAGGAAATCTGCTCGAAGAAGAATTCCGGTTTGACAAGAACGACAGGATATCGCAAATATGCTGCCCGCTGCTTTGCTCTTGTTAGTACCTGTTGTCCTGTATCACTGTACTTGCATACATACCTGGTTCATTATGTGACAGCAGTATGCATGATAGCTTGCTTATCAATTGTTCGCTCCAAATTATCTGATCTGTATGAATGGTTACATTAGTGTAGAATATATCCAATGCCAATGTTTTTTTAGCTCTGCATTGTTCTTGTAAGTACATGCTGTCCTTTATCAGTGTACTTATAATGACAGGTAGTTGTTCATGTACCATCACTCTGCAGCTTATTTTCCTTTGCCCTCCATTTTCTACACATCAGATCTATATTTACTCTTACCATAAGGTTGGTACTGAAGAAGTTTAGCTGTGCATTGCTCTTGGCTGTACCTTTTGCCTGTATCGCTGCACTTACATTTATAGCTACTTGGTTATGTAGCATCACTCTTCATCTTATCTTAAATATTCTCCATTTTTTCGTATATTATCACATCTATATTTACTCTTAACAAAATGTAGAATAAAGGCAATGCTTTTGAAGAAGATTCTGTGGTAAACTTCTTGAATTGCCCCCCCCATCAGCATGGACAAGGCCTTTATAGAGCCTGTCTTCACCAATAATGTAAGTTTGTCCATCTCAAGCCTTCAAACTTTGTTGTATATATTTGGTTAGGCATGACTGCAACAGCTGTTTATTTTTGGTGTTTGCATCAAATTGCTTGTTTAAAGTTTATTATGTAGTTCATAAACAAAAGTTTGTCCTTTCTCAATTTAAGTTTTCAGTTGTACAACCAAGTTCCTTCTTCATACCATGTAAATTAAACTATACAGAGCAAGTGATCTTCTTTTGCACTGCATGTATGCTTCTGTTCTTCATCCGTAATCCAGTGGTGTGGTGAACCTACCCACTACAGCACAATGTCATATTCTGCAATGTCTTAACTATGAACAATGTCATATCATTCTACTATTATTTAAACCGTCTCTTTATTTGCCAATCTGAAATGGTATAAATTGACAGCACACTAACCATTGATACTTATGAGTTCTTGATCTGTAATCCAGTGGTGTCGTGAAGCTGCCAACTCCTTCACAATGTCATTTCCTGCCATGTCTTGACCTGAACAATACCATATTGTGTTAATGCAATTTTAAACTGTGTCACTTTATTCGTCAGTAAGAAATGTGATGAATTGTCAGCACTGATACTTTTATGTGCAAAACCTGTCATCTGTCTGCTTGTTTATCTTTCAGAGTGAGGAAGATATAAGTGTTGAACAAGCGCAGTCTCATCATCTTGCTCAGCTGCTTGCGCTGCAGCTCCCCAGCAGGGCTAACCTTTCTTGAACTCTATTGAAGTGCTGTCGGTTTTGTATATTATTTTGTCGGCGTGTTTATTTGCACTGGTGGCGATCTTTGATGCCCAGTGTATGTAATCTGCTGTCTGCTTGTGCTTTATTATCATAGTGGCGAACTTTGATGCCCAGTGGATGTAATATGCCGTAATTTCTTTATTGTATAGTCTAGGTTTTTTCTTATTCACGATGCTGCAGTTATTTTACTGTATATATATATCCTGTCTTCGCAGTAAACCGGCCAAACCGTAAAATTACGGTACATAATCGGGCCGTCATGCAATCACGATGTAGGTTGGGCCTGAAACGTGCCGAACAGCTCACGGGCCGGCAGCAGCCCGAAATGAACCCCGGCCCATGATTGTGCGAATCAAATCACGGGCTTTTAACAGGCCAAAATTGTCTCGGTCCTTGTTTGGCCCAATCAGATATCGGCTGCGAGCAGGCCGGATGCAAACCGGGCCGTAGTTAGGCCCAACTATATGACGGGCTTTTAACAGGCCGAAATTAATATAGGGCCGAAATGTTAAACGGGCCCTTAACAGGCCAAAACTAATATCAGGCCGAATTACTAAGTGGGCCTTTAGCAAGTGGGCCCAAAAGCATAGTGTCCAGTTGACGGGCCGAATCTGATATGGGCCATAATTGAGCCCAAAGCCTCTTAAAGGGCCGGACCTGATCTGGGCCGTAATTTGGCCCAGAACGTGGTAGGCTTTTAACGGGCCGGATCTCATATGGGCCACTATTAGGCCCGGAGCGTGGCAGGCCATTAATGGACCGGATCAAATATGGGCCGGCATTTGGCCCAAAACATGGCAGCCAGTTAATGGGCCGGCCTACTAGGGTCCTCAAAATCTTGTGGGCCTACAGCTGGGCCGGCCCATTAATGTCGGCGAAATCTCGTGGGCCTTTAGCTGGGCCGGCCCATTATGATCCGCAAGAATCTTGTGGGCCTTTACCTGGGCCGGCCCATTATGGCACACAAAAATCTTGTGGGCCTTTACCTGGGCCGGCCCATTATGGCCCACAAAATCTTGTGGGCCTTTAGCTGGGCCAGCCCATTATGGTCCGCAAAATCTCGTGGGCCTTTAGCTGGGCCGGCCCATTATGGTCCACAAAATCTTGTGGGCCTTCAGTTGGGCCAGCCCATTTAAACTTGATGGGCCGGTCCACGTGTCAACATATCATAGGCGCGTCTCGCCCATTGGATGAGTGACACCTGTGCCAACGTGGACCTGACACATGTCTCCTCCAGCCAATGATGATTTTACACGTGGAAAATCCCCATTGGTCGGGGCTGTTAACGGGTTATCAGATCCAAAACCCGACCCGATAGCTTAACAGCGTTCCGTTATGGTGGATGCCACGTGTCGGTCACCCTTGACGAAAGCACTTCTGTGACGCGCGATTTATCATCATGGAAGTGGACACTTCCGTGATGATAATTTTGGTAATGTCATGGAACACTTCTACGACAGCACAGGTATGACTATCTTGATTCTGTCATAAATTTGTCATGGATGTACATGCATGACAAAAAACGCGACCTACTGTGACAAACATGTATCATCACGGAAGTGTATTTTTTTGTAGTGTGTCGCGTTAGCAGCATCCTGCAGTAGTGCTTTATTCTCTGATTTAAATGAATAACCGTCTCGCATCAAACAAGATCCAGATATAATGTTCATGCTTAAGGCTGGCACCAAATAACAATTATTCAGGTCTAAAACTAATCCCGAAGGTAGATGTAGAGGTAGCGTGCCGACGGCGATCACATCGACTTTGGAACCATTTCCCACGCGCATCGTCGCCTCGTCCTTAGCCAATCTTTGCTTAATCCGTAAACCCTGTTTTGAGTTGCAAATATGAGCAACATAACCAGTATCAAATACCCAGGCGCTACTACTAGCATCAGTAAGGTACACATCAATAACATGTATATCAAATATACCTTTTACTTTGCCATCCTTCTTATCCGCCAAATACTTGGGGCAGTTCCGCTTCCAGTGACCAGTCCCTTTGTAGTAGAAGCACTCAGTCTCAGGCTTAGGTCCAGACTTGGGCTTCTTCACTTGAGCAGCAACTTGCTTGCCATTCTTCTTGAAGCTCCCCTTCTTCCCTTTGCCCTTTTTCTTGAAACTAGTGGCCTTGTTGACCATCAACACTTGATGCTCCTTCTTGATTTCTACCTCCGCAACTTTTAGCATCGCGAAGAGCTCGGGAATTATCTTATCCATCCCTTGCATATTATAGTTCATCACAAAGCTTTTGTAGCTTGGTGGCAGTGATTGAAGAACTCTGTCAATGACACTGTCATCAGGAAGATTAACTCCCAGTTGAGTCAACTGGTTGTGGTACCTAGACATTCTGAGTATATGTTCACTGACAGAACTATTCTCCTCCATTTTGCAGTTGTAGAACTTATTGGACACTTCATATCTCTCAATCCGGGCATTTTCTTGATATATTAACTTCAACTCCTGGAACATCTCATATGCTCCATGACGTTCAAAACGTCATTGAAGTCCCGGTTCTAAGACGTAAAGCATGGCACACTGAACTATCGAGTAGTCATCAGCTTTGCTCTGCCAGACGTTCTTAATGTCATCAGTAGCGTCTGCAGCAGGCCTAGCACCTAGTGGTGCTTCCAGGACATAATTCTTCTGTGCAGCAATGAGGATAATCCTCAAGTTACGGACCCAGTCCGTGTAATTGCTACCATCATCTTTCAACTTAGCTTTCTCTAGGAACGCATTAAAATTCAAAGAAACAGTGGCACAGGCCATTGATCCACAACAACATAGACATGCAAAATACTATCAAGTACTAAGTTCATGATAAATTAAAGTTCAATTAATCATATTACTTAAGAATTCCCACTTAGATAGACATCCCTCTAATCATCTAAGTGATCACGTGATCCAAATCAACTAAACCATGTCCGATCATCACGTGAGATGGAGTAGTTTTCAATGGTGAACATCACTATGTTGATCATATCTACTATATGATTCACGCTCGACCTTTTGGTCTCAGTGTTCCGAGGCCATATCTGCATATGCTAGGCTCGTCAAGTTTAACCCGAGTATTCTGCGTGTGCAAAACTGGCTTGCACCCGTTGTATGTGAGCGTAGAGCTTATCACACCCGATCATCACGTGGTGTCTCGGCACGACGAACTGTCACAACGGTGCATACTCAGGGAGAACACTTATACCTTGAAATTTAGTGAGAGATCATCTTATAATGCTACCGCCGTACTAAGCAAAATAAGATGCATAAAGGATAAACATCACATGCAATCAATATAAGTGATATGATATGGCCATCATCATCTTGTGCCTTTGATCTCCATCTCCAAAGCATCGTCATGATCACCATCGTCACCGGCTTGACACCTTGATCTCCATCGAAGCATCGTTGTCATCTTGCCAACTATTGCTTCTATGACTATCGCTACTGCTTAGTGATAAAGTAAAGCAATTGCATGGCGATTGCATTTCATACAATAAAGTGACAACCATAAGGCTCCTGCCAGTTGCCGATAACTTCTACAAAACATGATCATCTCATACAACAATTTATATATCATCATGTCTTGACCATATCACATCACAACATGTCCTACAAAAACAAGTTAGACGTCCTCTACTTTGTTGTTGGAAGTTTTACGTGGCTGCTACGGGCTTTAACAAGAACCATTCTTACCTACGCATCAAAACCACAACGATTTTTCGTCAAGTGTGTTGTTTTAACTTTCAACAAGGGGCGGGCGTAGTCACGCTCGATTCAACTAAAGTTGGAGAAACATACACCCACTAGCCACCTGTATTCGAAGCACGGCGGTAGAACCAGTCTCATGAACGCGGTCATGTAATGTCGGTCTGGGCCGCTTCATCCAACAATACCGTCGAATCAAACTATGACATGCTGGTAAGCAGTATGACTATTATCGCCCACAACTCTTTGTGTTCACTCGTGATATAAACATCTACGCATAGACCTGGCTCTGATACCACTGTTGGGGAACGCAGTAATTTCAAAAAAATTCCTACGATCACGCAAGATCTATCTAGGTGATGCATAGCAATGAGCAAGGAGAGTGTGTCCATGTACCCTCATAGACCGGAAACGAAAGTGTTTTATCAACGGTTGATGTAGTTGTACGTCTTCACGATCCGACCGACCCTAAGCACGAACGTACGGCACCTCCGTGTTTCCGCACACGTTCAGCTCGATGACGTTCTCTCGTTACTCTTGATCAGTGAGGCGGAGGGAGAGTTTCGTCAGCACGGCGGCGTGGCAACAGTGATGATGAAGTTACCGGCACAGGGCTTCGCCTAAGTACTACGACGATATGACCGAGGTGTGTAATTATGGAGGGGGGCACCGCACACGGCTAAAAGATCAACTTGTGTATTCTAGGGTGCCCCCCTCCCCACGTATATAAAGGAGGGAGGGGGAGGCTGGCCGGCTCTAGGGGCGCACCCAAGGAGGGGAGTCCTACTAGGACTACTAGTCCTAGTAGGATTCCACCACAAGGGAAAGAAGGGGAAGGACGGAAGAGGGGGAAGGGAAGGAAAGGGGGGCGCCACCCCCTTCCCCTAGTCCAATTCGGACCCAAGGGGGGGGGGCGGCCAGTCCCTCCTGGCCCTTCATATCTTCCCACTAAGGCCCATAGAGGCCCATTAGTTCCCCGGGGGGGTCCGATAACCCTCCGGCACTCCCATATTTATCCGGTAACCCCCGGAACTCATACGGTGTCCGAATAACATCGTCCAATATATGAATCTTTATGTCTCGACCATTTCGAGACTCCTCGTCATGTCTGTGATCTCATCCGGGACTCCGAACAAATTTTGGTCATACAATCACATAACTCATAATACAAATCATCATCGAACGTTAAGCGTGCGGACCCTACGGGTTCGAGAACTATGTAGACATGAACCAGACACATCTCCGATCAATAACCAATAGCGGAACCTGGATGCTCATATTGGCTCCCACATATTCTACGAAGATCTTTATCGGTCAAACCGCATAACAACATATGTTGTTCCCTTTGTCATCGGTATGTTACTTGCCCGAGATTCGATCGTCGGTATCCACATGCCTAGTTCAATCTCGTTACCGGCAAGTCTATTTACTCATTCCATAATGCATCATCCCGCAACTAACTCATTAGTCACATTGCTTGCAAGGCTTATAGTGATGATCATTATCGAGAGGGCCCAGAGATACCTCTCCGATACACGGAGTGACAAATCCTAATCTCGATCATGCGCCGGCCCCAAACACTGGCAGCGCGCGTGGAGGGACGAGGGCAGAGCATCCGGAGGGATGCGAGAGCAGAGCGTGTGCAGCGGGACGCGAGCAGAGCGCGCCGCGGCTGCCTAAACCGCAAGCAACCACACGCATAGAGTAGTTGAACATGCAGGAAATGGTCGCCTACAAGCCGGCCGATAGTTGCATCGCTGCCTAGAGTGCGGCCGTGTGCTACCACCTCCGTGTAGTCTATAGTCCCCTTTATATTCTGTGCCATACTTTTCCCTCAAATTTAACCAACAAAATGTTAATGCATGTTATAAAAATTATATAATTGGAAACTATGTTCAAATACGAATCCAACTATATAATCTTTGGTGACATGCATTCATATTTTATTAGTTAAATCATACTTATAAACCAGGACGGGGGTATAGTAGGTAATTAAATCACAAACGTTTTTTATTAACTGTATGTGTACGTGGCCTTTCGTCCTCCTCTCGCACGTCTTGTCACCCCGCTGCTGCAGATGGCTTACAGCGCAAGCTTGCGCAGCGCGCGGGGGCGTTCTTTTGGCCAAACGGTGGCTCAAAGTGGCGCCAATGAATCGTTGGTGAGCCCATTCCTGCACAACCTCGCAGGTTCCCACGCAAGCTTCCTGCCTGACTCGGTGAAATCCCCCAGAATCCCAATGCTTACTGGCCTGCTATAAAAACCCTCACGGTCGGCGAGTCCTGCGTCGCATTTTCCCCTCCCTCCCTGTAGCTTATCTCGTCTGCTTCTCCCACAATCGCCAATGGCACCGGTCCGTCGTCGTCGCTCAGCCACTCCGCCGTCATTAGAGGACAGCTCCAGTTGGGAGGCTACACCGCGGCGATGGCGCAGTCCCCGGCGTAGTGTAGTGTGTGTGGTGTCCCTCTTGGGTGTGCGCGGAACACCCACCACATGCTCCGCCACCGCTGCCCGTCGGCAGCTGTTGCCGGCCACTGTTGCCGCCACACCACCGTCGAAAGCCAGGGCCATCTCCCGCTCCGCCGCCGCGACCCGAAGGCTGGAGGTGGCCGTCGTGGCCGCCACCCCACTGCCGGCCATCGTGGCCATCACCCGCTCCGCCACCGCGGCCCGAAGGCGGGAGGTGGTGGTCGTGGTCGCCACCTCATCGTTGGCCGTCGTGGACGCCAGCACACCATCGACCGCCGGGGTCATCACCCTCTCTTCCACTGCTGCCCAAAGGCAGGAGGCGGAGGTGGATGCCCGCACGTGCGTCAGCGACCTTGCACGCTACACCGAGTTCCTGCTGGAGGAGGAGGAGCACCTCGTTGAGCATGCAAAGAGCCTTACCGCCGTCATGGCCGCGGCACACACTGCCTCAGAGGCGAAGAATCAGGAGATCTACAAGGAGAACCACCGCTTCGAGAGGGGTCGTCTAGAGCGACAGAGGGCGTTCGAGGTGAGCGTCGCTGAAGCTGCAACAGCGGCAGGCACCGTATTGCGGTTGCCCAGCTCGTCGGTAGGCTCATCCTCCTCCGCCTCTTACTGAGCGCGCTCGGCAGAGGAGAGGCAGGCGGAAGTAGTACAAAGCCCCTCCGCAGTAGTAGTAGTAGTATTTAGGGGCTATTTTGTTCAGTTCATCTAACTATAGATGTGGTGGAACTGTACAACGTACTTAAAATTAGCTAGTATATATAGTTGAACTAGCTATTTCAGTACGTGGTTGACAACAATTGGGGGAAAGTTTGCTCGGTTTAGCTATCGAGTTGAACTGTTTGTATAAATTAAGAACGACTGCTTAATCAATGAATGAAATCTATGCTTAATTACTGAATTTTAGTTGCAAAAATTAGATACTGGTAGTGATTTTTAGCTTCATATTTTGAAAAATCGCAGTGTTACAAGGTTGACAAATGGCAATGTTACTAGATCAACAAATGTCAATCTTTCCAGTTTGACAAATGGCAACATACCCAATATGACAGATGCAAATCTTACCAAATTGTTTGTAAGTGGTTGCACACGGGTCATCCAAAAGAACCGTTTGCGTTGAAGAGATGCACAAATCCTGCTCTCACTTTGCATCATGTCGTCCCGGGATCGACGGGCGGGGCGCGGGAGGACGGCAACTGGCGGCGCTGAGAGGTAGCGTTCGACGGCAGTGTCCCATGTCGCTGAGGGGGGCGCGCGCACGGAGAGGAAGGCGGGCGGCCATGGAAGTCAAAGGGCTCGCTTCCCAGTGAGCCTACGTAGCGTACAACTCGCACGCTTCCCGCTGAGCCTGCGCATTCGAGGACAGCTTGCACGCCTCTCGGTCAGCCTACGCACCGGACTGTGCTCGTACGCATCCCGTTCAGTCAAGGTCAAGCAGCTGTCCGCACGGCACCTCCTACAGCCATTAAAACCAAGACACGTGGCGTCACGTGAATGGTTAACAGAACGCACACGGTTTGAATTATACAAACATTTGAGATATTAAAGTGGCAACTATTTTTTCAAAATGCCTTTGTTGGCTGTCATTATTCGAGTGCGCCTTCTCTCAAAATGGACACGAAAAATACCACAGCATGTTGGGTGCCATTCCATGATAGCATGCCAAGTTTCATGAATTTCAAACGAGTTTTGGATTTACTAGAATTTAAAAATAAAGTATCTCAACGTTTTGCCGGCAATCAACGGTGCTCTGGTGTTTGAAATTCATTCCCATTTCTTTCATGGGACCTAAGCATGCACCCAAGGACACATATTTGATTTTACAACCAATTTATATGCACTGGAACATGTGCATGTAGTTCAAATTTGAATTGTGCACATAAATGCATTGAAAACTCAGTTAATGCATAAAAATATCCAAAAAAAACCCCAAAAATAAAAAAAAAATTGACACAACACTCCTGTTGTTCTATGTTGACACGAGAAAATTTTTGAAAGCAACAAGAGGCAATGGATATCGTTTCGTCCCCAAAGGTGGACGTTCCCTACCGAAACCATCATGCTTGTTATGAGAAGCTCTGGTTTGTGAGAAGCATATACCCAAACCTGCCCCAAATGGGACAAAAAATTTACCACGACATGTTGATGCCGCTCCATGATAGCATGCCAAGTTTCATGAATTTCAGACGAGTTTTGGATTTAATAGAATTTAAAAACCAGATATCTCAATGTTTTGTCGGCAATCAACGATGCCCTGGTGTTTGAAATTCATTACCATTTCTTGCATGGGACCTAAGCATGCACCCAAGGACACAGATTTGATTTTTCAACCAATTTATATGCACTGGAGCATGTGCATGTAGTTCAAATTTGAATTATGCGCATAAATGCATTGAAAACTCAGTTAATGCATAAAAATGTCCAAACGAACCCCGAAAATCACAAAAATTGACACAACACTCCTGTTGTTCTATGTTGACACGAGAAATTTTTTGAAAGCAACAAGAGGCAATGGATATCGTTTCGTCCCCAAAGGTGGGACGTTCCCTACCGAAACCATCATGCTTGTTGTGAGAAGCTCTGGTTTGTGAGAAGCATATACCCAAACCTACCCCCAATGGGACAAAAATATTACCACAACATGTTGATGCCGCTCCATGATAGCATGCCAAGTTTCATGAATTTCAGACGAGTTTTGGATTTACTAGAATTTAAAAACCAGGTATCTCAATGTTTTGCCGGCAATCAACGGTGCCCTAGTGTTTGAAATTCATTACCATTTCTTGCATGGGACCTAAGCATGCACCCAAGGACACAGATTTGATTTTTCAACCAATTTATATGCACTGGAACATGTGCATGTAGTTCAAATTTGAATTATGCACATAAATGCATTGAAAACTCAGTTAATGCATAAAAATGTCCAGACGAACCCCGAAAAATCACAAAAATTGACACAACACTCCTGTTGTTCTATGTTGGCACGACAAATTTTTTGAAAGCAATAAGAGGCAATGGATATCATTTCGTCCCCAAAGGTGGGACCTTCCCTACCGAAACCATCATGCTGGTTGTGAGAAGCTCTGGTTTGTGAGAAGCATATACCCAAACCTGCCCCAAATGGGACAAAAAATTTACCACGGCATGTTGATGCCACTCCATGATAGCATGCCAAGTTTCATGAATTTCAGACGAGTTTTGGATTTACTAGAATTTAAAAACTAGGTATCTTAGTGTTTGCGGCCGAGTGACGGTGGCAGGGTGCTTGACATTCATTCCCATTTCTAGCATGGGACCGAAGCATGCAACCAAGAACACATATTTGAATTTTCAACCAATTTATATGCATTAGAGCATGTGCATGTAGTTCAAATTTGAATTATACACATAAATGCATTGAAAACTCAGTTAATGCATAAAAATGTCCAGACAAACCCCGAAAAATCACAAAAATTGACACAACACTCCTGTTGTTCTATGTTAACACGAGAAAAAATTTGAAAGCAGTAAGAGGCAATGGATATCGTTTCGTCCCAAAATGTGGGACGTTCCCTCGAAACCATCATGGTTGTATTGAGAAGCTCTGGTTTGTGAGAAGCATATACCCAAACCTGCCCCAAACAGGACAAAAATTTTACCACGGCATGTTGATGCCGCTCCATGATAGCATGCCAAGTTTCATGAATTTCAAACAAGTTCTAGATTTAATAGAATTTAAAAACCAGGTATCTCAATGTTTGCGGCCGAGTGACGGTGCAGGGTGTTTGACATTCATTCCCATGTCTTGCATGGGACCTAAGCATGCAACCAAGGACACATATTTGAATTTTCAACCAATTTATATGCATTAGAGCATGTGCATGTAGTTCAAATTTGAATTATGCACATAAATGCATTGAAAACTCAATTAATGCATAAAATGTCCAAACAAACCCCAAAAATTGACACAACACTCCTGTTCTATGTTAACACCAGGAAAAAAATTGAAATCGAGAAGAGGCAACGGATATCGTTTCGTCCAAAAAGGTGAAACGTTCCCTACCGAAACCATCACACTTGTTGTGAGAAGCTTTGGTTTATGAGAAGCCTATACCCAAACCTGCCCCAAATGGGACAAAAATTTTACCACGACATGTTGATGCCGCTCCATGATAGCATGCCAAGTTTCATAAATTTCGGACAAATTTTAGATTTACTAGAATTAGAAAAGCAAGTATGTCGACATTTACCGGAGAGCCACGGTACCGTGGTGTTCTAATTTCATCCCCATTTCTTGCATGGGACATAAGCATAAACCAGTGGACACATATATGATTTTACAACCCATGTTGGTGCACCGGAGCATGTACATGTAGTTTAATTTTGAATTGTGCACCTGAAATGACTAGAAAACCAATTTAATGTATAAAATGTTCAAACGAACCCTGAATAATTCCAATTCTTTTACGACACACATATAGTTGCATGTTCACTGCAGATAAAAGGTCTAGCAATTCAAACACCGTCCATTGCCATTGTGACCCCATTATGTAATTCAAATCAAGATGAAAAATCAAGTAGATTGCACACAATTTATTATCACCAACCGTGTGAGATGTAGCACAAAATACCCTGGAGCACCGTCGGCGTATATATAGTACGCCTATGGCTTACACGAGAAGGTGCGTCGGCTACAGTCCACAACCGGCGTCTCAAACACACTAGATCACTCCCCAAATATCATTTCACTATTCAATCATCGCCGATGAAATATGGGCACGTGGACCCGCATCGTGAGGGCAACTTCGGTGGCCCACTCCGGCGAGAGCGCGGCCGCAGCTGCCATGCGCATGCTAACAAGGTGCATGAGCACGGCTGCAATCTGCGACCGGGCGGCCAAGGCAGCACAAACGGCCGCTGTTGCTTCTCAGGTGGCAGCAGCAACATCTGCCTCGGGGATAGCAACTGGCGAGAGTGGCACAACAGCTGCCCGTTCCGCAGCAGCGGCCTTAGCCCTGATGGAGGCCGCCCATGGCCATGTTGAGGCCGCCCATGCCCAGCTCATGGCGGTCACCGCACAAATCGAACGAAGCTTCTCCGACAACGGTCGACAACCCACGACCGAAGAGTTGGCAATCGCTGAGAGCGTTCAAGCAGCCGTCCGTTCCTCCGCCGCATACCTTGCAACGACGGAGCCCGTCCAAGCCCAGATCGCGGCCGCCCACGCCCAGCTCGTGGCGGCCTTTTCCAAAGAGATGGCGGACGCGGATGGCAAGATGCTTGCCGAGTATGGTGCGATGGATGCCATGGAGCCCCTTCCCCAGGAGACCGTCGGGCGCGAGCTGGACATGGAGGCGGTGGCGGAGATCGACGAGCACCAGCCGTAGTACTGGTACTCTTTGTTTTGTTTAATTAAGAGCATCGGTCTTTAATTTGTTAGAGTAATGTTTAGGTCAGCTAGCTCTGTTTAATTGCTGAACTTGCTTGATTAAGACGTGTGGGTGTGCTGTAGTCTCCTTTGTGTACCCAAATTATGCAATGACGTGGATGACCATTGTAACCATGGAAATTCAAACCAAATTTGTTGACGTTCAAACTCATCACACACGGGTTAAGCTATCTGAATCGTTTGTGATGTTCACATATCGTACACAGTTCTGAATAAGGGACCGTGTCTCATGACACTTTGCGCGCCAGTTTTTTTGGCTGAAGCGATTCCAAATTTTCGGCTTCCGCGGAAATATCTACCTCCCCGCCCCTCCCCCTTACCAAAAGCCACATTTCCCCTATTTTCTCCTTCCTTTCCAAGTTGAAACCTTCACTCCTTGCTTGCAGCGCCGCCTCCTCGCCGGTGACCCTCCTTCACGCTGCTCGGCCTCGCCTATCTAGGCAGGTAATCCACACCCGGCCCCCATCCTCCTCCTCCTTCCACATCCCACATGCCCCGACCGCCGGCGCGAGCGCACCACCTTCCACCCAAATCACCGACCCCTCCACCAAATAAGCACCGCCCTAAGCGATGGTGCATGCAGTATAGCCAGGATCTCAAGGAGCATTTGGCAGCGGAGAAGCAAATCGCGGCCGCACACGCGGATGAGGTCGCGATGGCTGCCATTCGTGCCGACCCCCAGATCTTGGAGGAGCACCTTGCCATTTGCTAGCTACGCCGGTTAAGCATGCTCGGTTTACCCGTTGCGTGTACTGATCCTGCCTTTCCTTCACAAATTCTAGTGAATTGTGCTATCTAATTTTACCATGCAATTTGTTGCTCTAGTGTATATGTTCTATATGTCATGCAGTGTGGTGCTCACTTATTAACTGTTTTGTAAATTAGTTGTCATCTTCAGTTAACTGTTTGGTTCAATTCTGCAAATGTGATGTTCAATTCTTCAGGCTGCAATTTTGTATTGTGTTCCATGTGAGAAATAAATCGAATTTATCTTTACAAAATACATGAGAAACTAATACAATTGCTATATTTCCAAGTTGTCAAGCATGCTTGGTTTGGTTATACATTGTGCAATGTGGTTCTCAGTTAACGTTTGGGTCATTTGTGTTGTGGTATTTAGTTAACTGTTTGGTTCAATTCTGCAATGCGATGTTCAATAGTTGTGGGTGCATTCTCTTATTGTATACCATGTGAGGAATAAATTGAATTTGGTTGTACTAAATACATGAGAAGCAAATATAATTGCTATATTTCCAAGTTGTTAAGCATGCTTGGTTTAGTTAACTGCTTGGTTCAATTCTGCAATGCGATGTCCAATTGTCGTGGGTAGAATTTTGTATTATTGTGCATGTGAGGAATAAATCGAATTTGGCTGCACTTAATACATGAGAAACATATACAAGTGCTATATTTCCTAGTTCTTAATCATGCTTGGTTTGGATAAATGGATTTTCCATGTGGCTTGAATTAATCTGATGAATCTGCAATGTGCTTATTTTTCATCAACATATTTTACTGATAGCATGCGAACCCTTACTTAACCTGATGACTAACTACCTTATATGTGTTGCAGGGAAACAATGGGAAGCACTGAGGTTTACAATCGAGGTTAGCACGTGTATGGTCCGTTGTCTAATAGCACATTATTCTGCAATTGCAGGAACCATTCTACTCCCTCCGTTCCAAAATAGATGACTCAACTTTGTACTAACATTAGTATACAGTTAGTACAAAGTTGAGTCATCTATTTTGGAACGAAGGGAGTAATATTTAGGTTTTTAACAATTTTGTCTTGCACATGTAGGTCCTGCTGTAAGAGGTTTTGACCCATTGTTCGACCCTTTTTGCATATGGGGAAATGAGTTGTCCATGAATATCAATCAAATCAAGAAACTCAGAAAGATTGTTAGGATAAATAAATTAGCGACAAAAAACAACAAGATCTTTGTCTGCACAATGAAGAAGACATCAGTTCACTACAACATGGTAGTAACTATTATACCTTGCCTTTTTTTATTCCTTTGCCCCATTTCCAATACAGAGAAGATATTTATGCACATCCTTGTTTTCAGGCCTTTCCAAAGCAGTTCACTGATGATTATCTCTCAAACCACCTCTATGGTCAGGAGGTGAGGAAGGTTTTCATAGAACACCCACGGTTCAATATTGAAGTGTTCCTGAAGAGGACGAAGGGCGGACGGTCAATCATCCACAGGCACTGGCTTAAAGTTGCAAAGACCTTCAACATGAATGAAGGCTCAATATTGGCCTTCCGCTTCAGCAGTTTTCCAGATGAGATGCATCTGTCTATATACCGTCTATGATGCTAATTTCGAAAGGTTCTACATGTTGCATGTGAAACTTGGTGCTGGTGCAGTTGTGTAATGGGGTAGCGGAGTGCTGAAGCTATATCATGTTGTACTCTGATGTATTTCAATTATGAAATTCTGCTTCCTTAATATGGAAATGAAATATATTATGTGCTTAATATGAATGTCAATTAGATTAATAAATGGATTATTAATAATAGGGCAATTAGCCTGCTAATTGGGTTTTTCTATTGCAAACTGTCATTGAAAAAATACCGTGGGCGATGACCTCAGGAAACGCACATAGTTTCTAGGAACAAACCGTGTTGGATGAATGAACAATCACACACGACTTTCTCTTGAAAACTATTTGCGTTAGGCCACCTTGCGCAAATTTTTACCACATAAAAACTATGTGTGATGGACAGCCTTTGCCACACAGTTTCTTCTACGGATCGTGTGTGATGCATTCAATAACGCAAACGATTTAACGACAAAAATTGTGTGTGATGTACCTGTGAATGGAAACGTTTTCCTTGGAGCGACTGTGTGGGATGTACATACGAACGGAAACGTTTAGAGGGGACTGACTGTGTGGGATGTACTTGTGATCGAAAACAATTCCGCCTGTATAATTGTATTTTTTAGCTCTACTGTATGTATTTCCGTATTTGAGCGCTTGCCGGTCGCACACGACCTCATTTGCCGAGCGTGTGTGCCAGGAGGGCATATCCCCGACGGTTTCTGGGTCATGTGGGAAGGACCCCCCTATCTCCCACACTCACTAGGCGACGGTTCCAAATGTCATCGCGGAAAGGGGTTAAAAACCGTTTGTATAGCACCGACGCGTACTAGTGATGATCCAATCATATTCATGCTCAACGCAAACACCAAATAACATTTATTTAGGTCCAACACTAATCCCGAAGGTAGAGGGAGTGTGCGATGGTGATCTTATCAACCTTGGAATCACTTCCAACACACATCGTCACCTCGCCCTTAACTAGTCACTATTCATTTTGCAACTCCTGTTTCGAGTTACTAATCTTAGCAACTTAACCCGTATCAAATACCCTGGGGTTAGTATGAACACTAGTAAAGTACACATCAATAACATGTACATCAAATATACCTTTGTTCACTTTGCCATCCTTCTTATCCGCCAAGTATTTGGGATAGTTCCGCTTCCAGTGACCATTCCCTTTGCAATAGAAGCACTCAGTTTCAGGCTTAGGTCTAGCTTTGGGCTTCTTCACAGGAGTGGCAACTTGGTTGTCATTCTTCCTGAAGTTCCCTTTCTTTTCATTTGCCCTTTTTCTTGAAACTAGTGGTCTTGTTAACCATCAACACTTGATGCTCTTTCTTGATTTCTACCTTCGCTGATTTCAGCATCGTGAAGAGCTCGGGAATCTTTTCCGTTATTCCTTGCACATTAGAGTTCATCATGAAGTTCTAGTAGCTTGGTGATAGTGACTAGAGAACTCTGTCAATCACTATCTTATCTGGAAGATTAACTCTCACTTGATTCAAGCGATTGTAGTGCCCAGACATTCTGAGTACATGTTCACTAGCTGAGCTATTCTCCTCCATCTTGTAGGCAAAGTACTTGTCAGAGGTCTCATACCTCTCGACACGGGCATGAGTCTGAAATACCAATTTCAGCTCTTGGAACATCTCATATGCTCCGTGGCGTTCAAAACATTTTTGAAGTCCCGGTTCTAAGCCGTAAAGCATGGCACACTAAACTATTAAGTAGTCATCATATCGAGCTTGCCAAACGTTCATAGCGTCTGCATCTTCTCCTCCAATAGGTTTATCACCCAACGGTGCATCAAGGACATAATTCTTCTATGCAACAATGAGGATAATCCTCATATCACGGACCCAGTCCGCATCATTGCTACTGTCATCTTTCAACTTAGTTTTCTCTAGGAACATATCAAAAAAAGGGAAGCTACAACGCGAGCTATTAATCTACAACATAATTTGAAAATACTAACAGGACTAAGTTCATGATAAATTAAAGTTCAATTAATCAAATTACTTAAGAACTCCCGCTTAAGTAGACATCCCTCAAGTCATCTAAGTGATATGTGATCCAAATCAACTAAACCATGTCCGATCAACGCGTGAGATGGAGTAGCCATCAATGGCGAACATCTCTATGTTGATCATATCTACTATATGATTCATGTTCGACCTTTCGGTCTCCAGTGTTCCGAGGCCATGTCTGCACATGCTAGGCTCGTCAAGTTTAACCTGAGTATTCTGCATGTGCAAAACTGTCTTGCACCCGTTGTATTTGAACGTAGAGTCTATAACACCCGATCATCACGTGGTGTCTCAACATGACGAACTGTCGCAACGGCGCATACTCAGGGAGAACACTTCTACCTTGAAATTTAGTGAAGGGGTCATCTTATAATGCTACCGCCGTACTAAGCAAAATAAGATGCATGAAAGATAAACATCACATGCAATCAAAATATGTGTCATGATATGGCCATCATCATCTTGTGCTTTTGATCTCCATCTCCAAAACATCATCATGATATCCATCGTCGCCGGCTCGACACCTTGATCTTCATCGTTGCGTCATGGTCATCTCGCCAAGTATTGCTTCTACAATTATCGCTAACGCGTAGTGATAAAGTAAAGCAATTACATGGCGTTTTGCATTTCATACAATAAAAAGACAACCATAAGGCTCCTGTCGGTTGCCGATAACTTTTACAAAACATGATCATCTCAATAACTTATATCACATCATGTCTTGACCATATCACATCACAACATGACCTGCAAAAGTAAGTTAGACATCCTCTACTTTGTTGTTACAAGTTTTACGTGGCTGCTACGGGCTTCTAGCAAGAACCGTTCTTACCTACGCATCAAAACCACAACGATGATTTATCAAGTTTGTTGTTTTAACCTTCAACAAGGACCGGCCGCAGTCAAATTCGATTCAACTAAAGTAGGAGAAACAGACACCCGCCAGCCACCTTATGCAAAACTAGTTGCATGTCTGTCGGTGGAACTGGTCTCATGAACGTGGTCATGTAAGGTTGGTTCGGGCTGCTTCATCCAACAATACCGTTGAATCAAAATAAGACATTGGTGGTAAACAGTATGACAATCACCGCCCATAACTCTTTGTGTTCTACTCGTACATATCATCTACACATAAACCTGGCTCGGATGCCACTGTTGGGAAATGTAGCATGCCATTTCAAAAAAAATCCTATGCTCACGCAAGATCTATCTAGGAGATGCATAACAACATGGGGGAGATTGTGTCTACGTACCCTCGTAGACCGTAAGTGGAAGCTGTAACGCCCACGATGCGGCTATATCTCCCACATGTCGAGGCACGACTTAGAGGCATAACCGCATTGTGGTTTTGTCGCAAGAAGGGTCATCTTCACACAATCCCATGTAATGAACAAGAATGGGATAACGAGAGTTGGCTTACAATCGCCACTTCACGCAATACATAAATATAATTCATACATCATCCAAAATCCACACATAGACCGACTACGGTCAAATCCAAAAGAAAATAAGATAACCCCAAATGCTAGATCCCCGATCGTCCCAACTGGGCTCCAGTACTGATCATCAGGAAAAGAAACATAGTAACGACCACGTTCCTCATCGAACTCCCACTTGAGCTCGGCTGCGTCATCTGCACTGGCATCGTCGGCACCTGCAACTGTTTTGGTAGAATCTGTGAGTCACGAGGACTCAGCAATCTCACACCCGCGAGATCAAAACTATTTAAGCTTATAGGAAAGGATGGTGTGATGATGTGGAGCTGCAGCAGGCACTAAGCATATATGGTGGCTAACATACGCAAATGTGAGCGAGAAGAGAAACAACGCAACGGTCGCGAAGCTAGAAATGATCAAGAAGTGATCCTGAAACTACTTACGTTCATGCCCAACACAAACCGTGTTCACTTCCCGGACTCCGCCGAGAAGAGACCATCACGGCTACTCACACGGTTGATGTAGTTTAATTGGGTCAAGTGACAAGTTCTCTACAACCGGACATTAACAAATTCCCATCTGCCTCATAACCGCGGGCACGGCTTTCGAAAGATAATACCCTGCAGGGGTGTCCCAACTTAGCCCATTATAAGCTCTCACGGTCAACGAAGGATAATCCTTCTCCCGGAACGACCCGATCAGTCTCGGAATCCCGGTTTACAAGACATTTCGACAATGGTAAAACAAGACCAGCAAAGCCACCCGAATGTGCCGACAAATCCCGATAGGAGCTGCACATATCTCGTTCTCAGGGCACACCGGATGGGCAAGACGTCGGGTTGGCATAGACCCTGGTTGCCCAGGGGGCGCCGGACATCGCCCAGTTTGGGCCAGCACTCGAAGGAGCACTGGTCCGGGGGTTTAAATAAAGATGACCCTCGGGCTCGCGAAAACCAAAGGGAAAAAAGCCTAGGTGGCAAATGGTAAAACCAAGGTTGGGCCTTGCTGGAGGAGTTTTATTCAAGGCGAACTGTCAAGGGGGTCCCATAAATCACCCAACCGCGTAAGGAACGCAAACTCAAGGAACATAATACCGGTATGACGAAAACTAGGGCGGCAAGAGTGGAACAAAACACCAGGCATAAGGCCGAGCCTTCCACCCTTTACCAAATATATAGATGCATTAATTAAATAAGAGATATTGTGATATTCCAAAATATCCATGTTCCAACATGGAACCAGCTTCAACTTCACCTGCAACTAGCAACGCTATAAGAAGGGCTGAGCAAAAGCGGTAACTTAGCCAAACAACGGTTTGCTAGGAAAGGATGGTTAGAGGCTTGACATGGAAATATGGGAGGCATGATATAGCAAGTGGTAGGTAGCGCAGCATGGCAATAGAACGAACAACTAGCACAGCAAAGATAGAAGTGATTTCGAGGGTATGGTCATCTTGCCTGCAAGGTTCTCAGAGTTGTCGAAAGCTTGATCCTCGTAAGCATACTCAACAGGTTCCTCGTTCACGAACTCGTCTCCCGGCTCTACCCACAGCAAGAACACAAGCAGTGGAACCAAAATCAATCACGGGAAATGCACAAGCAACATGATGCAAAACATGAATGATATGCAAGATATGATATGCGATGCATATGCGTGCTCCGGAAGAAAAATGATGAACAAGGCAGTAACTTGGCAAACCGAGCATGCCACTAGAAAGGTGAGACGATTTCGGTCGAAATCGATATAAAGATCACCGGAAACGGATGCACGGTTTGCAAATGGCAAGCAAAACAAGAATGACACGATTCTGCGATTAACAGCATGATAGCACTTAGAATACAACAAGAAACTATGCTACAGCACTCCAACCTAGCAACAAATCAAATGGCAGTAATCTACAGGAGATGCTTGACAAAAGATGAACACTAAGCTACGGCTAGATCACAACATAACAGATTCAAACAAGCATGGCAAAAGCGCAAAAGATATCAGGTTCACAGACTAGGTGAAATTACTGGACATGGCTGAAACAGCATCAGGTAGCAATGTTCAGAGCAAGCAATCAACATGCTACAGGAACTTACCATGGCAAAACAAGGCATGACATGACTCTACTAAATTCATAGCACAAAAGTCCCTTACTGACCATAAGCCAAAAAGGACCATGAGATATGATGGCAACCATGTAAACATAGCAAGTTACGTTAACAGGTTTCAGACTTAGCAGAAAACAGAGCATGGCAGAAACAGACATTATGAGGGCATCTTCGTGAGCTTGATGCACTCACCACAAAGCAATTCATGACAAAACAAGCATACCTACAGCAATATGGCATGTTTATGAAGCTATCCATGGCAAGAGAAAATACATAGCATGAAAGGATCAACTACAACAACCTTGGCAAAATTGAATAACACGTAAACAATCTGCCAGAAATATTTTATAGCAAAAGTAGAGCAAGTTTGAGTCATGCTAGGACACTCCATAATTGCAAACAGGGGCATGGATGGATATATCACAACTATATCTACAAAACATCCTTACTTAACATCTCCGAAATAAGCATGGATCTCTCTGTAGCCACAAGGATACATAGCAACAAAATAACACCAGTCACAGACTTGGTAAAATTACTAAGTCCCTGAAATCAGAAACATCACAAAGCCTAGTTTGCGGGCGCTGGAGGAGGCGCGGGCCGGGAGGGCGGCGTACGGGCCCGGCGGGCCGGCGGCGCGGGGAACGGTGCGGGGACACGTGGCACGCTGTGAATGGCGCCGGGCGGCGGCGCTGTTCGTCCGGCCGGCGGCGGACGTGTCTGGCGGCGCAGGGCGATTTGATCTAGGGTTTTTGCCCGAATTTCGGAGGGGTGGGTATTTTATAGGTAGAGGGAGCTAGGAGACTCCAAATGGAGCATGGTTTTCGCCCACACGATCGTGATCGAACGACCGAGAGCATGGAGGTGACTTAGAGGGGTTTTGGGCTGTTTGGGGGGAGTTTTGCTGCAACACACAAAAGGACTTTGCGGTTACCCGGTTAACCGTTGGAGCATCAAACGACCTCCAAATGGAACGAAACTTGACAGGTGGTCTACCGGTGGTATACCAAGGCCACTTGGCAAGCCTCGGTCCATTCCAAGAACGTTCAACACCCGCTCATGAAAAGAAACAAGAAGGGTGCGCCGGTGCATGTGGTAGTGCCGGATTGCAAAACGGACAACAGGGAAAATGCTCGGATGCATGAGACGAACACGTATGCAAATGAGATGCACATGATGACATGATATGAGATGCATGACATGAACAAAAAGCAAAACGAAAAACAAAACCCGACCACGAAGGAAATATCATAACACATAGCCGAAAATGGCAAGAGTTGGAGTTACAAATATGGAAAGTTACATCCGGGGTGTTACAGAAGCGTTTGACAATGCGGTTGGTGCAGTGGAACTTCTTCTAGCTCCGACCGATCAAGCACCGAACGTACGGCACCTCCGAGTTCTGCACACGTTCAGCGCGATGACGTCCCTCGCCTTCTTGATCCAGCAAGGTGTCGAGGAAGTAGATGAGTTCCATCAACACGATGGCGTGGTGATGGTGATGGTGAAGTGATCCACGCAGGGCTTCGCCTAAGCACCACGAGAATATGACCGGGGTGTAAACTGTGGAAGGGGGCGCCGCACGCGCCTAACAATTGATGTTGTGTGTTCTAGGCGCCCCCTCCCCACATATATATAGGTGGGAGGGGGAGGGGAGCAGCAAGGGTGTGCCCCAAGTAGGAGGAATCCTACTTGGGGTCCTCCCCAATTCGGCCTCCCCCCACTACAAAAAAAAAGACACATCCGTGACATTTTGGGCCGAACGAAATTTTTTTCTGTCATACTTATGACACTTCTATGACGATAATTGTGACAAAACCCGGTATCATCATAGATGTGGTGGGGTCCTACTTCTATGACAAAAAATCACGACACAAAATGGGCTTTTCGTCCTGGGCGGGCCGGAGACGCAGCTGCATGACATTCTTTGGGCCGTCCATGACGGAAAAAACCGTGGTAGAAGCGAGGGCGAGGAAAATATCGGGGTGTTCCCGGTTAGGGTGGGTGGTCGGGGCTGAGCGATGCGCGTTTCTCTCGTACACGCACGCGCGTGGGGTGCGAGGCGTTGGGCTCTAACTGAACCCGAGCGAGGCGTTGGGCTCGAACTGAACCCGAGCGATTGCACTACAGGCTACGCGTTACTGAACCCAATCGAGCGATTCCTTCGCTACTGCTGCTAACTGAAGCCAATCGATGCTGCCTCTGGATGAACAGTGAGTGTTGCTGGGGGGGTTTGGATGAACAGTTCCCGGTGGAGGTGGATGAACAGGACCCCGTGGCATTGCCTCTAGATGAACAGGACCCCGATCGTTCGAGCCGGTTGGGGCTGGATGAACAGGACCCCGTGGAGGGCAGGATGAACAGGACCACCCCGTGGAGGGCAGGATGAACAGTAGACGGTGGAGGGCTGGATGAACAGTAGCCCGTGGAGGGGTGGTTGAACAGGAGCCCGTGGAGAGGGCTGGTTGAACAGTAGCCGGTGGAGTAGCGCGCGGTGGAGGCTGGATGAACAGGAGCCCGTGGATGAACAGTCATAGGTGGAGGCTGCAGGAGGTCGACGGTGGATGAACAGTAGCCCGTGGAGGCTGGAGGGGGTCGACGGTGGAGATGAACAGTATCCCGTGGAGTCCCGTTTTGCGATACGCCACACCCCTCCCGATGAACGGGACCCCCGTTTCGACCATAGCGCTCCAACACAAGTCCGTTTCCTCCGTTTTGCGGTCCGCCACACCCCTCCCGATCAACAGGACCCCCGTTTCGACCGTAGGAGGTCCGTTTCCTCCGTTTTGCGGTACGCCAGACCCCTCCCGATGAACAGGATCCCGTTTCGAACGTGGCCGGTCGAACACAAGGCCGTTTCCTCCGGTCTGCGGTATGCCAGGCCTCGTTTCCATCGGCTGTTCCGTCCAAGCCCTCCCGATGAACACGACGACGCATTCCATTCCGACCCAGCCGGTTGGCTCCCCATGAACACGACAACGACGCAGTTTCTCTGTTCCGACCCATCCATGTACACGAGCCCTGGCCGTACGTATGCGTGAGTAGGCATTCGAGACCCTGCCCGTATGTACGTACGTGGCCGTATTTTCTTTCTTGCACATTGGCCGATGTACGTACGTGTACATGCTACATGCACGCCTCTACTACGACACGTGCGCGCCTCTACATCGACCAGTATGTACGTACACGTTCGCACCAGAATGACAACGCTACATACGCTTCGACCAGGTGGGTCCCGACTGTCAGGCACTTCCTTGCGTGCGAAGATGTAGCTGATGGGTCCCAGCAGTTAGGGGGGCGAATCATTTTTTTTGCCCGGACGCACTTCCTTGCGTGCGAAGATGTAGCTGGTGGGTCCCAGCAGTCAGGGGGAAATGTTTTTTCATGAAATACGGTGGCCCGTCCGGTGGGTCCCCACTGTCAGGTGGCGGAATAATTATTTTGCGCGTAATAAGGAGGCACTTCCTTGCTGCGGCCGTGGACCCAGCTGTCAGCCTCTCGACGTACAGTCCACGTCCGATGGAAGCCGTTCCTTGACCACGTTGACCACGCCGTGCCGAGAGCACCAGGGCGGTGGACGACGGCGAGGCCTAGGAAGGGGACGATGCGGAGCCGGGGAAGACGCGGCAGTGGAAGCTTGCGCGGAGAGGAGTACGAGGGTTCACTGGTTCGGCTGCGGTGTGAGGCTGCCGTCGCCGCGGGGCATGGCCAGTGGTGGGAATAGTAGGGGGCGGTGAGGCCTCCTCGGCAGCACAGCCGACCACGGGAGGCAGGAGCATGCAGCACGACCGGCGCTGCTTTGGGCAGCTGGAGCAAGAAGACCAGAGGTTGAAGAAGCACTACGGCCGTTGGATGGACATCGTACGGTCACTGGAGCTAGAATCGTTCATATTGACTAAGTTGACAAAGCACTCCATCCCCGTCAACTTAGTAGGCCAACAAGTCCGCCTCCCACCAAGGTGGGTCCCAACTAGCATGGGGAGTATTCATTTTTTTGTGCGTAATAAGGAGGCACCTCTGGTCGGTCCGAGCTGACAACGGGGGGGACGTTTTTTTCGCGAAATACGTTGGCCCGTCCGGTGGGTCCCAGCAGTCAGGGGGGAAACATTTTTTTGCCAAATACGGTGGCCCGTCCGGTGGGTCCCTGTTGTCAGGTGGAGGAATAATTATTTTCCGCGTAATAAGGAGGCACTTCCTTGCGGCTGCCGTGGACCCAGCTGTCAGCCTCTCCACGTACAGTACTCTTCCGATGGAAGTCGTTCCTTGACCATGTTGACCACGCCGCGCCGAGAGCACCAGAGCGGTGGACGACGGCGAGGCCTAGGAAGGGGACGACGCGGAGCCGGGGAAGACGCGTCAGTGGATGCCCACGCGGAGAGGAGTACGAGGGTTCACTGGTTCACTGCGGTGTGAGGCTGCCGTCGCCGCAGAATGACAGGGGGTCTGGGTGAGTAGAGGGATGGCCTGGCCAGTGGTGGGAGTTGTAGGGGGCGGTGAGGCCTCCGCCGCATTGCAGCCGGCCACGGGAGGCAGGAGCAGGAGGCACGACCGGCGCTGGTTTGGGCGGCTGGAGCAAGAAGACCAGAGGTTGAAGAAGCACTACGGCCGTTGGATGGACATCGTACGGTCACTGGAGCTAGAATCATGCATATTAACTAAGTTGACAAAGCCCTCCGTCCCCGTCAACTTAGTAGGCCCACAAGTCAGCCTGCCACTATACTGGGTCCCAGCTAGCAGGGGGTATTCATTTTTTTGTGCGTAATAAGGAGGCACTTCCTTGCGTGCGAAGATATAGCTGGTGTGTCCAAGCTGTCAGCGACGGTAACATTTTTTTCGTGAAATACAGAGGCCCTTTCGGTGGGTCCCAGATGTTAGGTGGAGGAATCATTATTTTGCGCGTAATAAGGAGGCATTTCCTTGTGTGCGGCCGTGGACCCAGCTGTCAGCCTCTCCACGTACAGTCCACTTCAGATGCATGTCGGTCGTTGACCACGTTGACCAGGCCGCGCCGAGAGCACCAGGGCGGTGGACGACGGCGAGGCCTAGGAAGGGAACGACACGGAGGCAGGGAAGACTCGGCAGTTGTTTCCCACGCGGAGGGGAGTACGACTGTACGAGGGTTTACTGGTTCGTCTGTCGTCACCGGAGAATAACAGCAGGTGTGGGTGAGTAGAGGGATGGCTAGGCCAGCGATGGGAGTACGGTGGGGTGGTGAGGCCTGCGCGGCAGCACAGCCGGCCGCGGGGAGGAGAGAGCAGGCAGTCCTGCTGGCGCTTGTTTGAGCGGCTGGAGTAGGAAGAGCAGAGACTGAAGAAGCATGACGGCCGTTGGATGGACATCCAATAGTCACTGCTTGTGCGTCAACCTTTTTTTAGGAAAGCCTCAAATCTGTGGAAAACATCATACAGCCCATCTGCCATTATTTCTAATAATTTATAGCCCATTTGCTAATTCTTAAGGTTTTTTTTGGAGCCCATATTCTTTTTGTTAGCATTACAGCCCATATTGTGGCCACGGTTAAAAAATTATTCGAAATTTTGCATATTTTGGTGCGGTCCGAACTGTTTTTAGTCCCGAAATTTTGAGTCACATTCAAACTGATTTTAAAAATAAATGTATATCAATATAAAATCCAACAATTGTCCACACATAAAAATCAATGCAATTTAAAATCTCGAAATGAAAAAAAGAAATTTGAAACTAATTGCCGGTTTGATGTGTTTTAAAAATGTACAGCCCATTTCTCATTACTGATAGGCCATTTTCTCGGCCAGCCGAATGAAGCTCTCCTCGTCTTGAAAGATTTGCAGCCCAACAGGCCTGACAAAGCGACTTAGTTGGCAAATCACAAAAATACTGGCTGTGGCCGTGGACCCAGCTACGGCCGTGGACCCAGCTGTCAGCCTCTCCACGTACAGTACTCTTTCGATAGAAGTCGGTCGTTGACCACATTGACCACGCCGCGCCGAGAGAACCAAGGCAGTGGACGACGGCGAGGCCTAGGAAGGGGACGACGCGGAGCCGGGGAAGACGCGGCAGTGGATGCCCACGCGGAAAGGAGTACGAGGGTTCACTGGTTCGGCTGCGGTGTGAGGCTGCCGTCGCCACAGAATAACAGGGGTGTGGGTGAGTAGAGGCATGGCCTGGCGAGCGGTGGGAGTAGTAGGGGGTGAGGCCTCCGCGACATCACAGCCGGCCACGGAAGGCAGGAGCACGCGGCACGACCGGCGCTGGTTTGGGCGGCTGGAGCAAGAAGACCAGAGGTTGAAGAAGCACTACTGTCGTTGGATGAACATCATAGGGTAACTGGAGCTAGAATCGTTCATATTGACTAAGTTGACAAAGCCCTCCGTCCCCGTCAACTTGGTAGGCCCACAAGTCAGCCTCCCATGATGCTGGGTTCCAACTGGCAGGGGGAGTATTCATTTTTTTTGTGCGTAATAAGGAGGCACTTCCTTGCGTGCGAAGATAGCTGGTGGGTCCGACCTGTCAGTGGGGGGCACGTTTTTTCACGAAATACAGAGGCCCTTCCGGTGGGTCCCAGATGTCAGGTGGAGGAATCAAATACTTGAGAAGGCGTACAGAACAAGCTAGTGTACCAATAAAGAGACGTTGCTGAGTTTTGGAAAAAAGAGAGACGTGCTCCTGTAGCTGGTTCGAATCCAAACCTAGACTATGACTATATATGGTGCTATGCTACTCTGGAAGTAATGAAACTGACATATCCAACGTTCGCTTCTCCTCTTCTCCACTTACTCTGCCTAGCATCAGAAGCTTTGGCCGCAGCAACCATGTCCGCTGGCTGCTCGTCCACCTGCTCTTCAGCAGGCAACAACCAAATATGCGCCAAGTCGCCACCCGTACCATCGCCTGTGGGTCTCATCACACCCCCGCCGGCACGCGCACCACAGCCGGTTGGTGTGGTGCCACTGCTGCAAATCACGCAGAGTCATCCGTCGCGTCTCAACCACAATCCTCAACCCTGGCCGAGTCTTCTACAAATGCCCGAATCATGGGGTAATAATATGTTTAAGTGTTGTTCTGCTGCTTTGAGTTGCTGATTTTTTTAATAGTTTGGTTGTGATCTTCCAATTTGATTCATGCAGAAAAGGGAAGATTCGTGTGATTTGTATTTCTGGGAAGTTGTTGGTGTGGGGGAGTGCAACTACGCTGATTATTTGGTTAGTCGAGGAATCCCAATACCAACAGGTTGGGGTGTTGGACAAGTAATTGAAGGAATGGCAGAAGAGGAAGATGCAGAGCAGAAGGTTAAAAATGCAGTTCCTCTGATCATGGCCAAGCAACAGCTGCTGAACGGCCTTGACAGCAATGAGGAGATGAAAGAGCTTGTGAAGATAATGGGCAAAATCAATGTGCTCTGTAGGATGATTGTCTCTTTATTTGCAGCGTATGTAGCACTCGTGATGTATTCAGTGGCTATGACATGAGCACTTTGCTGAAACTAGTAATGAATGAAACCTGTGTAGCAGGTTGGGCGTAGTGTTGTGAACATCTAATGATTTCTATTAACGGAAATCAGGGGGTATCCCCTTTTGCTCATAAATAAATAAATAGCAGAGGCCCTTTTGGTAATAAATAAATAAATTAGCAAAGGACCTGTTGGGTCAGCTTTGTTCTCATTCGAAGACGTCGAGCAAATTGCAGTCCAACAGCAAACTATGTCATCAAATTCAAGTTTCACATCCAAATATGAGTACAACTAAACAACAATGTCATCATGTTTTAGTTGTCATACAATCACCAAACACAAATCAGCATACATAACAAGTGATGTTCTCATAGGAAAATACTAAACAACATGTTCATCAGGTTTCAGTTGTCATAGCAAACACAATTTCACATAGTAGATAAAAAACGTCTTCTGACAGACAAATACGACAAAAGCAATGTAATCATCATCCGCAGCAGCAGCGTCAACATCTTCGCCATGTGTATCAGTCTGAATCGTAATTCCCCACGGTGTCATCTTCTTCTTCGTCCTCAACGTCCTCGAACGTTGGCTTCTTCTTGATCAACTCTTGTATGTCCACAGCACGACAGGCAATCTTTTCGCCGGCGTCATTGACGTGATGGTTCTCAAAGATATTAGGAACATCTGTGTTATCTTGTACATCAGGAGCAGTGTAAGCATCATCTTGTTGTGCAACTTCATTAAACGAATTCCTCTGCTCAAACCTTTGCACTACTCTCCAGTCATCGCTACGTGCAAATGTGTCTTCCAACAAAAATATCTGTGTTGCTTGATTTGCCAAAATAAAAGGCTCGTTGGTCTGGTGCGCCGCCTTGACATTGATGGATTTGAAATAATCATCAGCTCTGGGTTTTGCGATCCTGGAAAATAGGTTATACCAACGACAGCACAACAGAACCACACATCGATGATCCTCGAAACTGGAGATATACTCCAACTAAACAATGTCTGTTATGTTAGCATACATTTCAGTTGTCTCTTTGTCATATGTATCCGTGCTCATGATGGCACTGTTTTGTGTCTTCCTGCCTTCGTCTCGTGCAAGGGTTTTGTAGGGCACATCTCCAACAATGCAAGATTCATAATGTCTTACCTGAGTATCAGGACCCATTGCTAGTGAGTAAAGGGCATCATCAACTGCCTGCCCATCCTCCCGCATCTTCTTAACCTATGGTTAGAAAATAGACAAGCTGATCATCTTATGTACTCAATATATTAAAAAAAACTGACAGTGCAATTCAAAAGCTTACATGGCTCTTGAACCATTTTGCAAATCTTGCCATAACCAGTTTGTCAATGTTTCTTGGATTTTGCGGCAGTAAATCCTTTTTGTAGATGTTGCACAACATAGTGATCGCGTCAAACATCTAAATATATAAGAATGTGCTGCAAGTTTAGTAGATTACGATGTATAAGTTGCAGTACTTAGCACTTACTTGATATAAGGTAGTATCTCAAGACAGTTATTCAACACATACCAAACCATTTTGTCCAAATCTTTAGGTTTGTCCACTTGTCGACTCTTCCCTGTAACTCGAACAGAATAATCGAAAACATTGAGCCCGGGATTGTCTTCATCCACGTCTTTGCTAAGCTGATCAGCTGTTTCAATGTACTTTGAGCAGAATGTCAACGCTTCTGTAGCAATGTAGGCCTCTGCAATGGAACCCTCGGGTCTAGCTCTGTTCCTAACATAGCCATTGAAAGTGCCTAGCCGCCTTTCAATAGGGTACATCCGGCCATACTGTACTGGACCTCTAAGTAGTGCCTCATCAGGTAGATGAACAGCCAAATGCACCATCACATCAAAGAAGGATGGAGGATATATCTTCTCAAGGTCGCATAGGATAGTTGGTATCTTGTCTCTAAGACGCTCCAAAGCATCTATCCTGATATTTCTACTGCAGAGTTCCCTGAAGAATTCTCCCAACTCCGCAACTACTCTGTATAAGTCAGGGCGGCCCAATCCTCTAAGGATAACAGGTAAAACCCTTTGAAGTAGGACGTGGCAGTCATGAGTTTTCAACCCTTGTACCTTGTCTCCATCTGCACTGACACTCCTTTCAGGGTTGGAAGCAAATCCATGTGGGAATCTCACACATGACAGGACCTTGCAGAATTCTTTTCTTTTTACCTTGTCCAAGACGTACACAGCTGGTGCCATATCCCGTGGTTTACCTTCATCTTGCACCTGCAAATCCTTTCTGATACCCAGGTGTGTCAAATCAATCCAAGATTTTAAGGTATCTTTCGTCTTGCCTTCAATATTAAGAAGTGTGCCGATAATGCTATCACATATATTTTTCTCGCTGTGCATCACATCAAGATTATGCTGCAGATCCAAATCTTTACAATACTCCAAGTCCCACAAAGTGGACCTACGGGTAAACAATAATCTCTCTTCTGCCCTGCCACGCTTCCTTTTCCCGTTACCGTTATCAGGATGGTTTCCTGGTGTAATATGCCTGACCTTCTCTAATTCCACTTGCAACTCATCGGCGGTGAGCCTTTTTGGCGCATCACGGTTTTCATGCTTTGCATTGAACACATGTCTTCGATATTTTCTAGGATGCGGCTTGTCCTTGGCAAGGAAACGGCGGTGTCCAATGTAACAGATCTTGCTAAGTATTGCGTATGACAGCGGATTCCTGTCATAGCGAACACATGCATTGTAACCATGTGTCGTTCGCCCTGACATAGTGCCCAAAGCCGGATAATCATGGATGCACCAAATTATAACAACACGTAGAAAGAAATCAGCTGGTGGGCTGCTATATAGGTCTCGAGTGAGAACACCCCTCCATAGCTGTTGAAGTTCCTCCACAAGAGGCTCCATGAACAAATCAAAATCCTTTCCAGGACTTTTTGGACCTGGGATGAGCAAGGCCATCATGTAGTTTGATTCTTTGGTGCAGACATTTGGAGGCATGTTGTAAGGGATAACAAGCACTAGCCACATGCTATATGTGGCGCTCTGGTGGCCAAATGGGTTAAATCCATCTGAAGCTAAGCCAAGTCTAATGTTTCTCGGGTCAGCAGCAAACTTTTCGTGCTTCTAATTGAAGCTTTTCCACTCACTACCATGTGATGGATGGCTCATTACATTCTGATCTCTGAAATCCTGGTTCCTAGAATGCCACAGTACATCCTCTCTTGTTTCAGCATCATGAAACAACCTCTGCAATCTTGGTGTAATTGGAAAATGTCTCAGAACATTATGAGGAATCCTCTTCACAGCATCGCCATCTTTCCATCTTGATGATTTGCATTTCGGGCATTCACTTAAGTTGGCATAATCCTTCCGGAACAGAACACAATTATTCTTACAAACATGGATCATATCATATCCAATTCCAACTGTACGAAGGAAATTCTTCATTTTACTGTAGGTGTGTGGCAGCTCGGACGCATCTGGGAAAGCTTTGCGGAAAGCAGCCAACATCGCATCGAATGATTTGTTGGTCATCCGCTCAGATGTCTTCACCTGAAGAAAGGTGACCATAACTGAGAATACTGACAGCTTATTTCCTGGGGTGACAGCCACGTTGCATTGTTCCAACATGCGGGCCCCACCGCTTTTCTTTTGCAGGTGAAAGTTCACGGAATGCACGAGCATTTCGTAGCATTGTTTCAATGTTGGTCAAACTCACTGGCTCCGCCACCACCTCCTTCTCCTCCTCCTCCTCCTCCTCCTCTTCCACTTGAGCATCAGGCATATCCAGATGGTGATCTGCTGCTTCCACGTAGTCAATAACATTGACGTTCACAGCTTCACCATGATGAACCCACCTAGTATATGTGACCGACATCCCATACAAGTGTAGATGCTTTTGCACAGTTGACTGGGGTCTTGTAACTGAATTCATACAACTGCTACATGGGCAGAGCACATCTAATTTCGGACCACCGTACTCAGCTCTGATAAAGTTCATGAAGTTTTCAACCCCCTCGACATATGCAGCAGAGAATCTTTGAGCAGAAGTTATCCAAGTCCTGTCCATCTGTTAGACATACAAATTAGTTCTTCTACTAGATATTACAGGAAAAACATATATGCTTTTTTATGAAGTCCAGAAGAAAATACCTAGGTCGATGTCTAAAGCTATGGCAAGATATTTGGACGAGCAGATCTAAGTAACGAAATATATGTAAAGCTAATTCAGCAAACAGATTTGAGTGCTAAATTATGGCAGGCTGTTTCAGCAGTCAATGAGGCCGAGCACACAGCCATCGAACTATCGAAGGCCATCGCAACAACAAAGATTGAGTATAAAACGGTGTAGAGCTATTTCACCTAACAGATTGGCTACTAGACCATGGCAATCTACGTCACAATAAATATATGGCAGGATATTTTAGCAACTAATCGGCCTTGGCATGCCATCTCAGCTAAGCAGATTGAGTGCAGAACAGGGCAAGGAAGCTTCTTAAGCAGAGCATGTTAACTGTAAACTACTTCGGCAAACAATGAGATTAACAGCGTCTGTCAGCTAACATTCAGCGCTACACCGACATGCACGGGGCCTCAGTCTAGAATGCGTGTACCGTGGGAGAAGCTGACCGCCGTGCGTCTCCACATGAACGTCGCCAGCGGTGGCGGCGCTGACCGCCATGCGCCTCCACAAGAACGTCGCCAGCGGTGGCGGTGCGGCTAGAGGACGACATTCTACGAGAGCGTACTGTGGGAGCGAGAGGATCGCCGTGCGTCCCCTTGACGAACCGCGGCGCCGACGTATCGGCGTGGCGGGGAGGGCGGCTTTGGCGGAGTGAATGGAGTGGAGGGGGACAGAGGGGAGGGGGTTTGGGGAATATTATTGGCTAGTTGGCCGAAGGGCGGTTGAATCTAGGATTTGGGCGGAATTTTTGGGTGGGGGGGAGGATTTTCGCGCGGTGCGCGGGGGGAGTTTGGCGCATGGTCGGTTTCTCCAAGTGCAGTCCCACGTGTCAGTGAAGAGGCAAGCCGAAGCGCGTTTCGTTTGCGTGAGCCGTGTGCAGGACCGAACGTGTGTGGGGTGCAATGCGACCGCGACAGGGGTGATGTGAGTGTACCGCCTTTTTTCCTTTTAAACTAGGTGCTTCGCCCCCTAAAAAAACTTGTTGCTTCGCGCGATCCAGCGATACTACTACTAGTAATCCGGTAATCCTGACTAAAACGGCGCGGCCGGGTCTTTTCCCGCGCGATATGCTGGGAGGTTGGCTTAGTTGGGTTTTTTAGGACGAGTAATGCTACACCTACGTAGTCCCAGTTACGTAATTAACATAATGTGAAACGTGTGAGCTGTTGATTGTAGATTGGGGGGAGGGAGGGGCCCACCACCATGAAAATCAGGGGAGGAGAGAGAGAGGCAATTTACATTAACCCTTTCGTAGGTTCCCGTAGATGTAGAAAAATGTGAAATGCGTGAATGTGCATTCGCAGATAAGGCCTTCCCTCGTTCATCCTTTTCTCCCACAAGATCTTGATCTTCCGTGCAACGCACGGGCATCTTGCTAGTACTCCTACAATATACTATATTATTGTGAAAGTTCATATACACCGGCCGAGATTAATGCAAACACGGCAGATTTTCATTACATTTCAAACTTTTATAGGACAGAAAAATAAAAGAAACTCAACCCTAAACCAATTCTACGGCGGCGACCGACGTCCTCCATCTGCGATCTCCATGTACGGGGGCGGGGTTCAAGACCCGTGAAGTGAAGGTGCGGTCTCCGGCGAGGAAAAGTAGAACACGGGAGACGGACCGGCCAGTTGGCACACCATGCCCTGCCGCCTCCCATGCCCTACTCATCCTCGGAGGAGTCCCCGACCTCGGCGGTGCCGGATGTTGGACGGTGGCAAGTAGGACGCGTGGCTGATGGTGCTCCCGTCGTCGGCCGCCAGCGTGGCCACCGCTTGTGCGGCGACTTGAGCGAGGGTGGCGACCTCGAGCTCCATCCCCGAAGACAAGCTCTCCCGCAGAGCGTTCGCGCTTGCGGTCATGGCGGATGTGGTGCCAGGTAGGAGGACGATGCGCTATGGTGTCGAGGTTAGCTGGGCGTTGCCGCTTTAAGTAGCGCATTCCGGTGAGGCCAAGCGTCCTGGTGCGTCATTAAGTCGCCGGAGTTGGTTCCTCGGGCACCGAGCCTCTTAATGACGGCATACGGACGGACGGCATACGGACGGACGGCATGACTGCGGGCAGCTGGCGCCGGCTGGGAATGCACCGCACGACGGCGCGAGGGATGAGGGTTTTTGGTGTGCCAGGGTAGTCAGTTGCGGTCGTGGCAACGTTAGAGATGCCCTTTGCTCACATGCGATCGACGCATGTCATTGAAAAAGCAAGACGACCCGGCATGGTCTCAGGTCCTGAGGATGCAGTTGGCCATGCTACACCACTTCGTGGACGCGTCCCGACGCCCCGTGCATCCTCGACGAGCCGGGTGTTGGGTGTGTTTGGATTGTGGCCAAAGTGCACCTTACCAAAATTTTGGTCATGACCAAAAGATTGGTCTTTGTTTGGATGGTTTCCATTTTTTTGATGTTTTGGTCATGACCCAAAAATGGATGGTTGCCATTTTTTTGGCATGCCAATGAACTCTAGCCAACTCTAGTTCATTTTTCTTGCCGATGTCGGCCAAATCATGGGCAACCAAAACCTCAACCAAAATTTTGGCTACCCAATGCTTTGATGGGGCAACCTTGGGCACAAACCAAACATACTAGCTGTTGGTCGTGCCACAGCACTAACGCCACCCTCGGCACACTTAAACCGACCGTGTCTAGAGACGATGAGCGTGTCGCTCACCGCGGTCGCCATGTCCAGAGGCGGTGCTGGAGCTGCGCCACGTTGTTGGCCCCCACGACCCACATGAATGGTTGCCGGTGGCGAGGAGGTCGTCGGCCAGCTCCTCCATTGGACTAGTTTGCGCTACATCATCCCGACAGGTGTGCCCCACATGTCGGTTTCCCTGTTTTCCCGGCCATATTCGAGCGTCAGTGCTCCGCGTTGCGCGTTAGGCCTTTCACTATGTAGGCCAAGGGAGACAACTTATTGTTTATTTGAGCCGGTCAAGTAAAATCATGTGGCGTTTGCTTATTTCTCATTCATCTCCAACCCTCTTCTCCATCGATCATGTCGCCCTCCGGTCGAGTCCATCCTCCCGCATGCCTCATTTGAACATTCTGCCGAGTATCATTCGCATGTGGGCCTAGACCATGCTTGTATTTCCAATGTTTATTTGTAATTTGTCCGACATGCATACAAAAAAACGGTTCGTTTGAAGTTTCACTTTGCCTCCACTACGTGTTGCTTCGCGTCTTAGTTTTGGCATCCCATTCGGTTCATGCATGCCCCGACACATGTTGACGAGATCGATTGATGTTCAGAGATCAACTGCGTGTCATGCAAGGAGATAAAGGTTTGGTCTGTTTCTATGATAGAAATGACCCGCGGGGGGAGGGGGGTCTGTGTGGATCAGAGGGAGTATATTGTACGTTCATAAGCGAAACGAACGTATTGTGCCCACCCTAGTCCTCTTTCAATTGATCTCCGGACCCCGAGATGGAATCGAGAGAGAACGAGTGGGGGCATGTGTGATACCTAAGGCGGATTCAAAATTTTGAACCGGTGATCATAGCATCCGCAAATCATATATAAAGGGTATTCAATGTTCATTTCATTTTTGAACGTACATTATACTCCCTCCTATCCTTTCTAGTTTACACATAAGTTTTATGTGTAGTCAAAGTATCTCTACTTTGATAAAAAAGTATCAACATTCAACAACGCCCAATCAATATTGTGAGATTCGTACGTACTCCTAGATTTGTACTCAAGATGGTTTCCAATTTGTTTTCAACCACGCGAATGTGCTTGTTCTCGCGCATGCTCTTCCTACTAGGATTTCGCCACGTATAGCCAGTCCAATAGTAACTTTTTTTAAGCTCCCTGTCCAATAGTACTAGTGGAGTACTGACAACATCTGTACTAGAGTATGCAATGCTCATAGTTGTACTCCCTCCTTCCATTTATATAGGGCCTATGTGGAGGAGAGAGATGTGAAAAAGTAAGGGGAGTGAGCTCTCATGCAAGAGCCTAGCTATATACGCATTCCTACTTAAATACGTACAATAAATATGAAGAAAGAGATGGAGAGGAGATGGAAAAAAGTACTAATACAATAGCCAACCTTATAAATTTTTTTGCGGGAAATAGCCAACCTTATAGCCCACACTACTGCATGAGTGCATATAATAGATGATGGCTATAGATGACATGGCAGTTCCTTATAGCCATCGACTGGCTATATTATTAACCATGCTCTAATGCGTTTTTCAAAACCGCATTTGACTATTGACAAGATTAGTAGTACATGAGATGTATAATGTGAAAATAATATCATTGGAAGCTCCTTTCACATACGTATCCCTGCCTTACCCTCCCTTTCGGTCACTTAGTGGCGGACCCCATGCTTGCTAGGCCCCGCATGTCAGTTACTCAATGGGTTCGGCCACGTCAGAGGATCCTCATACGTAGTATACTCCCTTTGTTTTTATTTACTCCGCATAAAATGACGCGGGCCGGGGAGGGGGAGGGACGTCGGTTTGCTCTCAACTGCGGTCCCACAAGCGAGCGAAAACGCAAGACGAAGCGCGTTCCATTCGGTGAGCGACATGGAGGGTCCAGCGAGCCGGGCTGCAACGCAAAGGCGACAAGAGCGATGTACAGTCAAAACCGATTGACCGGTCGTCACCAGAACCACTATTCACACCAGAACCTTCGCTGCTCAGCCTACGCCAGCCACTGCCCTAAAACCACACCTAATCTCCAGCCCCTTCCCCCACCTTTCGATCCCCTAGCCCACATCAAGCGTCCCCTAGTTCGCCGGAAAGCCATGGTGCGCCGCAAGATCACATACTACAAGATGTTGACGCCGGAGCGCCATGCAGAAATCGCGGCGGCGGTGGCGCCAGAGACCTCCGTTCCCAAGCTCGCTTTGCGGCGGGCCAATCCCCGAGTTCTCTCAAGCCAAGCTACGAGGAGAAGGAAGCTGATCCAATGTTCATGGCGGACGTCGCGGCACAGAAGGCCCCCGATGGGTATGAGACGATGGACGTCGACTTCGTGCCGGCGTCCGAGTCCCCCATGGTGCAGGCGGACCAGCGGTTCAACCTGGCGATACTAAAGGAGGACCGGGAGGCAGAGGCTCAACTCGACACGGAGCGCGCACATGCCGCTGCCATCGAGGCTCTCCTGCAGGCGGAACTGGATGTCGTGGATGTGAACCGGGCGGCGGAGGCTCAACTTGAGGCGGAGCGCACGGATGCTGTTGCCATCGAGGCCCTCCTGCAGGCGGAACCGGACGTCCTGGACTTGAACCGGGCGGCAGAGGCTCAACTCGACGCAGAGCGCGCAGATGCCGCTCTCATCGAGGCCCTCCTGCAGGCGGAACCGGACGTCCTGGACTTGAACCGGGCGGCGGAGGCTCAACTCAACGCGGAGCGCGCGGATGCCACTGCCATCGAGGCCCTCCTGCAGGCAGAATCGGACGTCCTCGACTTGAACCGGGCGGTGCTCTCGTCCGTGCAGAGCACCCGCACGCTCCGCGTGAACGAGTAGCTGGAGGCCGAGGACAACCATGGTGCGGAGACACACGTCGGCAGCTACGGCTGGTTCGCGCCGGCAGCCAAAGATGACGAGGCCATCTCGTTCCGCGAGCAGTGATAGTTTTTCTTTATGTTGTTGTTTTTATGGATCTTTTGCTGTGTAAAAACATATATTGTTATGCAAGTCGCCTAACTTGGGTTAGTCTAGCATTTCAGGCGGTTGGATGAATATCCTACGTCTCCTAACCCTTCTTCCTCACCTCTTCTTCTTCCCCAACAAACCACCGCACGGGCCGTACGGATACTCCCCAACATGCGGTTGGATAAACATACTCTATGAACGAAAATTATGTGTCAGCGGTAGGATGGCTGAGTTTGGTTTGTTCACATGCGACATCACGTGTCAGTGAGGGTGTGTTCCCTTGGTTGGGTTTGCGGCGTGCAGGAGCGACTGTGCATGTGAGGGTGCGGTGCGCGCGGCGTGCAGGAGCGACCGTGTGAGGGTGCGGTGCGACCGTGACAGTCGTGCGCAAGTGTACCACCTTTTCACTTTGAAAACTTTAGGCAAGCTTGGCAAAAATGTGTGGCGAAGTATGGCAATGCAAGGCCTAGACCCAAACAGGATAAGTACCTAGTACTACGTACTAGGAGTACTAGTGTTAAAAAAGAAAGGCGGGGTTTTCCTTCATGGGATTAATCGATACAAATCCTCATTTCATGTGTCAATTAATGCATATTTTTTTCCAAAGCCCAAAGAGCTAACCATCTCACTCCTCATCGCTTGATTAATGCAGCGCCATGCAAACCAACCTTCTCACTTCCGCATGCATGCAGGGGATATTAATGTCCTTGGTTGCTAGTACGAGGCAAACCCCATCAATTTTGCCTTGATTAGTGTTAGTGGCCTTTTGCAAATTGTAATTTTGATATACTGGCCTTTTGTACAAAAAAATGGAGGTAGTAACTATATTTGGCTTCCTTCCCCATTGCGATGAGATCGACGATATCTCGAACGTTGTGGTTTGGCGAAGTGCGTTCGACGGAGAACACCATTGAGGGAGACCACGGTAAGTCGTTCGCAAGTGCCGCATGCAAGCCGAGACAACCTCTTTATTTGCATCCAGGAAGTCCGTTGAACCAAAGGACGCGTAAATGTACTAGTACTACTCGTACACAATAGCGTCGTTCGTCCAACTTAGTGCGGTGAGATGGTTTCTCGAAGAAGACGATGGAGAAGCGGAGTCAGCGAAGAGTGAAATGATGGTTGCTTCGTCCGTGCTTTGTGATTTGACGCCTCACTGCTTTGTGATTTGTGATAGAAGGGACAGGGGAGTAGACTCTGTCCTCTATACTATACATGCGTCCAAGCACGGGAGAAAGAGGAGAGACGTTGCATTTTTCTATTCCTTCAATCAATCAATCAGGGAGCTTCGGTTCCATCCTTTTGGCTTTGGCAACACCGTCCACAATGGTTCCCATGATGCCAAAAGGTATTTTCACATTTGGCTACACATTGTGGATGCCCTTAACCGTACCACTTGGTTTTGCTCTTGTGTGCTATCTATACAAATCTCAATTATATTGATCTAAAAAATTATAGAATCAAGATTAGTAAAAAGGAGGTGATTTTGCCGCGTGGATGGCGGGGGAGGTTTCTTATTTTTAGAGGACGTTGTCCTGGCGGTTTGCTAACATGCGGTCCCACGTGCCAGTGCTTTACCAAGCCGATCCGCTTCCCACATGAGGCAGAACAACGACAGAAGCAACACGTGGTTAACTTGAAGAAGATGAGGGAGAAGCGGATTCAGCAACGAGTGAAATGATGGTTGCTTCGTCCCTCCAACTTCTTTTTTTTAGCATTATTACTTCGTCCCTCCAACTTAACTACGGGAAAGGTGCAGCTTTGTGATTTGACGCCTCATTGCTCACTTACTACGCCGGCGCCATGACTGGGTGCTTCACCCCAGCTGCTCTGCACTGTATTCCGGTATGGCACGTGGACCCGGTAGCTTGATGCCCCACATGTCGGCGAAAGGGACTAGAAGATTTATGAAAGCGAGCGCTCCACTCTTACAACGGAGGAGTACACGACACGATGGCCCAGTGAACTGTCACTTGTACTGTATATAGTACTATAGTTTTGCTGTTTCGCATGATCCATCGATACAAACCCGATTAAACAGGAAAGGGCGGGATTTTTCACGTGCAGTATATGATACTGGCCATACATTTCAAAGGCAATTTTAATGTATGCAAACTGAATAATTAAGTAACAATATGATATCTAGTAAAACTAAAAACACATATGATTTATTGTGTTAGAGTGTAGTAGTAGTGTTGTACTGCATAGTTGTTAGATGTAACATGCGAGAACGTGTAGAGATGTAGTTTTGGAGGGCCTAAAGAGAGAAAAGCGTAATACGTTCACTGAACTTCAGAATAAGCTGATTAGGGTCACTATATACGTTTTGCGGTGATTATACGGTCATTGCTCACGGTTCAGCATCGGATTGCACTCTGTTGCCCGGCCAAATAGTCTGCGTGGCACCATGTTGACTAGTTAAATTGACCACGTTCCTTGTGGGTCCCACCTGTCAGTTCGCATAGGGAAAAGGTCAGATAAACACAAATTTACGCAGGCGCGATAAGACTCCACCCCATGCGCGGGAATCACCTGGTTGTGTATGTGTCTGTCAGGGCCTGATGTGTGTGCATGCACGTGTAGGTTGAGCACTTGAGCGTGAGAGTGTGTGTTGGTCGTGTGGTGTACTGGTGTGTGCATGCATGCGTGCGTGTGTGTGTGTGTGTGTGAGTGAGTGTTGCGTGCATGCGTGGTTGCGTGTGTACGTGTGAGTGTTGCGTGCGTGCGTGGGTGCATGTGTTCCTTTGAGTGTTGCGTGCATGCAGTTCGTGTGCATGCGTGCGTGTGTGTATAATCACCACACCAGCTCCTGTGTGTTAAAACAGGCGGCTCAGCATACCAATACAAGGCCACCTTGTCCATTGTGCCCGCGGTCATGACTTCGAACCACCGTCCAATATTTTTTTGTCGTTTGTTTCATTCTTACTAGCAAGATGCCCGTGCGTTGCACGTAACATCAAGATGCATTTGTATGACTAGTTTATCTTGTGAGAGAAAAGGATGAACGAGGGAAGGCCTTATTTGCAAATGTGGAGAGGTGTGTGGGTACATCTTAGGCAAAATTGTCATAGTTTCTTTCCTATCCGTCAGATATAAATCGGACGGCCTATATTGCAGGTAGCAGGCACACCATCATCACCAACTCTGTTTTTTATAAGAGTGTATTGTATCCCTACTCTTATAAAAAGCATAGTCGGTGATGATCGTGTGCCTGCCATCCTGCAATATAGGCCGTCCGATCTATATCTGACGGATAGGAAGGAAACTATGGCAATTTTGCAAAAAGATACCCACACCCCTCTCCACACTTGCAAATAAGGCCTTCCCTTGTTCATCCTTTTCTCCCACAAGATAAACTACTCATACAAATGCATCTTGATGTTCCGTGCAACGCATGGGCATCTTGCTAGTATTTTATAAGAGTGTAGATGTAGAGTAGATACAAGCCGACAGGTGGGCCCAATGGTAGTGAGATAATGTGATGCAACACTAGAGGTGCCACGTGGAGCGTTTAACTGGTCAACTAGTCATGTCTTGAGCAAATACAAAGTTGTACGGTGAGCCCGTGACTGTATAATAACCACAAAACATAAATGGTGACAGTAATGAGTGGATTCTAAAGTCCAATGTACGTATCGTGCTTTCGCTTCAAATACAATGATCGTCACTGTATATATCGCGAGAGAAAGATGAAACATGCGTGAATGTGCTAAGGGCTTACTTTTAGAGGACCTGGAGATAGTTTGTGTGCGTACGTGAAAGGGGCGTAGAGGGGGGGTATGCGATGGAGAGAGAGATGCTCTTCGTTTCTCTTTATTATGACTAACTTTATATATAGTATAAAAATATACAAATTCATAGTGCGGAATAAATATCATTGTGGGCACCATGCAATGCAAGCGTTCATACTCCTCCATATAACTTTGTAATGTTGTATATATGTAGAAATTCTAAACTATTTTTTTGGCCACACTTTATTCAAAAGGAATGTTGTATGCGAAATAAACGTGAAGAGAGGGCTTTTTAGATCAATGGGATACGTGATGTAACATGTGTGAATGTGTAGTTGATGCATTTGGCAGGGCCTAGAGAGGTATGTGTGTGTATTACGTATTCGAGAGAGGCATGGATAGAGGGGCCGACAGGGGGGGCGTGGGAGAGATAGCATGAGAAATGAGAGTGGTCTAGAGAGAGAGACGAATATGACGTCACGGCGAGAGATTCCCTTGAGTGTGTATATGCAAGGGGGGAGTGGATAGAGGCACCAGGAGAATATATTTTTTGTGTGTGGTGTCTGTGTTGGTATGAGTGGGTGTGAGAAGATAACGAGACATGGGGGCAGAGGGTGTGTCACCGCGTGAGGTCCGGTGGGTCGAGGTGAGGCCCTTCGTTCGGTTCCGTCCTGCGCCACATTGGTCGGCCCGTGATGCATTTAGGGAGACCCATGGATGACTAGTCGTACAAGACAAAGATAGCATAATTGTGAAGGACTCTATGTCCACTGACAAAGCTGGCTAGGATTTGTAACCCTTGGTTCTCGGACTAAGGTAACCCCTTTATCTCTGATATTACTATTCATCCAACCTAACTTTAAGGGGCATCCTACAGAATGCTCTGCTAGAATCATACTCGTCGATTAGGAAGAGAGGTGTGAGACAATGCGTGAGAGACATGCCTAAAGATAATGTGCGTACAGGAGACACGTAGGCAGGTCTATGTATATAGAAAGGGTCGATGGGGATTGTGCGTGTGTATGCTTGCGAGAGGAAGAGTGCTTGTGATAAAGGTTAGTGAAAACAGTCGTAAACAGTCGTAAAACAGTCGTAAACAGTCGTGAATGCTTGTGTTTCAAAATTTCGAACGAAGCGCCAAAAGAGCCTCTACTCGCCCGAAACCGCGTGAGACCAATGTTTGGTAGTACAAGGAAATTACTTTTCTAATAACTCCGACTCGTGAAACCTACCGGCCCGACGTCCAAAGGTCTAAACCGGGGTAGGTTTGTAGCTTCATCTAGACGCCACGCAACCGCCTCCGAAAAACATTCATACACAATGGCCGCCTAAGCACACATGCGCGCGGCCGAAATCGCTCCCGCCCACTATTTGGGACACCTGGGATTACCATCCTACCCCCTACCGCAGTAGGACCAAAATTTAAGAGGGGGCAAAGTTTGTACTTTCCCCAAATTCCAAACAAGTGCATCCCATCTTCTGTTCAAAA
>NC_057814.1:195709086-195785918 GCF_018294505.1 Triticum aestivum
GTAATATCTACTGTATTCCAACTTATCTATGGTTCATACCCTCCGATACTTCTCATAGATTTATCAAAATAAGCAAACAACACATAGAAAACAGAATCTGTCAAAAACAGAACAGTCTGTCGTAATCTGTATCATTCGAATTCTTCTGTAACTCAAAAAAATCTACCAAAATAGGACGACCTAGAAAATTTGATTATTGATCTACTTCAATTGGAATCAGTATTTTATCGCTTTCTTGTAATTTTTAACAATTGTTTTCGTGAGCAGAAAGTTTCTGACTTTTTCAGCAACATCAAATAATTATCATCCAAGATCCTATAGATTTTACTTGGCACAAACACTAATTAAAACATAAAACTACATCTAACCAGAGGTTAGATGAATTATTTATTAATAAACAGGAACAAAAAGCAAGGAACAAAAATAAAATTGGGTTGCCTCCCAACAAGCGCTATCGTTTAACGCCCCTAGCTAGGCATGATGATTTCAATGATGCTCACATAAAAGAAAAGAATTGAAACATAAAGAGAGCATCATGAAGAATATGACTAGCACATTTAAGTCTAACCCACTTCCTATGCATAGGGATTTTGTGAGCAAACAACTTATGGGAACAAGAAACAACTAGCATAGGAAGGTAAAACAAGCAAATCTTCAAGATTTTCAATACATAGAGAGGAAACTTGATATTATTGCAATTCCTACAAGCATATATTACTCCCTCATAAGAAGTTTCAGTAGCATCATGAATGAATTCAACAATATAACCAGCACATAAAGCATTCTTTTCATGATCTACTTGCATAAAAATTTTATTACTCTCCACATAAGCAAATTTGTTCTCATGAATAGTAGTGGGAGCAAACTCAACAAAATAACTATCATGCGAGGCATAATCCAATTGAAAATTAAAATCATGATGAAAAGTTTCATGGTTATCGTTATTCTTTATAGCATACATGTCATCACAATAATCATCATAAATAGGAGGCATGCTTTCATCATAATAAATTTGCTCATCGAAACTTGGGGGACTAAACATATCATCTTCATCAAACATAGCATCCCCAAGCTTGTGGCTTTGCATATCATTAGCATCATGGGTATTCAAAGAATTCATACTAACAACATTGCAATCATGCTCATCATTCACATATTTTATGCCAAGCATTCTATGTAATTCTTCTTCTAGTACTTGAGTACAATATTTTCACGAAAGACATTAAAAAGATGAAGCATATGAGGCAACCTTAATTCCATTTTTTTGTAGTTTTCTTTTATAAACTAAACTAGTGATAAAAAAAGAAACTAAAAGATTCGATTGCAAGATCTAAAGATATACCTTCAAGCACTCACCTCCCCGGCAACGGCGCCAGAAACTGCTTGATGTCTACTACGCAACCATCTTCTTGTGGACGTTGTTGGGCCTCCAAGTGCAGAGGTTTGTAGGACAGTAGCAAATTTACCTCAAGTGGATGACCTAAGGTTTATCAATCTGTGGGAGGTGTAGGATGAAGATGGTCTCTCTCAAGCAACCCTGCAACCAAATAACAAAGAGTCTCTTGTGTCCGCAACACACCCAATACAATGGTAAATTGTATAGGTGCACTAGTTCGGCGAAGAGATGGTGATACAAGTGCAATATGGATGGTAGATATAGGTTTTTGTAATATGAAAATATAAAAACAGCAAGGTAACTAATGATAAAAGTGAGCACAAACGGTATTGCAATGCGTTAAAACAGGCCTAGGGCTCATACTTTCACTAGTGCAAGTTCTCTCAACAATAATAACATAATTCGATCATATAACTATCCCTCAACATGCAACAAAGAGTCACTCCAAAGTCACTAATAGCGGAGAACAAACGAAGAGATTATTGTAGGGTACGAAACCACCTCAAAGTTATCCTTTCTGATCGATCTATTCAAGAGTCCGTAGTAAAATAACATGAAGCTATTCTTTCCGTTCGATCTATCATAGAGTTCGTACTAGAATAACACCTTAAGACACAAATCAACCAAAACCCTAATGTCACCTAGATACTCCAATGCCACCTCAAGTATCCGTGGGTACGATTATATGATATGCATCAGACAATCTCAGATTCATCTATTCAACCAACACATAGAACTTAAAAGAGTGCCCCAAAGTTTCTACCGAAGAGTCAAGACGAAAACGTGTGCCAACCCCTATGAATAAGTTCACAAACAGAACCCGCAAGTTGATCACAAAAACATACATCAAGTGGATAACGTGAATATCCCATTGTCACCACAGATAAGCACATGCAAGACATACATCAAGTGTTCTCAAATCCTTAAAGTCTCAATCCGATAAGATAACTTCAAACGGAAAACTCAATCCATTACAAGAGAGTAGGGGGGGGGACATCATAAGATCCAACTATAATAGCAAAGCTCGCGATACATCAAGATCATGCCAAATCAAGAACACGAGAGAGAGAGATCAAACGCATAGCTACTGGTACATACCCTCAACCCCGAGGGTGAACTACTCCCTCCTCATCATGGAGAGCGCCGGGATGATGAAGATGGCCACCGGTGAGGGATCCCCCTCCGGCAGGGTGCTGGAACAGGATCCCGATTGGTTTTTGGTGGCTACAGAGTCTTGCGGCAGTGGAACTCCCGATCTAGGTTTCTTTCTGGAAGTTTGGGTATATATGAGAGGTATTGGCGTCGGGAACAAGTCAGGGGGGTGGGCGCGCCCCCCACCCTCATGGGCAGCTCGGGACTCTTTTGGTCCATCTTCGATGCTGCGTGGGCTTCTTCTGGTCCAAAAATAACCTCCGTCAAATTTCAGGTCAATTGGACTCCGTTTGGTTTTCCTTTTCTGCAATACTCAAAAACAAGGAAAAAAACAGAAACTGGCACTGGGCTCTAGGTTAATAGGTTAGTCCCAAAAATCATATAAAATAGCATATAAATGCATATAAAACATCCTGGAAGGATAATATAATAGCATGGAACAATCAAAAGTTATAGATACGTTGGAGACGTATCACGCGCCCCCTTACCTTGTCGGCCCCCTAGACCTCCACCGACCTCAACTCCATATATTCTGTTTTGGGGAGAAAAAATCAGAGAGAAGGATTCATCGCGTTTTACGATACAAAGCCGCCGCCACTGTGACGCCCCCGACTTGACCGTACACTAATCATGCACGCAAATGTGTACGATCAAGATCAGGGACTCACGGGAAGATATCACAACACAACTCTAAAACATAAATAAGTCATACAAGCATCATAATACAAGCCAGGGGCCTCGAGGGCTCGAATACAAGTGCTCGATCACAGACGAGTCAGTGGAAGCAACAATATCTGAGTACAGACATAAGTTAAACAAGTTTGCCTTAAGAAGGCTAGCACAAACTGGGATACAGATCGAACGAGGTGCAGGCCTCCTGCCTGGGATCCTCCTAACTACTCCTGGTCGTCGTCAGCGGGCTGCACGTAGTAGTAGGCACCTCCAGTGTCGTAGGTGTCGTCGTCGACGGTGGCGTCTGGCTCCTGGACTCCAACATCTGGTTGCGACAACCAGATAGAAAGGAAAGGGGAAAAGAGGGAGAGAAGCAACCGTGAGTACTCATCCAAAGTACTCGCAAGCAAGGAGCTACACTACATATGCATGGGTATATGTGTAAAGGGGCATATCAGTGGACTGAACTGCAGAATGCCAGAATAAGAGGGGGATAGCTAGTCCTGTCGAAGACTACGCTTCTGGTCATCTCCATCTTGCAGCATGTAGAAGAGAGTAGATTGAAGTCCTCCAAGTAGCATCGCATAGCATAATCCTACCCGGCGATCCCCTCCTCGTCGCCCTGTTAGAGAGCGATCACCGGGTTGTATCTGGCACTTGGAAGGGTGTATTTTATTAGTATCCGGTTCTAGTTGTCATAAGGTCAAGGTACAACTCCGGGTCGTCCTTTTACCGAGGGACACGGCTATTCGAATAGATAAACTTCCCTGCAGGGGTGCACCACATAACCCAACACGCTCGATCCCATTTGGCCGGACACACTTTCCTGGGTCATGCCCGGCCTCGTAAGATCAATGCGTCGCAGCCCCCACCTAAGCACAACAAAGAGGTCAGCACGCCGGTCTAACCCTATGCGCACAGGGGTCTGGGCCCATCGCCCTATGCACACCTGCACGTTGCGTACGCGGCCGGAAGCAGACCTAGCCTAGTGGCGTTCCAGTCCAATCCGGCGCGCGCCACTCAGTCGCTGACGTCACGAAGGCTTCGGCTGATACCACGACGCCGGGATAAATAGATGGTTAGTGCGTATAGACCAAATGGCCAGACTCAGATCAAATACCAAGATCTCGTTAAGCGTGTTATGTCGAAGTAACCGCGGACGCCGACCAGGGCCAGGCCCACCTCTCACCTAGGCGGTCTCAACCTGCCCTGTCGCTCCGCCACAAAGATCCACTTGCGGGTACTCCTACGAGCCGACCCGACTTTAGTCACCACATGTGTCATGTATATAGTATATAAGTATATACCCGTGATCACCGCCCAGGTGATCACGGCCCGATAGTATAGCACAGTAGACGGACAAGAATGTAGGGCCACTGATGGAAAACTAGCATCCTATACTAAGCATGTAGGATTGCAGGTAAAGGTAACAACAGTAGTAGCAAGGATAGGCTATGCATCAGGATAGGATATCGGAAAGCAGTAACATGCTACACTACTCTAATGCAAGCAGTATAGAGAAGAATAGGCGATATCTGGTGATCAAGGGGGGGGGCTTGCCTGGTTGCTCTGGCAAGTAGGAGGGGTCGTCAACTCCGTAGTCGAACTGGGCAGCAGCAGTGTCGGTCTCGTAGTCTACCGGAGAGAAGAGGGGGAAGAAACAGTAAATACAATGCAAACATAAACATGACGATGCGTGACATGACAATGAGCAGTGCGAGGTGTGTCCTAACGCGACAGTAGGTGGTACCGGCGAAGGGGGGGAACATCCGGGAAAGTATTCCTGATGTTTTGCGTTTTCGAACAGATGGACCGGAGGGGGAAAGTTGCGAGTTCGATAGGTTAGGGAGGTGTGGTGGACGAACGGACTGCGTATCCGGATTCGTCTCGTCGTTTTGAGCAACTTTCATGTTGAAAATATTTTAATCCGAGTTACGGATTAAAAGATATGATTTTCTAAAGATTGTATTAACTTCTGGAATTTAATTAAGTATTTAATTTAATTCGAAAATGGATTTACGACGTCAGCATGATGTCATGCTGACGTCAGCAGTCAACGTTGACCGTTGACCTGGTCAACCTGATAGGTGGGTCCCACCTGTCAGGGGCTGTTACCTAATTAAATTAATTATCTAATTAGATTAATTTAAACAGGATTAATTAACTTAATTAATTTAGTTAATTAATTAATTAAATTTATTTTTATTTTTATTTTTATTTTTATTTTTTTTGTTCTGTGGGCTGGGCCCCGTTTGTCATAGGCCAGGGGGGTTCGGGCCCGGGGGCAGTGGCTCAGGGGGGGGCGAGGCCCACCTGGCAGTGGCCCAAGGGGGGCGAGGCCCACCTGGCAGTGGCCCAGGGGCACAGCCGGGCGCGGGCGTAGGTTACGGACGGAGCGGCCGAGCGGCGACCCGCACGCGGGGCGGCACGGCGTGGCCATGGCCGGAGCGGGGCGAGGCCGCGATGGTGCGGGGCCAGCCGCCGGAGGTGGCGCAGAGGGGCGAGGCCACCGTGGCGACGGGGCGGAGATCTGCGGAGGTGAGGCAAACGACGGCGATGAGCACGGCCGTGGCGCGACGGTGCGGTGTGCGGGCGGAGGCACGACGCGGTGAGCGCGGTCGTGGGCGTGACCAACGAGGCAGCTGGGCGACGGCGGCCGAGTGTGGCAGGCAGAGGCGGACGCTGGCGCGGTCGGCGAGTGGGAGGGCACCGGCGGTAGCCGCCCGTCTGCACGAGCGGTGGTGGCGCGGGCGAAGCAGAGCCGCGGCGGGGCAGTGGCGATGGGAGGCGGTGACGGGCAGGGGCCCGACGACGGGGTCGGCGCACGGACGATGCGAGCACAGGGCGGGCGCGGGCGGTGCACGACCGGGGGGGGTGGGGCTGCGGGAGCGCGAGCTCGCGCGCAGCCACGGGCGCGAGGCAACGGCGCGGGCCGCGCGGCGGGGCGAGGGAAGGAGAGGAGGGGCGTGGAGGCCGTGGCCTCACCGGGGGTGTAGGGACGGGGCAGCGGGGCTCGTGGAGGGGGTCGGGAACGACGCGACGCAGGGGAGGAGGCGAGGCGACTCCGGGCGACGACGATCCGGGCGGCGGCGGAGAGGTCCAGGTGCGGCGGGGCGAGCGCGACGGCGAGGGCCTCCTCCCGATCCAGATCGGGGGAGAGGGGGGATATTTCGGGGGGGAGTGGGGGGCTGTCGGTGAGGAGTGAGGGGGAGGAGTGGATAAGGGAGAGGAGTGGGGGCCGACCTGGGCCGGCCTGGTTGGCCCAATGGCCAGCTGGGCCGCGGTCCAGCAGGGGGCTTCTCCTCCTTTTGTTTTTGTTTTTATTTTTTTCTTTCTTTTATTTATTTTCTTTTCAGTTTTAATTCATTTAAACGTATTTAGGCATTTTATAAAAATGTGTTTACTTCACCATAATTACCGATGCAATAATTGACATAGCCCGAACACTTTTATTTTAATATTTGAAAACTTTTGTCGTTTGACTTATCTAGGGTTTAAATTTGAAACGGTTTTGATTTAACCCGAGACTAATTACAGTGACAGAGGTGACGTGCCACCATTAACGTGAGATTACTGTAGCATGATTATCCGGGCGTTACAAATCTCCTCCACTACAAGAAATCTCGTCCCGAGATTTAGGAGGTAGAAGGAAACAGTGCGGGGTATTCTTCGCGCAGACGATCCTCTCGTTCCCAAGTGGCCTCATCTTCAGAATGGTGCGACCACTGGACCTTGAGAAGCTTGATCGCCTTCTGACGTGTGTGGCGTTCAGCTTGGTCGAGAATGCGGACCGGATGCTCCTTATAGGAGAGGTCCTGCTGCAATTCGAGCACTTCATGATCCACTGCTCGGATTGGGTCCTTGAAGCAACGGCGGAGCTGTGACACATGGAACACATCATGAACCTGAGAAAGGTTCGGCGGAAGCTCCAGTTGGTATGCCACTTTTCCACGCCTTTCGAGAATAGTGAATGGGCCAATATAGCGAGGAGCTAGTTTGCCCTTGATCCCGAAGCGGTGAGCACCCTTCATAGGTGTGACTCGAAGATAAGCCTTTTCACCAGGTTGATAGACCATGTCTTTATGATGACGGTCATACTGACTCTTTTGACGTGACTGAGCAGTCTTGAGATTCTCGCGAATAATGCGGACTTGTTCTTCGGCATGTTGGATAATATCCGGACCGAAGAGTGGACGTTCCCCAGTTTCTGACCAGTTCAGAGGGGTTCTGCACTTTCGTCCATATAACACTTCGAAGGGGGCCATCTTCAGACTAGCTTGATAGCTATTATTATAAGATAACTCAGCATACGGGAGAGATTCCTCCCATTTCTTGCCGAAGGAAATAACACAAGCTCGAAGCATGTCTTCGAGAACTTGGTTGACGCGTTCAACTTGCCCTTGCGATTGAGGATGAAACGCAGTACTGAATGACAGATGAGTTCCCATGGCTTCTTGGAAACTTGCCTAGAATCTTGAAGTGAATAAGCCACCACGGTCTGAGCTGATAACCAATGGAATACCGTGGAGTGAAACAATCCTGGACATATAGAGCGTTGCCAGCTGACTAGCAGTGATCGTTTCCTTGACCGCCAGAAAATGTGCAACTTTGGAAAGCCGGTCAATGACGACAAGAATAACATCATTACCTTTCTGTGATTTGGGAAATCCAGTGACGAAGTCCATCTCAACATGGTCCCATTTCCATTCACGAATAGAGATAGGTTGCAGAGTTCCAGCAGGCCTTTGATGTTTTTCTTTGATACGACGGCAAACTTCACACTCAGCAACATAACGAGCAATGTCTTGCTTCATATTAGACCACCAGAATCTCTGACGGATGTCTTGGTACATCTTTGTACTACCAGGATGGATACATAGAGGCGTATCATGAGCTTCTTTCATAACTTCCTGTGTCATATCCAGGTTTTTCTCTGCACATGGCACCACTAGGCGGCCCTTAAAGTATAGGGTGCCATCTTCAGCAATAGTGAAGAATGAGGGTTTTCCTTCTGCGAGGTAGCGCTTAATCTTGTGGGCTTCAGAGTCATACTTCTGTAGCCTTTTGATGCTGTCCTCGAGATCTGGTTTAGCAACTAGGGTATTGAGGGAACCCTGGGTAACAACGTGGAGGTTCACCTTGCCAAACTCCTTAGGAGGGGGAGCGAGTGCACCCGAAGGAACAATATGGAGGTTCAGCTTCCTGAATTCTTCAACAAGCGAGGGCTGAACTTTGTGAACCTGGAGGTGGTTGCAGTAAGACTTGCGGCTCAAGGCATCAGCCATTACATTAGCCTTGCCTGGCGTATAGGAAATACCCAAGTCAAAGTCTGCAACAAGCTCCATCCATCTCTGCTGACGGAGGTTCAGATCTGGCTGAGTAAACAGATACTTCAGACTTTGGTGGTCAGTGAAGATCTCGCAACGATTACCAAGAAGGTAATGTCGCCACTGCTTCAGCGCATGAATGACAGCAGCAAGTTCGAGGTCGTGAACTGGGTAGTTCTCTTCGTGAGGGCGCAATTGCCGAGAGGCATAAGCAATCACTTTGCGGTCTTGCATTAGGACACAGCCTAATCCTTGACGGGAAGCGTCGCAGTAAATGACGAAGTCCTTCTTAGTATCTGGTGGAGCTAGAACTGGGGCAGAAGTCAACTTGTCTTTGAGTGCCTGGAAACTTTCCTGACATTTGTCTGTCCATTGGAACTTGACGCCCTTATGCAACAGGTTAGTCAGAGGTCTGGCGATCTTGGAGAAGTTCTCGACAAATCGACGGCAATAGCTGGCGAGACCGAGAAAACTTCTGACTTGCTTAACGTTCTTCGGAGGAGTCCAATCGAGAATAGCCTGAACTCGCTCGGGGTTGACGGCAATACCATCCTTAGAGATGACATGCCCAAGATAGGTTACTTCCGGTAGCCAGAATTCACATTTGGAGAACTTGGCATATAGTTGATGCTCTCGTAGCTTCTCCAGCACAAGTCGAAGATGTTCAGCATGTTCTTCTTTGTTCTTGGAAAATACCAGGATATCATCCAGATAAACCACAACGAACTTGTCGAGGTAATCCATGAATATATAGTTCATCAGACGAGAGAAGGTGGCTGGAGCATTGGTTAAACCGAAAGACATGACGGTGTACTCGTATGAACCATAGCGAGTCACGAAGGCGGTCTTTGGGATATCCTCTTCGCGAACACGGATCTGGTGGTAACCCAACCTCAAGTCGAGCTTAGAGAACACTGACGAACCCGCCAGTTGATCATACAGATCATTGATCCGAGGAAGAGGGTATTTATTCTGAATGGTAGCTTGGTTTATAGGACGGTAGTCTTGAACTAACCGGTTTGTCCCTTCCTTCTTCTTGACAAAGAGAGAAGGTGCTCCCCAAGGAGAGCAACTTGGGCGAATGAATCCTTTGCGAAGAGATTTGTCGATTTCCTCCTTAAGCTCAAGGAGTTCATGCGGCGGCATTCTGTAGGGTCGCTTGGCTATAGGAGTGGTGCCTGGTTTCAAGTCGATGATGAATTCGACAGCTCTAGCAGGGGGAATCCCTGGAAGTTCTTCAGGAAACACGTCGAGGAATTCACGCACGATGGGAATGTTTTCAATGCCCTCGAGTGGTGCAGCATTCAATGCATTCAATGCATAGAGCCTGGCCTCGGCATTTTGCACCAGATGAGCTTGGTAAGCAACTATTTCATCTGAAGGGTGTAGCAGATGGACGGTCTTAGTGGCGCAAACTATAGAAGCAGTATGCGCTTTCAACCAATCCATACCCAAAATGAGGTCGATGTTAGATGACTTCAGGATAATGGGAGAGGCATAGAATTCCAGCCCTTCGATTTGCACGGGGACATCGATGCCAACCAAGGAGGTTTGACACTGTCCCACGGGGTTTTTTGACCAATACCGAGGTGTTCATCTCCTCACATTTAACGTCGTGCTTGTATGCAAAATCTTCTGACATGAATGAATGCGATGCACCTGTATCAAATAAAACGGATGCTGGTACTGAATTTACGAGGAGTGTACCCATCACAGTAGCAGGCTGGTCTTGAGCTTCGTTGAGATCAACGTGGTTGGCATGAGCACGACCATAAGACTTAGCATTGTTGTTGCGGGGCTGATTGTTACCACGGCCAGTTGCTGGAAGGGCCAGTTGATTCTGGTTCTGGTTGCATTCTCTAGCACGGTGTCCTGGTTGACCACACCTGAAGCACAAGCCATTATTGGGAGTGGGAACAGGGGCTTGGGATGGTGGAGTTGGAAGTCTTGACTACCTAGATGGTGGTGGAGGCAGACGAGGTGCAGCATAGGTCTGCCTTGGGGCAGATGCATTTGGACGGTACATGCTGTTCGGGATCCATATCTTACGCTTCTGTGAGGGCGAGCCCGAAGATGAGCCCGTGTCACGGTTGCGCCTGTGAGAGCTCTGGTATTCCTGCAGACCAGTTTCGACATTGATGGCCTTGTTCACCAAGGTGGCGAAATCAGCAAAGTCATGCACTAGAAGTGCGAGCTTGATGTCAGCTTGAAGGCCATCACGGAACTTCTCCTGTCTGCGTACATCAGTTGCAATGTCTTCTTCAGCATAGCGACACAAGTCCAGAAACTCCCCCTGATAAGCTTCAACAGTCTTGTTGCCTTGGGTGAGGTTGCGGAACTCACGCTTCTTCCGGTCCATGACTCCTTGAGGAATGAAGCGAGCACGGAAAGCAGCTTGGAAGTCTGGCCAAGTGATGATTGTCCCAGCTGGCAGAGTACGCCTGTGGCTGTCCCACCATTGAGCTGCGGGTCCCTTCAGAAAGAAGGAAGCAAAGTTGACATAGCTGGCAGGGGCTACATCGGCAGACTCCATCTCATAGGTGATGTCACGGAGCCAGTCATCAGCATCCAGAGGCTGAGTTGAGCTGCGTTACACAGTTGGATTCAGGCGCATGAAATCCTGCAGAGTTACTGGGGTTGGTTGCTGGTCCATATTGGGGCGAGGAAACTGAGCCATCATATTTTCCATGAATTGGCGGTTCAGTTCAAACTGTTGGATCATACCAGCCATGTACTCAGGTGGTGGTGGGGCATTGCCACCACGACCACGACCACCTGGTCTAACCATCCTGCTAATATATAACAGGGGTAGTTCAGCATTGAGAAAATTTGCAAAGTCAAGAATCATTCATGATGAAACATGCATAATGAAGGGAGCACGATAGCTACTACATAGTAGTCGGCATATCTTACAAAAGGGGTCATGCATAGAGTTCATTACACAGAGTTCAGTACATAGAATAAAACATCATAGGCGGCACACAGGCTCGCGGCGAATGCATCTAACTCTACAAGCAAGCCTACATCAGTCCCAAGAGGTACTGTGGAGGTAATCGTAGCCCGACAGCTGGTAGTGAGGCAACGGATAGCCCTCCACGTCAGCAGACTGGGGGCCGCGGATACTCAGGTGTAGAGCCCGATGCTCAGGTGGCAGAAGAGGACCAAGTGCGGGAGAGTAGCCTCCCACCTCTGGCCAACCGACACCGTGGGGCATCACGGTCCTGGCTGGGTAGATCGTAGTACGCGGTAGCTGTCCAGATCGGACAAAGGGGTGCAGCAGCGTCAGAGCACGGTAAAGGTGCTGACGGGTGGTGTACATCTCGTGGCGAAGAGCTCGGTTAGCTCGATCCAGCCCATCAGCATGCAGAACCAGGTTCTGATGGTAGAAGGGCTCTCGGGTGACAGTGGAGTAGGGAGCAGTATAGTATCCCTCCGCACCAACATCAGATGCGATAGCAATGTGCCTGAAAGGGGAGGTGTCCAACTCCCGATACTCTCCACGAAGACGTGTCAGAGCAGCATAGGCAGCATCGTGGACAGCCATATCGATGGTCACACCAACACCATGTGCAGTGTGCAGCATAGTAGTGGAGTCATACTCCCGAGAGTAGAGGTGGACGATGGCACGGTACTGCTCCTGGTTAAAGTCCTGGTACTCCTCGTAGACGGTGTACTCAGGGTGCCAGCGATAACCCAGATAGGTCATCATCTCAGCTAGCACCGCAGGTGATCCCGAGGCACCAATGGCCGTCGTGTGGCGCACGACCTGCCTCGTGGGTTCCATCTGAAAGCAAAGACGTTTCAAAGGAGTCAAATGACAGTGTGTGCATTGTTCAAAATACTATTCTAAGAAACAACTATGGCTTATCCAACTTTGGGGTGAATGCGGTCACGGGATCCTACTGTTAGAGTTAGTAAATTCGTTTAACCCGAGTAGAAGAGAGTTCAGAGTCCCAGAGTAAAGGTCGAGGAGTAAAAGATCCTAGTACCACCCAATGGCGACGTGGGCCCGTAAGACACACAACCATGTTAATAAAAGTTTTGTAATGTCTAGACTCGACTTCGGCCAAGGAGTGTGGAAAGGGGGATTCCTACAGGCAGTCGGCTCTGATACCAACTTGTGACGCCCCCGATTTGACCGTACACTAATCATGCACGCAAATGTGTACGATCAAGATCAGGGACTCACGGGAAGATATCACAACACAACTCTAAAACATAAATAAGTCATACAAGCATCATAATACAAGCCAGGGGCCTCGAGGTGTAGCGACCCGACCCAAATGGATCAAGTCTCTGTGCTTAAGTGTCATCCCTGGATCGGTATGCTGACACACACAGTACTCGAGGATTTATAACAGAGGTAAATCACATGTATAAAATAACGTAAATACTATTACCTCAATCCAAAATAGCGGAAGTAACAAGGTTGTGGATTCCCATCAACACCAACGGCAAAGTTGAGTGTAGAAATCGTAACCCTAACGTATCACTTACTCGTCGTAAGATATCCTGCAACATGAAACGTTGCAGCCCGAAAACGGGTCAGCACATGGAATATGCTGGCAAATTCACACCATAGAGAAAATGATGAACAAAGGCTATCACTACATGCATATATGGCTGGTGGAAAAGCTCTATGGTTATAATGTTTTTAGGAAAAGCCAATTTTTCACTACTTCAAAGGAATAAATTTTATTTAACTATCATGGTGGTTGTGAAACATTGAGATGGTTGACAGCATCTCAATCCCAATTAAGAATCATCATTAACCCAACAATATTAATTTAAAAAGTAACATGGTGATGAGATTCACATGATAATCCAAGTACTAGATACTCAAGTTGTCCATAACCGGGGACACGGCTAACCATGATTAGTTTATACACTCTCCAGAGGTTTGCGCACTTTTCCCCACAAGACTCGATCGCCTCCGCTTGATTCTCGCACTGCATGATGTTTGAGAAACGGATGACCGAGACACAGTCTTTCAGAAGCGTTAGCACCTTACGATGGGTAGACCGGTACACCTACATCCCCTACATCTGCTAGTCTACCACTGTAAGAGTTCACGCGACTTAATCAACTATGCTAGAGCCCATAATAGCTTGTGGCTGCACACGGAAGTTTCTAGCATGAATAATCTCATGATCCCTTTGAACCTGGGTGGCAGTCCAAAAGAAAAACAGGCAATCCTGGAATACCCAGGTACCTCAATCCACCCAGATGTGAGTTTTAGTTGCCACCTTAAGTAAACCATTAATTATCATTCTCACATCTGTCATGAATATCTCTCAAACCCATCCACGTCTACAAGCATAGCATGGCAATATAATAGCGACCGTAGAAGTAACTCCCAAGGGATTGATAATAGAACAAGTAATAGGTACTACCTCAACTACTTCCCAATACCCACAATTTAATTAGATCCTAATCATGCAATGTTTGAGGAATAGATCTAATGCAATAAAAACTGGGTATGGAAGGGTATGATCAAAGTGTTACTTGCCTGCAATGTTGATGAAGATGATTCGCACTCAATACTCTGGATAGATCTACTCGTCACACTCCGGTCAATCTATCGCAAGCAAGCAATAGTAACCACACATAAGCAATCACTCAAAAGATCGAGAAGAACGAAGAAGACACTTCGGAAAAACATCAAAACCAAGCAAATAACTCTTGCAACATAAAACAATTTCTAACAGTACCAAAATTATGTGAATTTGGCCTTATCAGAAAGTTTAGGTCAAGAGCTTCGATTTGCAAAAAGAATCAACTAAATCGGAGTTACGGAACTTAAGTTATAAACAAAAGAAGTTTCAAATTCAAATCTGATCTAATTCAAATTTTAAAATTTCAAAAACATGTTTGAGTTGGATTACTGGAAAGAGGGGATCGTAACGAAGAAGTGGGCGTTGGTTTCGTTGGATTTGGACAAACGAGTAAAAAGTTATAGACGTTTGAAGATCAGGGGCTAAACTGTAAATAAAATCATCACAGATAGGTCCCTGGCGAAAAAACAGAAAAGGAAAAGCTAAATAATGAACGTTCGTTACAAAATCCTAACGAACGAATAACGTTCGCTAAAACTACCTAAGCAGAAAACATTCGCTAAATAATAATAAAACAAAACGGTTTATTTTTTTTAAAAAAAACCGATCTGGATTGGTGCAGTCGGGGTCGGTTTTTTCGTTAAAACCGGCGGCGGATCGGATTAGGGTTTACCGCCGCGGCGGCGGCTCCGGCGAGTCGCACCTCCGGCGAGTGTGGCGACGGCGGGATGGCGCGGTGGCGAGGCGCGGATGAGGCTCCGATGGGCGGCGGCTTCGTCCTCGGCGGCGGGGCAAGGTGCGGGTTGCTCCGGCGAGTGCGCGAGGCGGCGGCGGCGGCAAAACACGGCGGCGGTGGTGAGATCCGGCGGCGGCGGGGCAGCAAACCACGGCGGGAGGCGGCGGTTGCGGGGATCGAGGGGAGAGGGGGGTCCGGGGCCGGCCTTATAAAGTCACGGGGTCGAGGCCTTTCTTGGGCGAGGGAGCATCCGGCGGCGGGGAGATGCCGGACTCCGGCGAGTCCCTGTCGGGCACGGCGGGAGCTAGACGCTGGCGGCGCGGGCTGGGCTGGCTCAGCTGGGCCCGCCCAGTTCGGGAGAGAGGAAGTTTTTTTTAAACAGCGCAAGAAAAATAAAGAAAACCTTAAATAAATAAAAAATACTATAGGCATATAATATACCAAAATTTTCAGAAAATGATTTCCTACAGCATGGGCATTTTTGTAAATTCAAATAAAATCCACACAAATTTTAATAAATCAAACAGTGCTACTGCCTTAATAAAATCCAATAAAAATCATTTTAAAAATACCAAAATGATTTCAAATTTATTTTTTCTCCAATTTTCTGATGTAGGGAATCATGTTACCCTATTTTCTATATATTTTTATTTTGGAGAAAAATAATTTGAATAAAACTCAAATAACTCCAATATTGAAAAATAATTTCAACGGGACTTTGAATTTAATCCTTTGAAACTCCCAACTCATATTTCATATGTTTTGAAGAAGTCATATTATCTTCTCTCGTGAAAATCATTGAGTTGCATAAAGTTTCAGAAATGGGAAATATTTTCAAATGAAATTCAAATATTTTCAACACCCCTTGTCATTTAAATAAATGGAAGAAGTCATGTCATCTTCTCTCCAGGGTTTTGTGGTGAAAAGAATTTGAATTCATGGAGATCATAAAAGCAAAATGAAAGTTTGGGAAAGTCCTTTTATTCCCTCTCATTTAACTTTCAAAAGATTTCGAATTCCACTCACTTTCAGTCAATCAATCAAACAATCAATCCAATCTATCTGTTTATTATAACATTCCAAAATTTAGAATTTTGGGATGTTACAAACCTACCACCCTTAAAATGAATCTCGTCCTCGAGATTCGGAGAGGCTAGAAAGAAATAGGTTAGGTTTGGGGTCTCCTCAAAATCCATCGATCATCTCAGGGTCTGGGGTGCTACCACCCTTAGAATCATTGTTACGGTTCCACCAAAACTCGTATACTCCATCCTTGTTGTTGACAGTGTCAGTCTTCTCAGATTCTCGGAAAAATTCCTTCTCTGGATCTTTGGGTAGCGGCATAACCTTTTCCTCAATTCTTCTGTCTTTCATCTCGGTAAGGTTATTCCAAGACTGGGTCTTCATAGCTGACGGGTCTGGCGCCAATACTAAACAACTATCGACATCTCATGGTGGTCAACAATGTACGGTTTCTCCTGCAGGAAATGGGTCTGGGTTGAACCTCACCGTATAACCTATGGTTGGCAACAACTGCCGTGTACAAGGGACAATACCTATACCATTCTAAGGTTTAAACAAGGTTTAAATCATCGTCACTCTACTATAGGTAAGTCACTCAGATTTACCATCCCATATAGCAAAGCGAACAATAAGAGTAAGTCGGTATGGTGATCAATCCATCCCGCACCCAAATCATTACCTTGTATATGGTTTAGCGAATCTCGCATTCTAACACTCGGTCATCCTCGCAAGCATTGCAGAATTTCTCTTGTCGACGAACCAAGTTCGGATAAATCCATGGATTCTGCATGCCAAACAAACATCTATCGTTCCTTCACAACTCTCAGGTTTTGCGTAACTCCTATAAGATCGTTTGTCGATAAAATCGTAACTTCTTCCAGGGTCTTCCCTTCAACAAGAGATGTGCTTGTTTTTTTGGCAGGTCCTGGGGCCTGTGGGTTATGGCCCATCTCATCACTTGTAGTCCTTGAACTTATCATGGAGCCACTGATCATTAATCCAACATCCAACTTCCTAGTATTCTTAAATCCATCCAATTGTACTGTCTTCCTTCCTTCTATTGGCACCACTAGGACATGATTACTCAGACTCATCATGGGATTTCCATTGATCCATATTTCCAACATCATACCTCCTTTATATCCAATAGTACTCTTCATCCTCGTGAGATATCTCACATACCGAGATAAAAAAAACTTATACTTATGAAGTCCATACTCCACTTCGTGGAACATCATTATCCTTTCCAGGGTCAAGCATCCTTACAGGGGAATATTGGCCATCTCTGCATGGCACTTCTTCAACTGGGAAACATGAAACACATCATGAACTCCTGACAGTCCTTCGGGTGACTCCAACTTGTTGGTCACTTCTCCCATACGCTCCAAAACTCGGTATGCTCCTACAAATCTCGGGGCTAACTTTCCCTTAACTCCAATTAGTTTAACTCCTCGCAGAGGGAACACACGAGGACATGCTCTGTCTCCAATTTCATAGAGTACCTCCTTTACATCCAATTATACTCCATACCCTCATATTCTTGGGGTATCCAACATATCGAGATAAAACTCATACTTATTTTGTTCGAAATCCACTTAGTGGAATATCATTACCTTTTTCCAAGGGTCAAGTTTCCTCACAGGGTACTACCACCCTTAAAATGCACAATCTTCCATAGACCATATTTCTCATATTCTCGAAAATGGTCAAAATCTTTCTTCATAGAGTAACAACTCATAAAATCCAAATCAATACCAATGATGCTAACTTTATTGATTCTCAAATTATTACAATCTCCTTCATTCCATTACATGCCTCAATCTGACACCTCACTAATAAAAGAAATGTCCACACTTCTACTACTATATTTCTCGTTGCACTCAACTATTTGTCACAAGTCTCCGTCTCCTTGGGGCATTTTCTGGCAAAGTGCCCTGCTTCATCACAACGGAAACATTTTACTTCTGACATATCTCGAGGTTTCCTTGTGATTATATAGCCTCCTGGGGTCCTCATCTTCCCTTTTGGGCAATCATTGAAGTAGTGTCCTGAATTTTTGCACCTGTAACATGTGATATGACTCAGGTCTCTCTTTGTAGAAATTGGGTTGTTCCTGGGATCCAATCTACTTTTCTTCCTGGACTTTTCCGTTCCAATCAGGGCTTCTATTTCCTGTGGGTCATACTCTACTTCCTCTGTCGGGAATTCTACTAAATCCCCATTCAGACAATTTTGGGAGATGTGTCCTTCTTCTCCACATGAATAGCATGAGTTGGTGCAGGGTTTATTTGGTTCTTCTTTGGGTGTGTCCTCCACCTCTTCCTTCATCACAGATTCCTCTAAAATTTCCATGAGGGCTCTTTTCATTGCTTCTTTCTTCTGCTGGACGGTCCTTTGTACCATGGGGTAGATGTGACACTGAGCAGGGTAGTGGGTAGTCCCTTCACACAAGAAACAAGTGATCTGCCGAGTTGGGCATTCTTCAGCTAGGTGACTTCCTTCACAATTAGGGCATTCATCCTTGTGTTCCTTATGGTTGTGTCCTATTTTTCCACAAGGCTTGTATGCACAAGGTTTCTTCATATCCTTTCCATAAGGCTTCAATTTCTGGGACACAAGACGAGATCTTTGTAGAGTCCACTTAAATTCTTTCCAAGTGGTTACTTCTTGCCATCCATTGGTGGTTTGGTACATCCGCCACCAAGTAGCAGCACCTCTTTCAAAACATTGAAGAGCATGCCGGGTCATATCCTTTCCGACTATAGGGTTATCCTTCATGTGATCCTCCATGTTCTGAATCCATCGGTCCGTCTCCAATTGACTCATCGGTCCAGAAAATACAAGCTCATCTCCATTCATCCTCTATTGGGTCCATGGGTTTGGGGTGAGATAAGAGAGGTCGAGAGGGATGCACACAATACAAACAAAATTTTGAAAAGACAGATTTTTATCGTGGCTGTCAGAAAAACATCAGACAAATGACAGCTCACAAACGTCGCATCTAACGTAGGCATATAACAGGGGTTGGGTCTTCTAAAGGTCAATAAGTCTTCAAAGTCTCCAAACTCTTCAAGTCTTGTTAATGTCTCCGATGACTTCTTCCAATCATGCTTGTCCTTCTCAAGTTCTTTTGCCAAATCATCTCTGTTGACGCGAAGTCTCTCGTGACATCCTTTAAATTTCTGGAGTTGCGTTCCAAACTTCTGGGTTTCAACATCCTTGACATGAACCATGATCCTACTGTCCTTCAGTTCCTGACGAGTCTTTGATGTCTCGAGGTTTTTCTCCTCTAGCTTGGCTACTTTCAGTTTCTGGGTTCTGAGTTCTTCACGAAACACTTCTTTGTCAAAAACTGCTTCCTGAAGGTTCATCTTTAAACTTCCTGATGTAATGTTCCAGATCCTGGTGATACACCAGCTAAGGTTAAAACTTCGTCTTGCTGATAGGTGCTCCATCAGCCTTCTACCATCCAATCCTTCCATGCATCTGCATGCTTAACTCCGCACGGTGACAATAGCATAAACGGGTAATAACACCATGGTCAGCCGTGTCTATGCCCATGTTACTGCCATGAGCTTTCATTCCATAACTGATATCTCCTGTCTTTGGGTTTTCTTAACAAAAACTTTGAGTTTCTAACTCTCCATGTTTCGGTCTTTCTCCGATACACCTTGATCTCGGGCATTGACGGCTTCTATAATCTGCCAAGTTCCATAAGGGTAACCTTCCTAGGTCATACACATCTGGCAATTCTTCAGAGCCTTCAAATTCTCCCAGTCTTCGGAGTCTTCAACCGTTGTAGTTCCCATTATCATAATGCACGGTAAAATCCTCTTCATTCCGAATGGTCTTAGTTGTCTGATATCTTGTACTTCTTGAAGTGGTCTTATCCGTCGAATCTTCGAGTGGTCAAAAGGGGAAAGGGGTATGGTCTCACTAAAAGGGAATATTTGAATAAGACTCGGAAAAGAAGAGTGGTAAAAGATCTTTTTGAAAAGGAAAGTTTTAGGGAAAATCCTTCCTATGGGCTTGCCAATTTCTAGGGTCACGTCCTACAGTCAACATGTGCTCTGATACCATCTTGTAGCGACCCGACCCAAATGGATCAATTCTCTGTGCTTAAGTGTCATCCCTGGATCGGTATGCTGACACACACAGTACTCGAGGATTTATAACAGAGGTAAATCACATGTATAAAATAACGTAAATACTATTACCTCAATCCAAAATAGCGGAAGTAACAAGGTTGTGGATTCCCATCAACACCAACGGCAAAGTTGAGTGTAGAAATCGTAACCCTAACGTATCACTTACTCGTCGTAAGATATCCTGCAACATGAAACGTTGCAGCCCGAAAACGGGCCAGCACATGGAATATGCTGGCAAATTCACACCATAGAGAAAATGATGAACAAAGGCTATCACTACATGCATATATGGCTGGTGGAAAAGCTCTATGGTTATAATGTTTTTGCGAAAAGCCAATTTTTCCCTACTGCAAAGGAATAAATTTATTTAACTATCATGGTGGTTGTGAAACATTGAGATGGTTGACAGCATCTCAATCCCAATTAAGAATCATCATTAACCCAACAATATTAATTTAAAAAGTAACATGGTGATGAGATTCACATGATAATCCAAGTACTAGATACTCAAGTTGTCTATAACCGGGGACACGGCTAACCATGATTAGTTTATACACTCTCCAGAGGTTTGCGCACTTTTCCCACAAGACTCGATCGCCTCCGCTTGATTCTCGCACTGCATGATGTTTGAGAAACGGATGACCGAGACACAGTCTTTCAGAAGCGTTAGCACCTTACGATGGGTAGACCGGTACACCTACATCCCCTACATCTGCTAGTCTACCACTGTAAGAGTTCACGCGACTTAATCAACTATGCTAGAGCCCATAATAGCTTGTGGCTGCACACGGAAGTTTCTAGCATGAATAATCTCATGATCCCTTTGAACCTGGGTGGCGGTCCAAAAGAAAAACAGGCAATCCTGGAATACCCAGGTACCTCAATCCACCCAGATGTGAGTTTTAGTTGCCACCTTAAGTAAACCATTAATTATCATTCTCACATCTGTCATGAATATCTCTCAAACCCATCCACGCCTACAAGCATAGCATGGCAATATAATAGCAACCGTAGAAGTAACTCCCAAGGGTTTGATAATAGAACAGGTAATAGGTACTACCTCAACTACTTCCCAATACCCACAATTTAATTAGATCCTAATCATGCAATGTTTGAGGAATAGATCTAATGCAACAAAAACTGGGTATGGAAGGGTATGATCAAAGTGTTACTTGCCTGCAATGTTGATGAAGATGATTCACACTCAATACTCTGGATAGATCTACTTGTCACACTCCTGTCAATCTATCGCAAGCAAGCAATAGTAACCACACATAAGCAATCACTCAAAAGATCGAGAAGAACGAAGAAGACACTTCGGAAAAACATCAAAACCAAGCAAATAACTCTTGCAACATAAAATAATTTCTAACAGTACCAAAATTATGTGAATTTGGCCTTATCAGAAAGTTTAGGTCAAGAGCTTCGATTTGCAAAAAGAATCAACTAAATCGGAGTTACGGAACTTAAGTTATAAACAAAAGAAGTTTCAAATTCAAATCTGATCTAATTCAAATTTTAAAATTTCAAAAACATGTTTGAGTTGTATTACTGGAAAGAGGGGATCGTAACGAAGAAGTGGGCGTTGGTTTCGTTGGATTTGGACAAACGAGTAAAAAGTTATAGACGTTTGAAGATCAGGGGCTAAACTGTAAATAAAATCATCACAGATAGGTCCCTGGTGAAAAATAAACAGAAAAGGAAAAGCTAAATAATGAACGTTCGTTACGAAATCCTAACGAACGAATAACGTTCGCTAAAACTACCTAAGCAGAAAACATTCGCTAAATAATAATAAAAACGAAACGGTTTATTATTATTTTTTTAAAAACCGATCTGGATTGGCCCGGTCGGGGTCGGTTTTTTCGTTAAAACCGGCGGCGGATCGGATTAGGGTTTACCGCGGCGGCGGCGGCTCCGGCGAGTCGCATCTCCGGCGAGTGTGGCGACGGCGGGATGGCGCAGTGGCGAGGCGCGGATGCGGCTCCGATGGGCGGCGGCTTCGTCCTCGGCGGCGGGGCAAGGTGCGGGTTGCTCCGGCGAGTGCGCGAGGCGGCGGCGGCGGCAAAACACGGCGGCGGTGGTGAGATCCGGCGGCGGCGGGGCAGCAAACCACGGCGGGAGGCGGCGGTTGCGGGGATCGAGGGGAGAGGGGGGTCCGGGGCCGGCCTTATAAAGGCACGGGGTCGAGGCCTTTCTTGGGCGAGGGAGCATCCGGCGGCGGGGAGATGCCGGACTCCGGCGAGTCCCTGTCGGGCACGGCGGGAACTAGGTGCTGGCGGCGCGGGCTGGGCTGGCTCAGCTGGGCCGGCCCAGTTCGGGAGAGAGGAATTTTTTTTAACAGCGCAAGAAAAATAAAGAAAACCTTAAATAAATAAAAAATACTATAGGCATATAATATACCAAAATTTTCAGAAAATGATTTCCTACAGCATGGGCATTTTTGTAAAGTCAAATAAAATCCACACAAATTTTAATAAATCAAACAGTGCTACTGCCTTAATAAAATCCAATAAAAATCATTTTAAAAATACCAAAATGATTTCAAATTTATTTTTCTCCAATTTTCTGATGTAGGGAATCATGTTACCCTATTTTCTGTATATTTTTATTTTGGAGAAAAATAATTTGAATGAAACTCAAATAACTCCAATATTGAAAAATAATTTCAATGGGACTTTGAATTTAATCCTTTGAAACTCCCAACTCATATTTCATATGTTTTGAAGAAGTCATATTATCTTCTCTCATGAAAATCATTGAGTTGCATAAAGTTTCAGAAATGGGAAATATTTCAAATGAAATTCAAATATTTTCAACACCCCTTGTCATTTAAATTAAATGGAAGAAGTCATGTCATCTTCTCTCCAGGGTTTTGTGGTGAAAAGAATTTGAATTCATGGAGATCATAAAAGCAAAATGAAAGTTTGGGAAAGTCCTTTTATTCCCTCTCATTTAACTTTCAAAAGATTTCGAATTCCACTCACTTTCAGTCAATCAATCAAACAATCAATCCAATCTATCTGTTTATTATAACATTCCAAAATTTAGAATTTTGGGATGTTACACGAGGGCTCGAATACAAGTGCTCGATCACAGACGAGTCAGCGGAAGCAACAATATCTGAGTACAGACATAAGTTAAACAAGTTTGCCTTAAGAAGGCTAGCACAAACTGGGATACAGATCGAACGAGGCGCAGGCCTCCTGCCTGGGATCCTCCTAACTACTCCTGGTCGTCGTCAGCGGGCCGCACGTAGTAGTAGGCACCTCCAGTGTCGTAGGTGTCGTCGTCGATGGTGGCGTCTGGCTCCTGGACTCCAACATCTGGTTGCGACAACCAGATAGAAAGGCAAGGGGGAAAAGAGGGAGAGAAGTAACCGTGAGTACTCATCCAAAGTACTCGCAAGCAAGGAGCTACACTACATATGCATGGGTATATGTGTAAAGGGGCATATCAGTGGACTGAACTGCAGAATGCCAGAATAAGAGGGGGATAGCTAGTCCTGTCGAAGACTACGCTTCTGGTCATCTCCATCTTGCAGCATGTAGAAGAGAGTAGATTGAAGTCCTCCAAGTAGCATCGTATAGCATAATCCTACCCGGCGATCCCCTCCGCGTCGCCCTGTTAGAGAGCGATCACCGGGTTGTATCTGGCACTTGGAAGGGTGTATTTTATTCAGTATCCGGTTCTAGTTGTCATAAGGTCAAGGTACAACTCCGGGTCGTCCTTTTACCGAGGGACACGGCTATTCGAATAGATAAACTTCCCTGCAGGGGTGCACCACATAACCCAACACGCTCGATCCCATTTGGCCGGACACACTTTCCTGGGTCATGCCCGGCCTCGTAAGATCAACGCGTCGCAGCCCCCACCTAAGCACAACAGAGAGGTCAGCACGCCGGTCTAACCCTATGCGCGCAGGGGTCTGGGCCCATCGCCCTATGCACACCTGCACGTTGCGTACGCGGCCGGAAGCAGACCTAGCCTAGTGGCGTTCCAGTCCAATCCGGCGCGCGCCACTCAGTCGCTGACGTCACGAAGGCTTCGGCTGATACCACGACGCCGGGATACCCATAACTACTCCCGCATAGATGGTTAGTGCGTATAGGCCAAATGGCTAGACTCAGATCAAATACCAAGATCTCGTTAAGCGTGTTATGTCGAAGTAACCGCGGACGCCGACCAGGGCCAGGCCCACCTCTCACCTAGGCGGTCTCAACCTGCCCTGTCGCTCCACCACAAAGATCCACTTGCGGGTACTCCTATGAGCCGACCCGACTTTAGTCACCACATGTGTCATGTATATAGTATATAAGTATATACCCGTGATCACCGCCCAGGTGATCACGGCCCGATAGTATAGCACAGCAGACGGACAAGAATGTAGGGCCACTGATGGAAAACTAGCATCCTATACTAAGCATGTAGGATTGCAGGTAAAGGTAACAACAGTAGTAGCAAGGATAGGCTATGCATCAGGATAGGATATCGGAAAGCAGTAACATGCTACACTACTCTAATGCAAGCAGTATAGAGAAGAATAGGCGATATCTGGTGATCAAGGGGGGGGGCTTGCCTGGTTGCTCTGGCAAGTAGGAGGGGTCGTCAACTCCGTAGTCGAACTGGGCAGCAGCAGTGTCGGTCTCGTAGTCTACCGGAGAGAAGAGGGGGAAGAAACAGTAAATACAATGCAAACATAAACATGACGATGCGTGACATGACAATGAGCAGTGCGAGGTGTGTCCTAACGCGACAGTAGGTGGTACCGGCGAAGGGGGGGAACATCCGGGAAAGTATTCCTGATGTTTTGCGTTTTCGAACAGATGGACCGGAGGGGGAAAGTTGCGAGTTCGATAGGTTAGGGAGGTGTGGTGGACGAACGGACTGCGTATCCGGATTCGTCTCGTCGTTCTGAGCAACTTTCATGTTGAAAATATTTTAATCCGAGTTACGCATTAAAAGATATGATTTTCTAAAGATTGTATTAACTTCTGGAATTTAATTAATTATTTAATTTAATTCGAAAATGGATTTTTGATGTCAGCATGATGTCATGCTGACGTCAGCAGTCAACGTTGACCGTTGACCTGGTCAACCTGACAGGTGGGTCCCACCTGTCAGGGGCTGTTACCTAATTAACTACTGTTTAGTTAAATTAATTATCTAATTAGATTAATTTAAACAGGATTAATTAACTTAATTAATTTAGTTAATTAATTAATTAAATTTATTTTTATTATTCGTTTTATTATTAATTTTATTTTTATTTTTTTTGTTCTGTGGGCTGGGCCCCGTTTGTCATAGGCCAGGGGGTTCGGGCCCAGGGGGCAGTGGCTCAAGGGGGGAGCGAGGCCCACCTGGCAGTGGCCCAGGGGGGGCGAGGCCCACCTGGTAGTGGCCCAGGGGGCACAGCCGGGCGCGGGCGTAGGTTACGGGCAGAGCGGCCGAGCGGCGACTCGCACGCGGGGCGGCACGGCGTGGCCATGGCCGGAGCGGGGTGAGGCCGCGATGGTGCGGGGCCAGCCGCCGGAGGTGGCGCAGAGGGGCGAGGCCACCGTGGCGACGGGGCGGAGATCTGCGGAGGTGAGGCAAACGACGGCGATGAGCACGGCCGTGGCGCGACGGTGCGGTGTGCGGGCGGAGGCACGGCGCGGTGAGCGCGGTCGTGGGCGTGACCAACGAGGCGGCTGGGCGATGGCGGCCGAGTGCGGCAGGCAGAGGCGGACGCTGGCGCGGTCGGCGAGTGGGAGGGCGCCGGCGGTAGCCGCCCGTCTGCACGAGCGGTGGTGGCGCGAGCGAAGCAGAGCCGCGGCGGGGCAGTGGCGATGGGAGGCGGTGACGGGCAGGGGCCCAACGACGGGGTCGGCGCACGGATGATGCGAGCACAGGGCGGGCGCGGGCGGTGCAGGACGGGGGGGTGGGGCTGCGGGAGCGCGAGCTCGCGCGCAGCCACGGGCGCGAGGCAAAGGCGCGGGCCGCGCGGCGGGGCGAGGGAAGGAGAGGATGGGCGTGGAGGCCGTGGCCTCACCGGGGGTGTAGGGACGGGGCAGCGGGGCTCGTGGAGGGGGTCGGGGACGACGCGACGCGGGGGAGGAGGCGAGGCGACTCCGGGCGACGACGATCCGGGCGGCGGCGGAGAGGTCCAGGGGCGGCGGGGCGAGCGCGACGGCGAGGGCCTCCTCCCGATCCAGATCGGGGGAGAGGGGGATATTTCGGGGGGGAGTGGGGGGCTGTCGGTGGGGAGTGGGGGGAGGAGTGGGGGCCGACCTGGGCCGGCCTGGTTGGCCCAATGGCCAGCTGGGCCGCGGTCCAGCAGGGGGGGCTTCTCCTCCTTTTGTTTTTGTTTTTGTTTTTGTTTTTTTCTTTCTTTTATTTATTTTCTTTTCTGTTTTAATTCATTTAAACGTATTTAGGCATTTTATAAAAATGTGTTTACTTCACCATAATTACCGATGCAATAATTGACATAGCCCGAACACTTTTATTTTAATATTTGAAAACTTTTGTCGTTTGACTTATCTAGGGTTTAAATTTGAAACGGTTTTGATTTAACCCGAGACTAATTACAGTGACAGAGGTGACGTGCCACCATTAACGTGAGATTACTGTAGCATGATTATCCGGGCGTTACAACCACGCCTTGTTCTTCCTCTGGAAGGCAGATTTGGAGTCCGTTCAAGGCTCCGGAGAGGGGAATCCGTCGCCATCGTCATCATCGACCATCCTCCATCTCCAATTTCATCATGCTCACCGCCGTTCGTGAGTAATTCCATCGTAGGCTTGCTAGACCGTGATGGGTTGGATGAGATTTACCATGTAATCGAGTTAGTTTTGTTAGGGTTTGATCCCTAGTATCCACTATGTTCTAAGATTGATGTTGCTATGACATTGCTATGCTTAATGCTTGTCACTAGGCCCCGAGTGCCATGAACTCAGATCTGAACCCTTTATGTTTTCATGAATATATTTGTGTTCTTGATACAATATTGCAAGTAATAGTCACCTAGTACGTGTTATGATCCGGCAACCCTAGAGTGACAATAGCCAGGACCACTCCCGGTGATGACCGTAGTTTGAGGAGTTCATGTATTCACTAAGTGATAATGCTTTGTTCCAGTACTCTATTAAAAGGAGGCCTTAATATCCCTTAGTTTCCATTAGGTCCCCGCTGCCACGGGAGGGTAGGACAAATGATGTCATGCAAGTTCTTTTCCATAAGCATGTATGACTATTTCGGAATACATGCATACATTATATTGATGAATTGGACCTAGTTCTGTGTCACCCTATGCTATAACCGTTGCATGATGAATGCCATCCGACATAATTATCCATCATTGATCCATTGCCTATGAGCTTTTCACATATTGATCTTTGCTCAGTTACTTTTTCGTTGCCACTGTTACGATTGCTACAAAACTGCTACTGTTACTTTTGCTAGTGTTACCGTTACTTCCATACTACTTTGCCACTAAATACTTTGCTGCAGATATTAAGCCTTTCAGGTGTGGTTATTCTTTGGCTCCCCTTGTGTCAAATCAATAAATTTGGGTTGGATACTCTACCCTCGAAAACTGTTGCGATCCCTTATACTTGTGGGTTATCAAGACTTTTTTCTGGCGCCGTTGCCGGGGAGCATAGCTCTATTCTCGAAGTCACTTGGGATTTATATCTGTTGATCACTATGAGGAATTTGAAATATCAAAGAACGAAGATTTTTCCCTCAACTACTAGGGGAGGTAAGGAACTGCCATCTAGCTCTGCACTTGGTTCTCCTTCTGTTTTGAATAAACTTGCAACACCTACACCTGCTATTGATTTCAATATGTCGCATTTATTGATGATGCCACTTCTACTATGAATGATGCTTATGATACTACTTCTGTGCTTGATGATACTGTGCCATTAGGTGAATTTCTTGATGAACAACTTGCTAGGGTTAGAGATAATGAAATTACTGAAACTGATGTTATTATTGAAGATTATGATTATGATTCTCCCGCTAGATATGAATTGCCTGTTGTGCCTGAAGGTTATGTTATGGATGAAGAAACTGCTAGAGACTTCTTTGCTTGTAATGATAGAGAAGATCTTAAGAAATCATTACTTGAGCTGAAAGAAAAATCCTTGAATGCTAGAATGAAATATGATCCCGCTTTTGCTACTTCACCTATCTTTGTTACTGATAAGGATTATGAAGTCTTTGTCGATCTTGAGTTAATTACTTTGGTTGAATCTGATCCGTTTCATGGTCATGAATCTGAAACTGTTGTGGCACATCTTACTAAATTAAATGATATAGCCACCCTATTTTCTCATGAGAAAAAAATCGTTATTACTATATCCTTAAATTGTTCCCTTTCTCATTAAAGGGTGATGCTAAGATATGGTTTAATTCTCTTGCTCCTGGTTGTGTGTGTAGTCCCCAGGATATGATATATTACTTCTCTGTAAAATATTTCCTTGCTCATAAGAAACAAGTTGCTTTAAGGGAAATATATAATTTTGTGCAAATTGAAGAAGAGATTCTCCCATAAGCTTGGGGAGGCTTATCCAATTACTTAATGCTTTGCCTGATCATCCTCTCAAGAAAAATGAAATACTTGATTTCTTTTATAATGGACTAACCGATGCTTCCAAAGACCACCTGGATAGTTGTGCTGGTTGTGTTTTCAGGGAAAGAAATGTTGAGCAAGCTGAATTGCTATTGAATAATATATTCAGTAATGAAAATGATTGGACACATCCTGAACCTACTCCGAAGAAAATGGGTATTCTATTTCTTAGTCCTGAAGATATGCAAGAGGCAAAGAAATCTATGAAAGAAAAAGGTATTAAGGCTGAAGATGTTAAGAATTTACCACCTATTGAAGAAATACATGGTCTTGATAACCCGACACAGGTAGTAGAGGTAAACTCTTTTCGTAGATTTGATGAAGGTGATATTCCTCATAATAAGTCTGCTAGACAATGCTTTGATGAGTTTGATAATTTTATTGTTAAACAAGAGAACTTCAATGCTTATGTTAGTAGACAATTGAAACGTAAGGCTTACATGCTTGATCACCTAAGTAATTATATGAATAGTACTTTTAATGATCTTAAGCTTATTAGTACACATGCTTCCATGGTTACAACTCAAGTAGAACAAGTACTTAAAGCTCAAGATGAATTGCTTAATGAGTTGAATAGTAAGAATAATGAGAATGTTGTCAGGGTTATGACTAGAGGTGGTAAAATGACCCAGGAACCTTAGTATCCTGAGGGCCATCCTAAGATAGTTGAGCAAGATTCTCAGAGGCTTAATACTGATACACCTAGTCCTAGTAATAAAAAGAAAAAGAAAACTGATAGGACTTTGCATGCTAGTGAACCTGCTATAGATACACCTGAGAATCCCAATGATATTTCTATTTCTAATGCTGAGACACAATTTGGCGATGAACATGAACCTAGTGATAATGTTAATAATGATGTTCATGTTGATGCTCAACCTAGTAATGATAATGATGTAGAGATTGAACCTTCTATTGATCTTGATAACCCACAATCAAAGAATCAACGTTATGATAAGAGAGACTTTGTTGCTAGGAAACATGGTAAAGAAAGAGAACCATGGGTTCAGAAACCCATGCCCTTTCCTCCTAAGCCATCCAAGAAAAAGGATGATGAGGATTTTGAGCGCTTTGCTAAAATGATTAGACCTACCTTTTTGCGTATGCGTTTGACTTATATGCTTAAAATGCCTCCTTATGCTAAATATATGAAAGATATTGTTACTAATAAAAGAAAGATACCGGAAGCTGAAATTTCCACCATGCTTGCTAATTATTATTTTAAGGGTGGAATACCAAAGAAACTTGGAGATCCAGGAGTACCAACTATACCATGCTCCATTAAAAGAAACTATGTTAAAACTGCTTTATGTGATCTTGGAGCCGGTGTTAGTGTTATGCCTTTCTCTTTGTATCATAGACTTGAATTAAATAAGTTGACACCTACTAAAATTTCTTTGCAAATGGATGATAAATCAACTGCTATACCCATCGGTATTTGTGAGGATGTGCCTGTTGTGGTTGCAAACGTTACTATCTTAACGGACTTTGTTATTCTTGATATTCCTGAGGACGATAGTATGTCGATTATCCTTGGTAGACCCTTTTTGAATACTGCATGGGCTGTTATTGATTGCAACAAAGGCAATGTCACTTTTCATGTTAATGGTAATGAGCATACGGTACACTTTCTGAAGAAACAACCTCAAGTTCATAGTATCAATTCTATTGGAAAAATTTCAACTATTACTATTGGAGGTTTGGAATTTCATCCTCCTACTGTCAAAAAGAAATATGATATTCTTATTGTTGGGGACATGCATATCCCCGTTGAGGTAACCTAGTGTTATTCGAAAGTTCTCCGATTTCATGTCATTCGGAAGAAGTTTGTTAATAAGACTTGATCAACCTTGTTAATGGATTCCTTTTGATGAGCATGAGATGGATGAATTAAGAAGGCACAACTCTCTATACCCACCTTTTACTTTCTGTTATTTAGTTTAAATAAAGCAAAAACAGTATTTTCTGTTTGTTTTCTGAATTATCCATGCAATAAAAAAATGTCCCGAAAATAAAAGTTCTCCAAATGCCTTGAAAACTGGATATGATTTTTTTAGAATATTTTAGAATTTCTGGTGCAAAGAACACACCAGGGGGCCTCATCAGCTGGCCACAAGGGTGGAGGGCGCGCCACCCCCTGGGGCGCGCCCCTGACCTTGTGGACCCCACGTGGCCCCCCTCCACTTATTCCAGTACCCATCCTCTCCTTTTTCCTCAAGAAAAAAATCACTCCATAGCTCAAACTCGTGTTCTTGCTCATCTTGCTGCCATTTTGGATCTCCTTGGTCAAAGCTCCATTCACAAAACTGTTTTGGGGGATTGTTCTTCGGTATGTGACTCCTCCAATGGTCCAATTAGTTTTTGTTCTAGTGCTTTATTCATTTCAAATTTTTGCTGCTGTGGTGACCATGTTCTTGAGCTTGCATGTCAAATTTATATGGTCCAAAGTTGTTTTGATGCATGATATAGCTTCTAGACACTTGTAGGAGTAGTTGCTATCAGTTTTGTTGAGTTTGGTTCACTTTTATTTTGAGTAACTAAAAATTTCAGAAATTTTCAGAAAATGTCTAGGAGAATGTACCAAGGTGGTTCTTCAAGGAAGCAAGCACCAAGGCGTGCAATACACGAAGCGGACCATTAGCTACCAAGGGAAGCTCAAGTGAGGCCGTGTGAATGGCCGTCGGATGAATTTATGGATCGTGCAGGTTTCAAGCATGAATTCTATGCATACGTACAAAATGCAGGCCTCGAGGATTTCTTATCTGACAAGTGCTTGCAATATTATTATCTCACTGATTCCTTTGTGCGGAGGTTTGAGTTTTCGTCCAAGCGCAATACTCATACTGTCCCATTTGATCTTTATGATGAATCTTATACCATGGACCTAGAAGATTTTTGTGAAGCATGCAAAATCCCTCAATGGGGTAGTCTTAGTGAGCCTCATAAATCTGAATATAATGATTTCCTTGCTAGCATCACTATTGGAGAAACTAGAAACATCACTCAAGCAACCGTAGGGAGCATTCACTTTCCTGCCATACATTATTTTGCTCTCTTTATCGGTAGATGTATTAATAAAGATGAACAATGCCATATTTGCGTACCAGATCTTAGTGTCCTCAAGTGTGTGGTGTTAGGTGATAAATGATATAATTTAGGGGCCATCATTGCTAGAAGGTTGCATCTTAATGCTAAAGATGGAGATTTATTTGCTGGAATCTATGCAACTCGTTTAGCCAAATATTTGAATGTACCTATTAGAGGATATGATATTGAGTTGCCACCTACTTTTCTGGATTATGGGGCCATGGTACGCCACCAATTTCTTAAGAGGAACGAACAGATCCTCCAGTACCGACTAATCTTCGATAGACGGCGTGTCGTCCTTGTTACTCTTCCTGCGCCTGCTCTCTTTAACTTTCAGGCAAGTGGACGATATTTTATAACTAGAGAGGAGGCAGGCGAGTATGAGAGGACAGCTGAGGCTGCTCGTCTGCAGGAGGCAGCTCGCCAAGCGGTAGCTGCCGCAGCACGTACGACCCCAGCTTCAACTTTGGATATCCACCAGGCCACCCATGGGCGTAGACCAACTTAGGACAAAAGCCTAAGCTTGGGGGAGTACGTATCTCTCACCGACATTATATTCATGTTCACACACTCATTTCAGTTGTCGGTGCTCATACTATTTCATTGTAATATCCATGCTAGTTTATTTCTTTTTCCGCTTTCTTCTTGAGTGTTTGAAAAACCTTAAGAAAAACCCAAAAAAATTAGTTGTAGTTAATTTACTTTCTATGCATGCTTAGTAGTAATATTAATAGAAAACCTAAAAAGATTTCTCGTTCTTCTTTTGCTTGTTGGGAGCTTTCCCGTGTAAATAGTTTTTCTCGTTCCTATTCTTCTTCCTTAGAAAAACAAAAATATTTCAGTGTGTTTCTTTGAAATTCTTTTCTTTTCTTTGGGGGTCGAGAGGAGAAGACCATGATGAAAACGTTGAGTGGCTCTCATGCATTATTGTTGATCTAAAAAAGAGCCCATATTACCTTGTCTTCTCCCTTGAATAAATGTTTGCAGATTCCATCTTAGTCCAATGCACGTGCACTATTCTTATTATCCACACCGTTCGGTCGTGCAAGTGAAAGGCAATAATGACGATATATGATGAAATGATTGAGATAAGGAAAAGCTGGTATGAACTCGACCTATCTTGTTTTTGTAAATATGATTAGTTCATCGTTCCTGATTCAGCCTATTATGAATGAAACATGTTTGCAGTGACAATTAGAGATTATAGTTACTCATGTCATGCTTAATCAGCTAGGAGTTTATAATGGTTTACCTTGCGTGCCAACATGGAAATTAAAATGGTTGTGATGTAGTATGATAGGATGGTATCCTCCTTTGAATGATTCGAGTGGCTTGACTTGGCACATGTTGACGAATGTAGTTGAAATAAAATCAACATAGCCTCTACGATATTTATGTTCATGGTGATTTATATCCTACTCATGCTTGCACTCAATGTTGGTTAATCTCAATGCATGTTTATGACTGTTGTCGCTCTCTAGTTGGTTGCTTCCCAGTCTTTTTCTAGCCTTCACTTGTAATAAGTGGGAATACTGCTTGTGCATCCACTTCCATAAACCCCAAAGTCGTTGTTCCATGTGAGTCCACCATACCTTCCTATATGCGGTATTTACCTACCATTCCAAGTAAATTTGGAAGTGCCAACCTCTAAACCTTCAAATGATAATCTGTTTTGTATGCTCGAATAGCTCATGTACCAACTAGAGTTGTCAATATTTTCCATGCTAGGTGGTCTCACGATGAGCTGACTCCGCTCATCATTCACGAGAAAATGGCTGGTAACCAGGATACCCAGTCCCATGTTGAAAGCAAATCAAATCAAAATAATTATAAGCAAAACTCCCCCGGGACTGTTGTTAGTTGGATGGTACCCGTTGTTTCGGACCAGCCGTGGAGTGTGCTTGTTGGTGGTGGGGGAGTATAAACTTTACCATTATGTTTGGGAATCGCCTATAATGTGTGTAGCATGGAAGATACCGAGATCTCTTAGTTGTTATGTTGACAATGAAAATATGGCACTCAAAATATTATTCAATCTCTATTTCAAAACTCGAGCTCTGGCACCTCTACAAATCCCTGCTTCCCTCTGCGAAGGGCCTATCTATTTACTTTTATTGCTGATTCATCCTCCTCTTATAAAAAGCACCAGTTAGAGAGCACCACTTTCATTTGTATGCATTGTTATTAATTTATATTGAGTACGACTGTGATTGGATCTCTTTTGCCATGAATTACAATGTCTAGTTAGTCCTCGATGTTCAGAGGTGCTCTGCATTTATGTTTTGCGGTCCCAGAAAGGGCTAGCGAGATACCATCGTGTTATATCATATCATGATTGTTTTGAGAAAAGTGTTGATTATGCCATTGATATGAGTAAATGTGAGACCTAAATGTTATTGTGAATATGGTTAGTTCATGATCTTTGCTGAAAACCTGAATGCTGGCTTTACATATTTGCAGCAACAAGATCAAATAGAGTTTGTAAAAGTTTTTGTTCTTTATCACTTTCAGTTTATCAACTAAATTGCTTGAGGACAAGCAAAGGTTTAAGCTTGGGGGAGTTGATACGTCCCCAACGTATCTACTTTTCCAAACTCTTTTGCCCTTGTTTTGGACTCTAACTTGCATGATTTGAATGGAACTAACCCGGACTGACGTTGTTTTCAGCAGAATCGCCATGGTGTTATTTTTGTGCAGAATAAAAAGTTCTCGAAATGACCTAAAAATCAGCGGAGATTATTTTTGGAATTAATAAATAATATTGGTGAAAGAATCACCATCAGGGCGCCCACACCCTATGTAGCGACCAGACCTCAAATGGTCTGTGCTGCTGTGCACCAGTGTCATCCCTGGATCAGTAATGCTGACACGCACAGTGCAAATGGAGGATTTATAACAGAGTAGCAATCACACACTTATTACATCGAATATCTCTGAAGAGATTAAGTATGATAAACATGGCTTAAGGCCATATAAAACGATAACAGCGGAAGACTTGGAAGATAAGTGAGTCCATCAACTCCAGCGGCATCACTGAGTATAAGACCACGACCTAAGGCACCTTACTCGTCGTCTGAAAATTCTACAACATGAAACGTTGCAGCCCGAAAACGGGTCAGCACATAGGATATGCTGGCAAAGTAACACATAGAGAACAATGAACAATAATAATGCTATACTATATGCATTTATGGCTGGTGGAAAGCTCTATGGTTACAGTTTTGCGAAAAGCCAATTTTATCCTACTACAAAGGAATAAATTTTATTTAACTATCATGGTGGTTGTGAAACATTGAGAAGGTACCTCCAACTCAATCCCAATTAAGTGTCATCATTAACCCAACAAAATTAATTATAAGTAACATGGTGATGAGATTCAAATGATAATCCAGGTACTAGATACTCAAGTTGTCCATAACCGGGGACACGGCTAATCATGATCAGTTTGTACACTCTGCAGAGGTTTGTGCACTTTTCCCCACAAGACTCGATCGCCTCCGCTTGATTCTCGCACTACATGATGTTTGAGAAACGGATGACCGAGACACAGTCTTTCAGAAACAATCACTCTTTACTCTAGATGGACCGGTACACCTACTTTCCCCTACATCTGCTAGTCCACCTCTTCAAGAGATCCTGTAACCTACTCAGCTATGCTAGAGCCCATAATAGCTTGTGGCTGCACACGGAAGTTTCTAGCATGAATAATCTTATGATCCCTTTGAGCCTGGGTGGCGGACCTTATACATACAGGCAACACTGGGTTCTCCAGGTGCCTCAATCCACCCAGATGTGAGTTTTAGTTGCCACCTTAAGTTGAACCATTAATAAACATCTCACATCTGTCATGAATATCACTCAAACCCAAATCCACGTCTACGAGCATAGCATGGCAATAATAAAAGCAACGTAGAAGTAACTCCCAAGGGTTTGATAAGAAAACAGGTAATAGGCACTACCTCAACTACTTCCCAATACCCACAGTTTAATTAGATCCTAATCATGCAAGTGTTTGAGGAAAACAGATCTAATGCAATAAAACTGGGTATGAACGGGGTATGATCAAAGTGTTACTTGCCTTGCTGATGATCCGCAAAAGCTAACGAGTCGAAGTAACAAGCGGCACACTCCGGGTACTCTATCGCAAACAAACAAGCATACAATCAGTACTCATCTAATGCACAGGTAAAACTCGAATGAAAGATCCAACCAGAAAGTTCAACTTAAGAACTCCGGTTCGCAAAAAGAATCAACTCGAAAGAAGCAACGAAAGTCAAACGGCGAAAGAGAGAAACTTCGTTTGCTAATCTGGATCTAGGTCAAATTTTACTGTGGCAAAAACTTGTTTGAGTAGGTTAAACGGAAAGAGAATTTCGAGACGAAACTCTAGGCGCTTGAATCGCCTGATTCCGATAAACGAGCGAAAAGTTAAACAGAATCGAAGATTTGATCAGAGATCGAATCTGAGAAAATAACGAGAAAACTCCGACGAAAAAGAAAAATGGATGAACGGTTAAATAACGGACGTTCGTTAACAGAGAAAAACCGACGAACGCGTTCGTTAAAACGAACAGTTCGGTGAACGCTCGCAAAATAATAAAACCGGAAAAAAACCGATCTAGGTTTTTTTTTAAACGAAGGGTTTAAAAAAAACGAAAACCGGCAACGACGAACGGCAACGGCAGTACCTCGACGGGCGGGCTCCGGCGAGGGCTCCGGCGGGCGCGGGGCTTGGCGGCGGGGTGCGGGGTCGGGGGGGGCGCGAGGGGCGGCGGCTCCGGCGGCTTCCCGTGCGGCGGCGGCGGCGGCGACGGTTGAGTGCGGCGGCGGCGGTTGAGTGCGGCGGCGGCGGTTGAGGAGAGAGAGAGGGGGGGCTATATATATAGGAAGGGGGGTCCGAAGCTTGGGGAAGGGGGCGGCTGGGGCGGCGTGGCCGGCCGGGACTCGGGCGGCGATCCCGTCTCCTGGACGGAGACGACGGGGCTGGGCCTTTGGCCCAGTCGGCGCGCGGGCGCAGTTTTTTTTAAATAAGTTCCGCGGAGAATAAAATGTAGAAAAATAAATAAAAATCAGAAAAATATGAAATAAATTTTCCCCGTCTAGTTAGAAAATCTAGAATAGGGTGAACATTGTTTAATCAAAATAAATATTTTGAAAACATGCAATATTTTTAATGCAATAAAAATTGCAAATAAAATCCAAATAAATTCCAAATAATGATTTAAACATTTTCCTCCAGTATTTCAATTGTTTTGGAGAAGTCATGTTTTCTCCTCTCGTTTATTTAAAATGAAATATTTTTCCGGAGAGAAAATAATTAAAACCAAAAATCCTCGTCTTATTATTTGACGAAAATCAAATATGAAAATTCGAGAAAATCCCCAACTCTCTCCGAGGGTCCTTGAGTTGCTTAGGATTTATCGAGGATTTGTCAAAATGCAATAAAACATGATATGCAATGATGATCTATGTATAACATTCCAAATTGAAAATTTGGGATGTTACAAACCTACCCCCCTTAAGATGAATCTCGCCCTCGAGATTCGGGTTGGCTAGAAAACAGGTGGGAGTGGTCTTTCCGTAGATCTTCCTCTCGCTCCCAGGTGGCTTCATCTTCTGTGTGGTGACTCCACTGAACTTTGCAAAACTTGATAACCTTGCTGCGGGTAACTCGGCTGGCATACTCGAGAATCTTAACTGGTTTCTCCTCATACGTCAAATCATTTTCCAACTGAATCGCTTCCAGTGGCACAGTATCTCTCAGTGGTATCTCAGCCATCTCTGCGTGGCACTTCTTCAATTGCGAAACGTGAAATACATTATGTACTCCAGACAATCCTTCGGGCAATTCCAACTTGTAGGCAACTTCTCCCATACGTTCCAACACTCTGTATGGTCCGATAAAACGGGGCGCTAACTTTCCCTTAACTCCGAAGCGCTTCACTCCTCGAAGGGGTGATACTCGAAGATACACTCTGTCTCCGACTTCGTGAACTGTCTCCTTTCGTTTAGAATCGGCATAACTCTTCTGCCTGGACTGGGCTACCTTGAGCCTATCGCGAATCAACCTTACTTTCTGTTCAGACTCCTTAATCAAATCTGGTCCAAACAACTGACGATCTCCAACTTCGTCCCATAACAACGGTGTTCTACACCTCCTTCCGTACAAAGCTTCGAAAGGGGCCATCTTCAAACTGGTTTGATAACTGTTGTTATACGAGAACTCCGCATATGGCAAATTGTCGTCCCAACTAGATCCATAATCTAGTGCACATGCTCTCAACATGTCCTCCAAAATCTGGTTGACTCTCTCGGTCTGTCCATCTGTCTGCGGGTGAAAAGCTGTACTGAATTCCAGCCTGGTTCCCAACGTTTCATGTAACTGCTTCCAAAACTTCGAGGTAAATTGGGTTCCTCTGTCTGATACAATGGTCCTCGGAACTCCATGCAAACATACGATCCTGGTCATGTATATCTTTGCCAACTTAGCACTGGTGTAAGTGGTCTTCACTGGAATGAAATGAGCCACTTTCGTCAAACGGTCGATTACAACCCATATTGAGTCATGGCCTGAACGAGTCCTGGGTAATCCCGTGATAAAATCCATGCCTATTTTATCCCACTTCCATTCGGGTATCGGCAATGGCTGTAGCAATCCTGCTGGCTTCTGATGCTCTGCCTTCACTCTCTGACATACATCACAAACTGCTACATACTCCGCAATATCCTTCTTCATTCCGGTCCACCAGAAAGTATTTTTCAAATCCAAATACATCTTGGTATTTCCTGGGTGAATCGAGTATGGTGAATCATGGGCTTCTTGCAAAATCAACTTCCTGATCTCCGGATCATTTGGCACATATATACGGTCCTCGAACCATAAGGTATCGTGCTCATCCTCACGAAATCCCTTGGCTTTTCCTTTGCTCATCTTCTCTTTCATCTCTTCAATCTCCTTGTCTGTCTTCTGAGCTTCTCTGATCTTTTCCATCAAGGTAGACTGAATCTCCAATGTCGCTAAATAGCCTCTTGGGACTATCTCCAAACATAGCTCGCGAAGGTCCTCGGCTAACTCCTGAGGTAATTCTCCTATCATGAGGATGTTGACATGACTCTTGCGGCTCAACGCGTCTGCTACTACGTTAGCCTTCCCAGGGTGATAATGCATATCTCATATCGTAATCTTTAATGAGCTCCAACCATCTCCTCTGTCTGGGATTTAACTCCTTCTGCGTGAAAATGTACTTCAAACTCTTGTGATCCATGTACACTTCACAATGGTTTCCGATGAGAAAATGTCTCCATGTCTTCAATGCATGCACCACAGCTGCTAATTCCAAGTCATGCGTAGCATAATTCTTCTCATGGGGTTTAAGTTGTCGTGAAGCATACGACACAACTCTTCCTTCCTGCATAAGCACTGCTCCAAGTCCTCGACGAGAAGCGTCGCAATAGACTTCATAGTCCTTGCGTTGATCTGGCAGAATCAACACTGGTGATGTAACCAATCGTTTCTTCAACTCTTGGAAACTAGCTTCACATTCCTCAGTCCAGTTGAATTTGGTGTCCTTCTTTAATAGCTCAGTCATGGGCTTAGCAATCCTTGAGAAATTCTCGATAATCTCCGGTAGTATCCTGCAAGTCCAAGAAAACTCTGGATTTCCCCAACTGTCGTGGGTGATTCCCAACTTGTCACTGTGTCAACCTTGGCAGGGTCTACTGCTATTCCTTCTGCAGAAATAACATGTCCAAGGAATCCAACTTCCTTCAACCAAAACTCACATTTGCTGAACTTGGCGTATAACTGATGTTCTCTGAGCTTCCCAAGTACCAATCGTAAATGCTCCTCATGCTCTTCCTCATCCTTGGAAAAGATTAAAATATCATCAATGAACACCACTACGAACTTATCCAAAAACTCCATAAACACTTTGTTCATCAGGTTCATGAAATAGGCAGGTGCGTTAGTCAGGCCAAATGACATAACGGTATACTCATACAATCCATATCTGGTGGTAAATGCCGTCTTAGGTATATCTTGCTCTCGAATCTTTAACTGGTGGTATCCTGATCGTAGATCGATCTTGGAAAATACTTTAGCTCCTTGTAAGCGGTCAAACAAATCATTGATCATCGGCAGTGGGTACTTGTTTTTGATGGTCACTTCATTCAACCCTCGGTAATCAACAACCATCCTTAGTGATCCATCTTTCTTCTCCACTAGAAGTACTGGTGATCCCCAAGGTGACGAACTTGGGCGAATATAGCCTTTATCCAGTAACTCCTTGATTTGCTTCTTAATTTCCTCCAAATCCTTTGCGGGCATCCTGTACGGTCTCTTAGATATTGGCCCTGTGCCTGGCAAAAGTTCAATAAAAAACTCAATGTCTCTATCTGGTGGCATGCCTGGCAACTCTTCTGGAAATACATCCGGATAGTCCTTCACCACTGGTACTTCCTCCTGTACAACTCCTGATAAGGAATTTACTTGAGTCCTCTTCGGCATATGCCGGGATACATACTTGATCCTTTTTCCTTCCGGGGTGGTAAGCAAAATCGTCTTGCTGGCACAATCGATGTTTCCTCCATACAACGATAGCCAATCCATTCCCAAAATCACATCCAAACCTTGCGATTCCAAAACAATGAGGTCTGAGGGGAAAACATGCCTACCAATGGCCAACGGTATCTGAAAACATCCTTGGGTGGCCATATACTCTGCTCCTGGCGAGGTTACTAACATAGGGGTTTTGAGAACCTGAGTGGACATCTTAAACTTATTTACGAATCCCCTTGATATGTATGAATGCGATGCACCAGTATCGAAAAGAAGATTGCAGTAATTGACTTAACCAAAAACTTACCTATTACTGCATCAGGCTGAGCTTCAACCTCCTCCACGCTCACGTGGTTCACATGTCCTTTGTTGAACGGGTTCGGCTTCTTCCCAGAGCTTCCATTGCCATTTCCATTTTGGGCTTCGGGACAATCAGTAGCATAATGTCCCGTCTTCTGGCACTTGAAACAAGTAATGTGACTTAGATCTCTCTTGGTTGGGGTTGATGGGTTGGTGCGGTTCTGTCCGTTTCCTCCTCCATTCACATTACCATTCTTGGAGCCATTATGGTTGTGCGAACTACCTCCTCCATGGGTATGCTGAAACTGTCCTCCCGGCTTCGGGGTAAAACGGGGCTTCTGCTGGGCTCCAGAATTGTACTTCCCTTGTCCATACTTCCTCTTACGGTTTTCAATCTGCTGTTGCTTTCCTTCTATCATGAGAGCTCTATCTACCAGCTCCTGGTAGTTGTTGAAGGTTGCTACCATCAACTGCATACTCAGTTCATCATTCATCCCTTCCAAAAATTTCTCCTGCTTGGCAGCATCTGTAGCAACGTCATCTGGTGCATAACGTGCTAGCTTACTGAAATCCTCCACATACTGGCCTACGGTGCGTCCTCCTTGGCGTAGGTTACGAAACTCACGCTTCTTCATAGCCATAGCTCTTGCCGAAACATGAGCTGTACAGAAAGCTTGCTGAAACTGGTCCCATGTGACAGTGTCAATAGGGTGCGTGGCTGTATAATTCTCCCACCATGATGCTGCGGGTCCATCAAGCTGATGTGCGGCAAAACGCACTCTTTCCGCATCTGTGCATCCTGCAGTGGTCAACTCCCTTCCAACTTTGCGGAGCCAATCATCTGCTACAATCGGCTCGGTGCTACTGGAAAACACCGACGGGTTTAGCCTTAAAAAACGGGCTAAGTGATCAACAGGTGGTGGTGGCGGTGGGTTGTTGTTGTTGCTGTTGCCTTGGTTCTGAACTAACACTTGCATCAGGGCATTCTGTTGCTGAATCAACTGGGTGATCTCTGGCGGGAAAACAAATCCGGTGTCGCGTCTCGGAGGCATCTGATGGGTTTAGAAAAGATGAGAGTTAAGAGTAGAATGAGGTCTAGAGAGAAAACACTACCCATATGCTTATGAGACAATTCAATCAATATCACTCAATCAAATCAAACAAGGCTAAACAATCGATCTAACTAGCGTTACAAAGTGCTTGAACTATACTATTGAATGGGGGAAAACTACTACTGATATGGTGGTCTACTAGAAATTCTGATCCGTTGAAGACTCCATGATGTCTGCTCCAGCTTCATCAATCCAGTCCTCTTCACTTGGTTCCGAGTCGGTGTCGTCGATGATGATGTAGTTATCCGGACATGTGCATTCGTCGACTTCTGCTTTTGGCACTGGATTTCCCACGAATACTCCAATCTTCTTCTCCAGGTCGTCAATCTTCCCTACTAGTGCGTTGATTTCCTACAAATAATCTTCGCGTGTAGCCTTGAGTTCTTCTTGGAGTTTCTTGATCTTCGTTAATGCCTTCTTCAGTTCTTCCTTGTCCGTGCACATCTGGTTCTCCTGGCGACGAATATGTTGGTTCTGCTCCTGGATGAAAGCTGCAATTGATCCATCCTTCTTGGTCTTGATCATCTCCCATTGCGCGGCTCGACGTCCACAAATTTGGTAAATTGTATCCTTAAGCTCCTGGTGGTAGACTTCTCCAATGCGTCCCATGGCGATGTGTGCGGCCATGCTCTTCCCTAAACTCCAAGTTGGTGCTTCGAAAACCAATCTCATGGGTTCCGTAATTGGCACAAACGTCCTTCCTGGAATGATAACTTGAATCTTCCAGCTCTCCTCTTCAGGTAATGTGGCGTTGTAGGTTCCGGTGATGCTTGGTATTCCTATGTTCAAGTACTTGGTGACTTCCTTCAAATGTCGACCAAACGACGTGTCTTCATCCGGTTGCATGAACTTGCTCCTTGCATTCGCCATTCCTAAAAGAGTAGAAAGTGGAGAGGGGTCAGAAATGAGAAGAGAGAAGTTTTCTAGGGCTTAAGCTTAGTGGTCGTGTCCTACAGTCAGCGTGTGCTCTGATACCAACTTTGTAGCGACCAGACCTCAAATGGTCTGTGCTGCTGTGCACCAGTGTCATCCCTGGATCAGTAATGCTGACACGCACAGTACAAATGGAGGATTTATAACAGAGTAGCAATCACACACTTATTACATCGAATATCTCTGAAGAGATTAAGTATGATAAACATGGCTTAAGGCCATCTAAAACGATAACAGCGGAAGACTTGGAAGATAAGTGAGTCCATCAACTCCAGCGGCATCACTGAGTATAAGACCACGACCTAAGGCACCTTACTCGTCGTCTGAAAATTCTGCAACATGAAACGTTGCAGCCCGAAAGCGGGTCAGCACATAGGATATGCTGGCAAAGTAACACAGAGAGAACAATGAACAATAATAATGCTATACTATATGCATTTATGGCTGGTGGAAAGCTCTATGGTTACAGTTTTGCGAAAAGCCAATTTTATCCTACTACAAAGGAATAAATTTTATTTAACTATCATGGTGGTTGTGAAACATTGAGAAGGTACCTCCAACTCAATCCCAATTAAGTGTCATCATTAACCCAACAAAATTAATTATAAGTAACATGGTGATGAGATTCAAATGATAATCCAGGTACTAGATACTCAAGTTGTCCATAACCGGGGACACGGCTAATCATGATCAGTTTGTACACTCTGCAGAGGTTTGTGCACTTTTCCCCACAAGACTCGATCGCCTCCGCTTGATTCTCGCACTACATGATGTTTGAGAAACGGATGACCGAGACACAGTCTTTCAGAAACAATCACTCTTTACTCTGGATTTATCGAGGATTTTTCAAAATGCAATAAAACATGATATGCAATGATGACCTATGTATAACATTCCAAATTGAAAATTTGGGATGTTACACCCTATCCACAAGGGTGGGGGCGCGCCCACCCCCCTGGGGCGTGCCCTAACCTTGTGGGGCCCCTGGACCTCCACCGACCTCAACTCCATATATTCTGTTTCGGGGAGAAAAAATCAGAGAGAGGGATTCATCGCGTTTTACGATACGGAGCCGCTGCCAAGCCCTATTCTTCCTTGGGAGGGCGGATCTGGAGTCCTTTCGGGGCTCCGGAGAGGGTAATCCGTCGCCATCGTCATCATCAACCATCCTCCATCATCAGTTTCATGATGCTAACTGCCGTTCGTGAGTAATTCCATCGTAGGCTTGCTAGACCATGATGGGTTGGACGAGATTTACCATGTAATTGAGTTAGTTTTGTTAGGGTTTGATCCCTAGTATCCACTATGTTCTAAGATTGATGTTGCTATGACTTTGCTATGCTTAATGCTTGTCACTAGGGCCCAAGTGCCATGAACTCATATGTGAACCCTTTATGTTTTCATGAATATATTTGTGTTCTTGATATGATATTGCAAGTAATAGTCACCTAGTACGTGTTATTTGCCGGCAACCCTGGAGTGACAATAGTCAGGACCACTCCCGGTGATGACCGTAGTTTGAGGAGTTCATGTATTCACTAAGTGCTAATGCTTTGATCCGGTAATCTATTAAAAGGAGGCCTTAATATCCCTTAGTTTCCATTAGGTCCCCCTTGCCACGGGAGGGTAGGACAAAAGATGTCATGCAAGTTCTTTTCCATAAGCACGTATGACTATATTAGGAATACATGCCTACATTATATTGATGAATTGGAGCTAGTTCTGTGTCACCCTATGTTATAACCATTGCATGATGAATGCCATCCAACATAATTATCCATCATTGATCCATTGCCTACGAGCTTTTCACATATTGATCTTTGCTTAGTTACTTTTCCGTTGCCACTGTTACGATTGCTACAAAATTGCTACTGTTACTTTTGCCACCGTTGTCGTTACTTCCATACTACTTTGCTACTAAATACTTTGCTGCAGATATTAAGCCTTTCAGGTGTGGTTGAATTGACAACTCACCTGCTAATACTCAAGAATATTCTTTGGTTCCCCTTGTGTCGAATCAATAAATTTGGGTTGAATACTCTACCCTCAAAAACTGTTGTGATCCCCTATACTTGTGGGTTATCAAGGCTCCACTGACTTGCACTCCAAGTCTCCTGGGTGTCTTCTGGTCCAAGGAAAATTATGGCAAAAGTTTTATTCCGTTTGGTATTCCTTTCCTCGGAACTCTAAACAAGGAAAAAACAGAAACTGGCACTGGGCTCTAGGTTAATAGGTTAGTCCCAAAAATCATACAAAATAGCATAATAATGCATATAAAACATCCAAAACAGATAATATAATAGCATGGAACAATAAAAAATTATAGATACGTTGGAGACGTATCAGGAATTACGTATGTCGTCCTAACCGTTCGACCGATAAAGATCTTCGTAGAATATGTAGGAGCCAATATGCGCATCCAGGTTTCGCTATTAGTTGTTAACCGGAGAGGTGTATCGGTCATGTCTACATAGTTCTCGAACCCGTAGGGTCCGCGCGCTTAACATTCGATGACGTATAGTATTATATGAGTTATGTGATTTGGTGACCGAATGTTGTTCGGAGTCCCGGATAAGATCACGGACATGACGAGGAGTCTTGAAATGGTCGAGAGGTAAAGATTGATATATATAGGACGATGGTATTCGTACACCGGAAGTGTTTTGGAGAAAACCGGATAGTCAACAGAGTACCGGGAGGGGTACCGGTCAGCCGGGAGTGTATTGGGCCTATCGGGCCACAAGAGGGGATCACACCAGCCCCCATGGGGCTGGCGCGCCCCCCATGGCAGTCGGCCAAGTGGGGAAGGAAAGGGGGGAGGATTCGGCCTCCCCTTCCTTCTCTCTTCCCCCCTTTCCTTTCTTCTCTGGCAAATAAGGAAAGGGGGGCGCCACTTGCGGAGGACCCCAAGTAGGATTCGGCCTACTTGGGGCGCCCTCCTCCCTCCCACCTATATATATGTGGGGGGCACCCTAGCACACCCCCTCCGCCGTTTACACCCTCGGTCATATTTTCGTAGTGCTTATGCGAAGCCCTGCGAGGATCACTTCACCATCACCGTCACCATGTCATCGTGCTGACAGAACTCATCTACTACCTTGACGTCTTGCTGGATCACGAAGGCGAGGGACGTCACCGAGTTGAACGTGTGTAGAACGCGGAGGTGTCGTGCGTTCGGTACTTGATCGGTTGAAGCGCGAAGAAGTTCGACTACATGAACCGCGTTGAGAAACGCTTCCGCTTATGGTCTATGAGGGTATGTAGACACACTCTTCCCCTCGTTGCTATGCATCCCCATGGATATATCATTACGTGTGCATAGAAAAAAATCGTTTTCCATGCAACGATTCCCAACAGGCAATTGCTCCAGTGTTGTCACAAAAGATTTTCATTGGACCCGATGCACTGGGTATTGCGGCCAGATCGGATATGAACTCCTTCATGTGTTGCTTCCAAATCAGCTATGTACTCCGCTTCACACGTAGATCCCGCCACGACGCTCTAATTGGAACTACACCAACTGACAGCTCCACCATTCAATATAAATATGTACCCGGTTTGTGACTTAGAGTCATCCGGATTAGTGTCGAAGCTAGCATCGACGTAACCATTTACCATGAGCTCTTTGTTACCTCCATAAGCGAGAAACTTATCCTTGGTCCTTTTCAGGTACTTCAGGATGTCCTTGACCGCTGTCCAGTGATCCACTCCTGGATTACTTTGGTACCTCCCTGCAAAACTTATGGCAAGGCACACATCAGGTTTGGTACACAACATAGCATACATGATAGAACATATGGCTGAGGCATAGGGAATGACTTTCTGCAGTGGTCGGGCTTTGAGTCTGACTCCATTTCACACCTTGTAACACAGGCAAGAACCCTTTCTTTGACTTATCCATTTTGAACTTCTTCAAAACTTTATCAAGGTATGTGCTTTGTAAAAGTTCTATTAAGCGTCTCGATCTATCCCTATAGATCTTGATGCCCAATATATAAGCAGCTTCACCGAGGTCTTTCATTGAAAAATTCTCATTCAAGTATCCTTTTATGCTATCCAGAAATTCAATATCATTTCCAATCAATAATATGGCATCCACATATAATATCAGAAATGCTACAGAGCTCCCACTCACTTTCTTGTAAATACATGCTTCACCATAAGTCTGTATAAAACCATATGCTTTGATCACCTCATCAAAGCGTATATTCCAACTCTGAGATGCTTGCACCAGTCCATAGATGGATCGCTGGAGTTTGCACACTTTGTTAGCACCTTTAGGATCGACAAAACCTTCTGGTTGCATCATATACAACTCTTCTTTAAGAAATCCATTAAGGAATGCAGTTTTGACGTCCATTTGCCAGATTTCATAATTATAAAATGTGGAAATTGCTAACATGATTCGGACTGACTTAAGCATCGCTACGGGTGAGAAGGTCTCATCATAGTCAACCCCTTGAACTTGTCAAAAACCTTTCACGACAAGTCGAGCTTTGTAAATGGTGACATTACCATGAGCGTATGTCTTCTTCTTGAAGATCCATTTATTATCAATGGCTTGCCGATCATCGGGCAAGTCCACCAAAGTCCAAACTTTGTTCTCATACATGGATCCTATCTCAGATTTCATGGCCTCAAGCCATTTATCGGAATCTGGGCCCATCATAGCTTCTACATAGTTCGTAGGTTCGTGGTGGTCTAATAACATGGCTTCCAGGACAGGATTACCGTACCACTCTAGTGCGGAACGTGTTCTGGTTGACCTACGAAGTTCAGTAGTAACTTGATCTGAAGTTTCATGATCATCATCATTAGCTTCCTCTCTAGTTGGTGTAGGCATCACGGGAACGGATTTACCTGATGTACTACTTTACAATTCGAGAGAAGGTACAATTACCTCATCAAGTTCTACTTTCCTCCCACTCACTTCTTTCGAGAAAAACTCCTTCTCTAGAAAGGATCCATTCTTGGCAACAAAGATCTTGCCTTCGGATCTGTGGTAGAAGGTGTACCCAATTGTTTCCTTAGGGTATCCTATGAAGGCGCACTTTTCCGATTTGGGTTCGAGCTTATCAGGCTGAAGCCTTTTGACATAAGTGTCACAACCCCAAACTTTAAGAAACGACGGCTTAGGTTTCTTGCCAAGCCACAGTTCATACGGTGTCGTCTCAACAGATTTAGACAGTGCCCTATTTAAATCCCAAAATGATAGGGGTAAATCAGTAAGAGACATCATAGAACGCACCATATCCAATGAAGTACGGTTATGATGTTCGGACACACCATTACGCTGTGGTGTTCCAGGTGGCGTGAGTTGTGAAACTATTCCACATTGTTTTAAATGAAGGCCAAACTCGTAACTTAAATATTCGCCTCCGCGATTAGATCGTAGAAACTTTATTTTCTTGTTATGATGATTCTCCACTTCACTCTGAAATTCTTTGAACTTTTCAAATGTTTCAGACTTGTGTTTCATTAAGTAGATCTACACATACCTACTCAAATCATCTATGAAGGTCAGAAAATAACGATACCCGCCACGTGCCACAACAGTCATCGGACCGCATACATCAGTATTTATTATTTCCAAGAAGTCATTAGCTCACCCCATTGTTCCGAAGAACGGAGTTTTAGTCATCTTGCCCACGAGGCATGGTTCGCAAGTATCAAATGATTCATAATCAAGTGATTCCAAAAGTCCATTCGATGGAGTTTCTTCATGCGCTTTACACCAATATGACCTAAACAGCAGTGCCACAGATATGTTGCACTGTCATTATGAACTTTGCATCTTCTGGCATCAATATTATGAATATGTGTATCACTACGATCGAGATTCAACAAGAATAGACCATTCATCAAGGGTGCATGACCATAAAAGATATTGCTCATATAAATAAAACAGCCAATATTCTCCGATTTAAATGAATAACCGTCTCGCAATAAACAAGATCCAGATATAATGTTCACGCTCAACGCAGGCACCAAATAACAATTATTAAGGTCTAAAACTAATCCCGAAGGTAGATGTAGAGGTAGCATGCCGACAGCGATCACATCGACCTTGGAACCATTCCCGACGCGCATCGTCACCTGGTCCTTCGCCAATCTTCGTTTATTCCACAGCTCCTATTTCGAGTTACAAATATGAGCAACTGAACCAGTATCAAATACCCATGCGCTACTACGAGCATTAGCAAGGTACACATCAATAACATGTATATCAAATATACCTTTGTTCACTTTGCCATCCTTTTTATCCGCCAAGTATTTGGGGCAGTTCCGCTTCGAGTGACCATTCCCTTTGCAGTAGAAGCACCCGGTTTCAGGCTTGGGTCCAGCTTCGGGTTTCTTCCCTGGAGTGGCAACTGGCTTGCCATTCTTCTTGAAGTTCCCTTTCTTTCCCTTGCCCTTTTTCTTGAAATTAGTGGTCTTGTTAACCATCAACACGTGATGCTCCTTCTTGATTTCTACCTCCGCGGCCTTAAGCATTGCTTCGAGCTCAAGAATCATTTTATTCATCCCTTGCATATTATAGTTCATCACGAAGCCTTTGTAGCTTGGTGGCAGTGCTTGAAGAACTCTGTTAATAACACTATCAACTGGAAGATCAACTCCCAGCTGAGTCAAGTGATTATGATACCCAGACATTTTGAGTATGTGTTCACTGATAGAACTGTTCTCCTCCATCTTGCAACTACAGAACTTGTTGGAGACTTCATATCTCTCAACCCGGGAATTTGCTTGAAATATTAACTTCAACTCTTGGAACATCTCATATGCACCATGATGTTCAAAACGTCTTTGAAGTCCCGGTTCTAAGCCGTAAAGCATGGCACACTGAACTATAGAGTAGTCATCAGACCGCGTTTGCCAGGCGTTCACAACGTCTAGATTAGCGGGAGCGGGCTTGTCACCTAGCGGTGCATCAAGGACATAATTCTTATGTGCAGCGATGAGGATAATCCTCAAGTTACGGACCCAGTCCATGTAATTGCTACCATCACCTTTCAACTTAGCTTTCTCTAGGAACGCATTAAAATTCAGGGGAACGGTAGCTCGGGCCATTGATCTACACCATAGATATGCAAAACTTTCAAGACTAACTTCATGATAAATTAAGTTCAATTAATCAAATTACTAATGAACTCCCACTTAAATAAACATCCCTAGTTATCTAAGTGATACATGATCCAAATCAACTAACCCATGTCCGATCATCACGTGAGATGGGGTAGTCATCAATGGCGAACATGTCTATGTTGATCATATCTACTATATGACTCACGTTCGACCTTTCGGTCTCCAGTGTTCCGAGACCATGCCTGTACATGCTAGGCTCGTCAAGTTTAACCCAAGTATTCTGCATGTGCAAAACTGTCTTACACCCGTTGGTATGTGAACATAGTGCCTATCACACTGATCATCACGAGGTGCTTCGAAACGATGAACTTTGGCAATGGTGCATACTCGGGGAGAACACTTTTATCTTGAAATTTAGTGAAGGGATCATCTTATAATTCTACCGCCGTTCTAAGCAAAATAAGATGCATAAAGGATAAACATCACATGCAATCAAAATATGTGACATGATATGGCCATCATCATCTTGTGCTTTTGATCTCCATCTACAAAGCATCATCATGATCTCCATCATCACCGGCTCGACACCTTGATCTCCATCGTTGCGTCGCGGTCGTCTCGCCAACTATTGCTTCTAGAACTATTGCTAACGCATAGCGAGAAAGTAAAGCAATTACATGGCGCTTGCATTTCATACAATAATTAAAGACAACCCTAGGGCTCCTGCCGGTTGTCGATGATAACCCACAAGTATAGGGGATCGCAACAGTTTTCGAGGGTAGAGTATTCAACCCAAATTTATAGATTCGACACAAGGGGAGCCAAAGAATATTTGCAAGTATTAGCAGCTGACTTGTTAATTCAACCACACCCGGAGATTAATTACCTGCGGCAAAGTGATCAGTAGAAAAGTAGTATGATAGTTTTGATAGTAGTAGCAACAACAATAGTAACGGTAACAGTGATAGCAATAGTTTGTAGCAGTGACAATAGTAACAGCACCAGTAGTAACTTCGCAAGATCAATATGTAGGAAAATCGTAAGCATTGGATCGGTGAATTCATTGGATGATATTCATCATGTGACAGTTATAACCTAGGGCGATACGGCACTAGCTCCAGTTCATGAATATAATGTAGGCATGTATTCCGTAAATATTCATACGTGCTTATGGAAAGAACTTGCATGAAATCTTTTGTCCTACCCTCCCGTGGCAGTGGGGTCCTATTGGAAACTAAGGGATATTAAGGCCTCCTTTTAATGGAGACCCGGAACAAAGCATTAACACATGGTGAATACATGAACTCCTCAAACTATGGTCATCACCAGGAAGTGTCCCGACTATTGTCACTCCGGGGTTGCCGGATCATAACACGTAGTAGGTGACTATAACTTGCAAGATCAAATCTAGAACATAGATATAATGGTGATAACATAAACAGTTTAGATCTGAAATCAGGGCGCCCGGGCCCAAAGTGACAAGCATTAAGCATGGCAAAGTCATAGCAACATCAATCTCAGAACATAATGGATTCTAGGGATCAAGCCCTAACAAAACTAACTCGATTACATGATGAATCTCATCCAACTCTCACTGATCAGCGAGCCTACGAAGGAATTACTCACTCCTGGTAGGGAGCATCATGGAATTGGCGATGGAGAAGATTTGGTGATGATGAAGATCGATGATCCCCCTCTTCGGAGCCCCAAAAGGACTTCAGATCTGGCCTCCCGATGAAGAACAGGAGGCGGAGGCGGCTCCGTCTTGCGAAACGCGATAATTCTTTCTCCTTGATTTTTTTCTGGAAATATGTAATTTTATAGCGTCGGTTTCAGGGTCTGCGGGGCCACCAGGTGGGGACAACCCACCTGGGTGCACCTGGAGGGGGTGGCGTGCCCTGGTGGGTTGTGCCCACCCAGGTGCCCCCCTCCAGTGGTTCTTGGCTCCATAAATTCTCTTTTATTGAATAAAAAATCGTCGCAAAGTTTCGTTCCAATCCGAGAACTTTTATTTTTGCACAAAAACAACACCATGGTAGTTCTGCTGAAAAGAGCGTCAGACCAGGTTAGTTTCATTCAAATCATGCAAATTAGAGTCCAAAACAAGAGGAAAAGCGTTAGGAAAAGTAGATACCACGGAGACGTATCAACTCCCCCAAGCTTAAACCTTTGCTTGTCCTCAAGCAATTCAGTTGATAAACTGAAAGTGAAAAAGAAAAACTTTTACGAACTCTTTTGCTCTTGTTGACATAAATAAGCTTAAACAGCACCCAGGTTTTCAACCAAGATTATAACTAACCATGTCGACAATAACTCTTAAAAATTATATAAACTCATATCAATGACATAATCAGCTAGCGAGCAATAATAAGATATCTCAAACAACAACACATTGTCAAAACAACCATGATATAATATGACAATAGTGGTATATCGCTAGCCCTTTCTGAGACTGCAAAACATAAATGCAGAGCACCCCCAAAGTTCAAGTAGCGACTAAACATTGTAATTCATGGTAGAAAAGATCCAATCATGATGCACCCAACATTAGCTACACACAATGCATGAGCATGACAATAGTGCTCTCAGGTTCTGGCGCTTGTTTGAGAAGGTGATGACACCACATAAAAATGAATAGATAGTCCCCTCGCAGAGGGAAGCAGTGATTTGCAGCGGTGCCAGAGCTCAAGTTTTTAAAACAGAGGTAAATGATATTTTGAGAAATGCACCCTTCTTGTTTACTTCACGACCATTAGGTATCAGTATCTTCCATGCTAAACACATTAGCGGCGGTTCCCAAGCGATAAAGTAAAGGTTATTACTCCGTAGGAGTTTTTGTTTGATTATTTGTAAGCTCTATTCTTTTTGCAGTTTGGGACTGGGAATCCCTATTACCGCCCCTCTCGTGCAAGGACAAGTGAATAAACACTCATCATGAGAATAACCCTCTTAGCATGGAAGATACTGACTACCTCCTGTCGCTCCATGAACAATCCAGGCACACAAAAAGGATATTTATTTGAAGTTTTTTTAGAGGTGGCACATACAAATTTACTTAGGACGGCATGGTAATACCGCATATAGGTAGATATGGTGGACTCATCTGGAATAACTTGGGTTTCAGGTTTTTGATGCACAAGCAGAATTCTCTCTTAGTACAGGTGAAGGCTAGCAAATAGGTTGAGAAGCGAGCAGCTAGAGAGCGAAAACGGTCATGAACATGCATTATGCATAAGTAACACTGGATACTAGCATGAGTAGGATATGAACACCATGAACATAAATATCATAGAGGCTATGTTGGTTTTGATTCAACTACATGCATGTACATGTGCCAAGTCAAGCCACTTGAACATTCAAAGGAGGATACCATATCATCATACTACATCACAGTCATTTTAACGCAATGTTGGCATCCAAGATAAATCATTATCCACTCCTAGCTACTTAAGCATGGCATGAGAAACTATAATCTCTAATTGTCATTGCAAACATGTTTGATCATAATAGGCTGAATCATGGATACTAGGTTTAAACATATTTACAAAAACAGAACAAGTCGAGTTCATACCCGTTTCTTTTGCCATGGCCAGTTCATCAAATATCGTCATTATTGCCTTTCACTTGCACGACCGAATGATATGAAAATAATAATAGTGCAAGAGTGATGTGGACTAAGCTGGAATGTGCAAACATTTTATTCAAAAGGAGAAGACAAGGAAATATGGGCTCTTTGTTAGTAATGCATATGAGATACACTCAACATTTTCATCATGGTCTTCTCCTCGGTAGACTCAACAAAAAGAAAAAGAAATTCAGAGAAACACACTGAAATATTTTTGGAGTTTTTGTTTCTTCTTGAACAAGCAAATTAAAGGGAAAAACAAAAACGAGAAAAACTATTTACACGGGAAAGCACCCAACAAGCAAAAAGAAGAACAAGGAAATCTTTTTGGGTTTTCTTTTTAGTACTACAACAAATTAAACTAGGAAGAAAAACTGAAAAGAAGAAGGAAATATATTTTTGGATTTTCTCAAAGTTTTTTAAACACACAAGAAGAAAGCGAGAAAATAAATCTAACATGGATGATACAATGAAAGAGTGTGGATACCGACAACTGGAATGATATGTGTGAACATGAACGTAATGTCGGTGGAAATACGTACTCCCCCAAGCATAGGCTTTTAGCCCAACTTGGTAATCACTCAGTAGCCTGGATAATGATCGGAATGATAGCCCACGGAGGCTCTCAGTGTGGATGCCTCAGCCCGCCGTGCAGCCACAACTGCCGTGTTATGAGCTCGGGTCTCGCTCTCAAGAACATGATATCTTCCCCTAATATGAACATCAAAGAGAGCGGGTGCAGGCAAATATCTGTCCACAATGGAACTTCTATTAAACAAAACCTTATAAGTGAAATTATGGGGTTCACCCCTAAGGATCTTATGACGTTTCATAGCATCAAAATCTAAGTACCGCGTGGGTAAAATAGGGTCATAAGGCCAAGGTGAAACACCCAGCTCTCTTGCTAAGCGTGTGGCATAAATTCCACCATAAAAATATCCACTACCAATGTTGTGTTGCAACCTACGTGCAACAATCGCTCCAAGGTTATAATTCTGGTCACCGGTAAGAGCAGTGGGTATGAGGCTCAAGTCTGGAGCACAAAAAGTGTACTACAATCTTGTTTGCCTACAATGCATTTTACATTAAATAAAGCGAAGTACTGGATTGCGGGAAAATGAATGCTTTTTATTATACCTTGTGTCACTCCCCTAGTCTCACCATAGCAAAGACTAGTCAAGAATATCTCAAACTCAGACCTTGGTGGTTCGTCAAACGAACCCCAGAATGGGATTTTGCAGGAGTAAGAAAACCTCTCTAGAGATATGGTAAACGGGTTCTCATACAGTTTAAATGACACCCTAGACTCACGGGGATGGAATTTAAATCCTTTGGTAAATGATTCAGTGAGAGTTAGGTATTGGTTGTGCTTATCTGAAATGTAGGGACCGAGCTCGGCATTGTGAATATATTGTTGAAATTCTTCCTTAATGCCCACAAGCACCATAAATCGTTGCATGGCCATAAGCATGATTTGGTGGCAGCATCTCGGATAGATTTTTCACTTGTTTCAACATAAGACTGACGAGCAGAGCTGCTACTAGAAGATGCCTCCGAGGACCTCCTCCTCGAAGAACTCCTTCCAAATAAGTTTATCGTGTTCGCGTACAATTTTTCTGAAAATTTTTGGGTCACAAAATTTGTCAACAACACTTCACAAGATTGATAGCAACTACTCATAGGTATGCATAGAGGCCATAGCAAGCATTCAAACTACTTAGAACTCTAAGAATTCAATATGCAAGCTCATCTACAGCAGCACCAAGAGTAGCTAATTATTCAAAATACAAATCACTAAAGCAAAAACTAATTGGACCAACGGAGGAGTCACATACCAAGCAACAATCCCCCGGAACAGTTTCGGAAACGGAGCTTCAAGCAAAGAGATCCGCGGGTTCGGGAGAAAGAACACGAGAGAGAGAGAGAGCAATGGTGATTTTTTTGGAGGTAGGTCGTGATGTGGGATGAAGAGATAAGTGAGGGGGCCCACGTGGGGACCACAACCCACCAGGGCGCGCTTGGGGGTCCTGGCGCGCCCAGGTGGGTTATGCCCACTTGGTGCACCTCCCTCTGATATTATTTGCACAAAAAATTCTTAAATATTCAGGAAAAAAATCGTATTAAATTTTCAGAGCATTCTGGGAACTTTTATTTTTGGGTCATTTTTTATTGCACGGGAAATTCAGAAAACAGACCAAACATGGCATTTTATTTTATTTAACTAATAAAAACAGAAAACAAAAGGTAGGGGCAGAAGGTAGTGCTCACTAAATTCATCAACTTCATGCTGCTCAAAAATGATCCATTAATAACGTTGATCAAGTCTTATTAACAACCACTCTCGATTAGTATGAAACCGAAGAACTTTCTTAAACCACTAAGTTACCTCAACGGGGATACGAATGTCCCCAACAATAAGCATTTCATATAACAGCAGGTAGAGGTAGTTGAAAACTTCCAATGGTGATTGTCGGAGATTTTAAATAACATTAATACCATTCACTTGGAATAGTTTCTTCGGAAAGTGTACCGTATGCTCATTACCATTGATATGAAAAGTGACTTTGCTTTTATTGCAATCAATAACAGCCCCTGCAGTATTCAAGAAGGGTCTACCAAGGATAATCTACATGTTGTCGTCCTCAGGCATCTCAAGTATAACAAAGTCAGTCAAAATAGTAACATTAGCAGCAACAACGGGCACATCCTCACAAATACCGATATGTATGGCAGTTGATTTATCAGCGATTTGCAAAGATATTTTAGTACATGTGAGTTTATTCAAATCAAGTCTTTTATATAAAGAGAAAGGCAGAACACTAACACCAGCTCCTAAATCACATAAAGCAATTTTCACATAGTTTCTTTTGATGGAGCAAGGTATAGTTGGTATTCCTGGATCTCTAAGTTTTTAAGGTACTCCATCTTTAAAAGTATAATTATCAAGCATGGTGGAGATTTCAGCTTCCGGAATTTTTCTCTTATTGGTGATGATGTCTTTCATGTACTTTGCATAAGGAGGCATTTTAAGATATCAGTCAAGCGAGTACGCAAGAAGACTGGCCTCGGCATTTTAGCAAAGCGTTCAAATTCTTCATCATCTTTCTTTTAGTTGAATTAGGTGGAATGGCATAGGTTTTTGAACCCATGGTTCTCTTTCCTTACCATGTTTTCTAGCAACAAAGTCTCTTTTATCATATCTTTTATTCTTGGTTGTGGGTTATCAAGATCAACTGCTGGTTCTATCTCAACATCATTGTCTTGTTCTTTATTATTTGTTTGAGTATCTTTGTGAACCTCATCATTATCTTTTTCATTATCAAAAGGTGAGTGTTCACTACCAGATTGAGTTTCAGCATCAGAGATAGAAACTTCATTATCATTATCAGGATGTTTTTCTACTTCAGGTTCACTAGAGGCATGCAAAGTCCTATCATTTTTCTTCTTCTTTTTCTTTTTAGAAGGACTAGGTGCATCAGTGTTAACCCTTTGAGAGTCTTGTTCAATTCTTTTTGGGTGTCCTTTAGGATAAAGTGGTTCCTGAGTCATTTTACCTCCTCTAGTTGCTACTCTAACAGTAAAGTCACTTATATTATTGTGCATTTCATCAAGCAACTCTCTTTGAGATTAAGCTGCTTGTTCTAATTGAGTTTGAACCATAGAGGCATGCTTTCCTACACCTCTAACATAATTTGAGATTCTAAATAACAAATCACTTAAGCGAGCAATCATATCGGAGTTGTATTTCAATTGTTTCATAACATTTGCATTGAAGTGATCTTGCTTCCTAATGTAATTTTCAAACTCATAAAGGCATTGGCTAGGGTGCATATTGTGAGGATTATCATTATCATTGAACTTCATTAGAGAATTTATCTCTACCACCTTGGGTGGTGGTGGTGGTTTATCAAGCCGTGTATTTCTTCAATAGGAGGTAAATTTTTGACATCCTCAGCTTCATTAGAGAATTTACCTCTACCACCTTTTTCTCTCACAGATTTCTTTACCTCTAGCATATCTTCAGAACTGAGATATAAGATACCCCTCATCTTCGGAGTGGGTTTAGGCGGTGATTCAGGAAGAGTCCAATCTTCATAATTTTTCAATATGTTATTCAATAATTCTTCAGCTTGCCTAGTAGTTCGTCCCCTGAAAACACAACCAGCACAACTATCTAGGAAATCCCTAGAAGCATCAGTTAGTCCATTATAGAAGATATTGAGTATTTCATTTTTCTTAAGAGGATGATCCGACAAAGCATTAAGCAATTGGAGAAGCCTCCCCCAAGCTTGTGGGAGACTCTCTTCTTCAATTTGCGCAAAGTTAAATATCTCATGTAAGGCAGCTTGTTTCTTATGAGCAGGGAAATATTTTTCAGAGAAGTAGTAAATCATGTCCTAGAGACTACGCACACAACCAGGAGCAAGAGTATTGTACCAAGCTTTAGCATCACCCTTTAATGAGAACAGAAATAAATTGAGAATATAATAATAGCAAATTTTCTCATCATGAGCAAAAAGGGTGGCTATGTCATTCAACTTAGTAAGGTGTGCCACAACAGTTTCAGCTTCATAACCATGGAAAGGATCAGATTCAACCAAAGTAATCAACTCTGGGTCGACAGAGAATTCATAATCCTTATCGTCAACAAAGATAGGTGAAGTAGCAAACTGAGGATCACATTTCATTTTAGCATTCAAAGTCTTTTCTTTATACTTGCATAGTAATTTTTCTAGATCAACTCTATCCTTACAAGCAAGAATATCTCTAGTTGTCTCCTAATCCATAACATAACCTTCTGGTACCTTTGGAAATTCATATATAGGAGGGCTAGTTCTAATAGGTGTTTCAAGATTTTCAGTTTCAAGCTCTTCATCAGTTTCAACAATTTCATCAGTTTCAGCATTCTCAAAAGCTTTAGTTCTAGCAATTTGTTCATCAAGAAATTCACCTAGTGGCACATTATCATCAAGCAAGGTACTATCATCATCATCAATATCATTCATAGCACAAGTAGCATCATCAATAACTTGCGATATATCAGAATTGATAGCATGTGGTGGTGTTGCAAGTCTACTTATAACAGAAGGTGAATCAAGTGCAGAGCTAGATGGCAGTTCCTTACCTCCCCTCGTCTTAGAGGAAATCTTAGTCTTAGCATCCTTTAGATTCTTCATAGTGATAATTTGATAATAATCCCAAGTGACTCAACAAATATAGCTATGCTCCCCGGCAACGGTGCCAGAAAAAGGTCTTGATAACCCACAAGTATAGGGGATCACAACAGTTTTTGAGGGTAGAGTATTCAACCCAAATTTATAGATTCCACACAAGGGGAGCCAAACAATATTTGCAAGTATTAGCAGCTGAGTTGTCAATTCAACCACACCTGGAGATTAATTATCTATGGCAAAGTGATCAGTAGCAAAGTAGTATGCTTGTTTTGATAGTAGTAGCAACAACAATAGTAACGGTAATAATGATAGCAATAGTTTGTAGCAGTGACAATAGTAACAGCAGCAGTAGTAACTTAGCAAGATCAATATGTAGGAAAATCGTAGGCATTGGATCGGTGAATTCATTGGATGATATTCATCATGTGACAGTTATAACCTAGAGCGATACGGCACTAGCTCCAGTTCATAAATATAATGTAGGCATGTATTCTGTAAATAGTCATACGTGCTTATGGAAAGAACTTGCATGAAATCTTTTGTCCTACCCTCCCGTGGCAACGGGGTCCTATATGAAACTAAGGGATATTAAGGCCTCCTTTTAATAGAGAACCGGAAAAAAGCATTAACACATGGTGAATCCATGAACTCCTCAAACTACGGTCATCACCTGGAAGTGTCCCGACTATTGTCACTCCGGGGTTGCCGGATCATAACATGTAGTATGTGACTATAACTTGCAAGATTCGGATCTAGAACATAGATATAATGGTGATAACATAAACGGTTTAGATCTGAAATCATGGCACCCGGGCCCAAAGTGACAAGCATTAAGCATGGCAAAGTCATAGCAACATCAATCTAAGAACATAATGGATAGTAGCGATCAAGCCCTAACAAAACTAACTTGATTACATGATGAATATCATCCAACTCTCACCAACCAGGGAGCCTATGAAGGAATTACTCACTCCCGGTGGGGAGCATCATCGAATTGGCGATGGAGAAGGGTTGGTGATGATGAAGATCGAAGATCCCCCTCTCCGGAGCCCCAAACGGACTCCAGATCTGGCCTCCCGATGAAGAACAGGAGGCGGCGGTGGCTCCGTCTCGTGAAACGCGATAATTCTTTCTTCTTTATTTTTTTTCTGGAAATATGTGATTTTATAGCATCAATTTCATGGTCTGCGGGGCCACCAGTTGGGGACGGTGGCGCGCCCTGGTGGGTTGTGCCCACCCAGCTGCCCCCCTCCGGTGGTTCTTGGCTCCAGAAATTCTCTTTTATTGAATAAAAATCCTCGCAAAGTTTTGTTCCAATCCGAGAACTTTTATTTCTGCACAAAAACAACTCCATGGTAGTTCTGCTGAAAACAGCGTCAGTCCAGGTTAGTTTCATTCAATTCATGCAAATTAGAGTCCAAAACAAGAGGAAACGCGTTAGGAAAAGTAGATACGACGGAGACATATTAGTCGATATTACAAAACATGATCATCTCAAACAATAAAGTATATCACATCATGTCTTGACCATATCACATCACAACATGCCCTGCAAAAACAAGTTAGACGTCCTCTACTTTGTTGTTGCAAGTTTTACGTGGCTGTTACGGGCTTCTAGCAAGAACCGTTCTTACCTACGGAAAAAACCACAAGAGTGATTTATCAAGTTTGCTATTTTAACCTTCTTCAAGGACCGATCGTAGTAAAATTTTATTCAACTAAAGTAGGAGAAATAGACACTTGCCAGGCACCTTTATGCAAAACAAGTTGCTTGTCAGTCGGTGGAACCGGTCTCATGTGCGTGGACATGTAAGGTTGGTCTGGGCCGCTTCATCCCAAAATACCGCCGAATCAAAATAAGACGTTGGTGGTAAGCAGTATGACTATCACCACCCACAACTCTTTGTGTTCTACTCGTGCTTATCATCTACGCATAGACCTGGCCCTGATGCCACTGTTGGGAAAGGTTGCATGGAAAAAATCTAGGCACACGCAAGAACTATCCATGGAGATGCATAGCAACTAGAGGGGAGAGTGAGTCTACGTACCCTCGTAAACCGTAAGCGGAAGAATTTGTTAACACAGTTGATGTAGTCGAACTTCTTCACGATCCAACCGATCAAGTACCAAACGTACGGCACCTCCGTGTACAGCACATGTTTAGGTCGGTGACGTCCTCGCCTTCTTGATCCAGCAAGACGGTGAAGTAGTGGATGAGTTCTGGCAGCACTACGGCGTGGTGACGGTGGTGGTGATGCTATCTCCACAGGGCTTCGCCTAAGCACTACAAAAATATGACCGAGGGACGAAACTATGGAGGGGGACGCCGCACACGGCTAAGAGATTGTCGTGGTTCTGTGTGGCGCCCCACTCCCTCATATATATATATAGGTGGGGGAGAGGGGAGCAGCCAGGAGGCGCCCAAAGTAGGGCCGAATCCTACTTGGGTCCCTGCCCTGGCTGCGCCCCCCTTACCATATATGCCGGAGGGGGAAAGGAAAGGGAGGAGAGGGAAGGAAGGGGGAGGCCGAATCCCCCTCCTTCCTTTCTCCCATAGGCCGGCTGCCATAGGGGGGTGCGCCAGCCCCTTGTGGGCTGGTGTGCTCCCCTCTAATGGCCCAATAGGCCCATCATCCTCCCGGGGCTTCCCGAAACCCCTTCCGGTGATCCGATGACTACCCGGTACTACCTGAAACCCTTTCAGTGTCCAAATAGTATTGTCCTATATATCAGTATTTACCTTCGGACCATTCCATAGCTCCTCGTCATGTATGTGATCTCATTTGGGACTCCGAACAACATTCGGTCACCAAATCATATAACTCATATAACACTATATCGTCAACGAACGTTAAACATGCGTACCCTACGGGTTCGAGAACTATGTAGACATGACCAAGACACCTCTCCGGTCAATAACCAATAGTGGAATCTAGATGCCCATATTGGCTCCTACATATTCTACGAAGATATTTATCGGTCGAACCTTATGAGAACATACGTAATTCCCTTTGTCCATCGGTATGTTTACTTGCCCGAGATTCCATCGTCGGCATCTTCATACCTAGTTCAATCTCGTTACTAGAAAGTCTCTTTACTCGTTTCGTAATACATCATCTTGGAACTAACTCCTTAGCCACTTTGCTTGCAAGGCTTCTTATGATGTGTATTACCGAGAGGGCCCAGAGATACCTCTCCGATACTCAGAGTGACAAATCCTATTCTCGATACACTACAAAAAAAGACACATCCGTTACATTTTGGGCTGAACTAAAAAATTCTGTCATGCTTATGACACTTCTATGATGATAATTGTGACAAAACCCGGTATCATCATAGATGTGGTGGGCTCCTACTTCTATGACAAAAAATCATGACAGAAAATGGGCTTTTCGTCCTGGGCGGGCCGGAGATGCAGTTGCATGACATTCTTTGGGCCGTCCATGATGGAGAAAACCGTGGTAGAAGCGAGGGCGAGGAAAATATCGGGGGAGTTCCCGGTTACGGTGGGTGGTCGGGAGCCGAGCGATGCATGTTTCTCTCGTACGTACGCGCGTGTGTGTGAGGCGTTGCGCTCTAACTGAACCCGAGCGAGGCGTTGGGCTCTAACTGAACCCGAGCGATTGCACTAGCTACGTTACTGAACCCCGATCGATTCCTTGCTGTTAACTGAACCCGAGTGATTCCTTCACTACTGCTCCTAACTGAAGCCGATCGAACACTCCTGCCTCCTTTCCTTGATGAACAATGAGCGTTGTTGGGGGGGTTGGATGAATAGTTCCTGGTGGGGGGTTGGATGAACAGGACCCCGCGGTAGTAGAGACCGTTGTCGGTGGATGAACAAGACCCTGATCGATCGAGCCGGTGGATGAACAGGACCCCGTGGAGGGCTGGTTGAACAGTAGTCGGTGGAGGGCGGTTGAACAGTAGCCGGTGGAGGGCTGGATGAACAGTAGCCCGTGGAGGGGTGGTTGAACAGTAGCCAGTGGAGGGTTGGATGAACATTAGCCCGTGGAGGGGTGGTTGAACAGGACCCCATGGAGAGGGTTGGTTGAACAGTAGCCGGTGGAGGAGCGATGGAGGCTGGATGAACAGGAGCCCATGGATGAATAGTCGTAGGTGGAGGCTGGAGGAGGTCGACGGTGGATGAACAGGAGCCCGTGGACGCAGTCGACGGTGGATGAACAGTAGCCCGTGGAGGTAGTCGACGATGGAGATGAACAGTATCCCGTGGATTCCCGTTTTGCGGTACGCCACACCCCTACCGATGAACAGGACCCCTGTTTCGACCGTAGCACTCCAACACAAGTCCGTTTCCTCCGTTTTGCGATACGCCACACCCCTCCCGATCAACAGGACCCCGTTTTGACTGTAGGAGGTCCAAGAGAAGTTCGTTTCCTCCATTTTGCGGTACGCCAGACCCCTCCCGATGAACAGGATCCCGTTTCGACCGTGGCCAGTCGAACACAACTCTGTTTCCTCCGTTCTGCGGTACGCCAGGCCTCATTTCCATCGGCTGTTCCGTCCAAGCCGGTTGGCTCCCGATGAACAGCACGCCTTTCGTTGCCTCCCGATGAACACGACGTATTCCGTTGCCTCCCCATGAACACGACGACGACGCAGTTTCTCCGTTCCGACCCAGCCATGTACACGAGCCTTGGCCGTACGTATGCGCGAGTAGGCGTTCGAGACCCCGCCCGTATGTACGTACATGGCCGTATTTACTTTCTTGCACCCTGGCCGCTGTACGTACGTGTACATGCTACGTGCGCGCCTCTACTACGACACGTGTGCGCCACGTGCCCTTCCTTACACGGCCACGATTCATCGCTGTAGCTTGCAGACAGACCGATCGTATGTACGTACACATTCGCGACCAGAATGACAACGCTACGTACGCTTCGACCAGGTGGGTCCCGACTGTTAGGCACTTCCTTGCATGCGAAGATGTAGCTGGTTGGTCCCAGCAGTCAGGGGGAAACGTTTTTTTGTGAAATACGGTGGCCCGTCCGATCGGTCCCTGCTGTCAGGTGGAGGAATCATTATTTTGCGCGTAATAAGGAGGCATTTCCTTGTGTGGACCCCTACTATCAGCCTCTTCTGATGGCTGTTGTTTGTTGACCATGTTGACCTCGCTGTGCCGAGAGCACAAACGCGGTGGACGAGGGTGAGGCCCAGGAAGGGAATGACCCGGAGCCGGCGAAGCCACCGCAACGGATGCCCACGCTGAGGGGAGTACGAGCGCTGACTGGTCGGCTGCGGGGTGAGGCTGACGTCGCCGGAAAATAACAGGATGTGCGGGTGGGTAGAGGGATGGCCTGGCGGCAGCACAGCTAGTCACGGGAGGAGGGAGCAGGCAGTCCCGCCGGCGCTGGTTTGGGCGGCTGGAGCAGGAAGATCAGAGATTGAAGAAGCACGGCGGTCGTTGGATGGACATCCAACAGTCACTGTTTTGTGTTGACTACGTTGACAAAGCCTTGCGTACGCGTCAAAAAAAAGTTTAGGACATTGTCATCGTCAACCTAGTAGGCCCAGAAGTCAGCCGCCCAATCTGTGGAAAACAACATACAGCCCATTAGCCATTATTTTCAATAATTTACAACCCATTTGCTAATTCTTAAGGATATTTGAAGCCCATATTATTTTTATTAGCATTACAGACCATATATTCTGGGCACTGCTAAAAAATTCAACGAAATTTTGCATATTTCGATGGGGTCCAAACTCTTTTAATCACGAAATTTTGAGTCACGTTAAAAATAATTTTAAAAAAATATATCAAAATAAAATTCAAGAAACAATTCTCCGCAAAAAAAATGAATGAAATTTAAAATCTTAACTAGCAAGATGCCCGTGCGTTGCACGGAACATGAAGATGCATTTGTATGAGTAGTTTATCTTGTGGGAGAAAAGATCCATTTCTTACAACTTATAGCCCATTTTCTGGGGAAGCCCATTTCTTACTACTTACATCCCTCCTCGTCTTAAAAGATTTGCAGCCCAGCAGGGCTGAGAAAAGCAAGTAGGCCTCAGTTTTGGTATTCTCCAAAAAAAAGAACTGGGTTAGCCATTTTCAGAAAGAAAAAAGATATCAACTGGGCTCGTCATGTGCTTAAATAAAAGCGTAAGCGTGGGCTAGACGGGCCACAGCCCCCGCACAGCGCGCAGTTGAGCTCCGTCTCTGAAACTAAAAAAACAACTGGGCGAGCTGCTGGGTCCCTGGTGTTATCCGCTCGTTGTGTAATTTTCTCGTTTATTGACTACATTGACAATGGCGTGGGACCTAGTTGTCTAACAATTAGGAGGAAGTATTTTTTTCGCTTGTAATAACGAGGCACCTGCTTGCGTAATGCAATGACCCTGGTGGGTCCCTACTGTCAGCCTCTCCACATACAGTCATCTCCTGATTCCTCTTGGTTGTTGACCATGTTGACAACGCCAGACGATGGTGGGCACAGCGAGCGAACCAAGGCGGAGAACGACGGCGAGGCCATGGACGAGAACGAACAGCAGGCGTGGAAGATGCGGCAGTGTAGTGGCAGGTGTAGGGGAGTACGAGGGCAAGAACATGCAACTCAAGCTTACAAACGGTACAAAAAGCCCAAGGATTAATTGTTCATCCAATTTTTAGACAAAACCCAGATTGAACATGGCAGTAACATCTAACCCAACCACTCTTTTTTGAAGTCACAAACAAATGGATCGGTCTGATCCATAAAATCAACATCTTGTGCAAAAAAATTATTTCAGGATGACTACAACTTGTTGTAAATAGAAGTCGAGCACGTTTAGAAGCCCATTTGTCCACCTGAAACTTCCTTTTTTGTTGTTCAATGTATCCATCTGTGAGAAATCTCTTGTGGTAAAACTTAAGCCTCATGGACAATAGTAACCTCGCATTCAACAGGAAGAATGTGACAAAGCTTCTGTTTACCTGGTTGGATGCATATCTTTCCATCGTTATTGTCCTCAAACGAATGTCATAAGAACTGAGAAAATCCTGGTGCTTATTCTGCCACCGATTGGTTATACGTTTTTCTCCATGTGGTCGCAATACCTAAGTAGACATGAAGATTGAAAACAGTTAAGGTTTGAAAAAAGAGTGTGTCGAAAGAGCGACAGCTGAACGTTTAATTCTAGTACAATATATACGGGATTTCAATGTGCATGAAATCATCACCTCTATATATAAATTCACCAGAGATCGAAAGCATCACAGCAAGCCAATAACTATGTTCAGATCAAAACTAGACATTCCGATATATAAGATCTTGATAGAATCCAGCAGCATTGATAGGCTATCCATGGACGGACTCTTTATTGAGCACATAACATAATAGTAGTACCCAAAGTGTACTCCAAGATGATATAAAACTTATGCGCACAAATGAAAAATGCAGCTTATGACTACAAATGTGTAGATGATAATATACGGTACCTGAAAAAGTGAGGAGCCAAACACCAACTTCCTGTGATCATTAAACGGATCACGAATTACACCCAAGGTCTCCAGTTTGGGCGCAGAGACGACAGTTATTTGCGAAGGTTTATAACAATTATCAAGGAGCAACCTTTGAAGTGAAGGGGCATCTTCGATGATGAGGCGACTTTATTTGGAGACAACTGATAGGGATTTCTATTCCCAAAACAATCAGCAAGCGCTCCAGGGCAGGGCAACTGGAGTGGATGATGTTGTGCAGTGAGGCCTCCGACAGATAAACCACCAGAAGTGAAAGTTTTTTTAGCAGTGGGAGTCGAAGCATTTGTACCAGATCGTCTGGTAGATGGCACCGGGCGAAGATGGCGGTGTGGAGAGAGGAGGAAAACCGCGAGATGGACAACGGTGGTGTGGGCACGAATTCTTGGTGTGCTCGTGGTATGAAACTTTCGTGGTAATGGTAGAACTCAAACTGCTGGAGTTTTCCGAATTCAGGGGATGTCAGCCAAGCATCCACCGTGCCGGGTATGGACAGCAGGTAGCGTGTCGGGATGCAGAGGCGTTGAACGGGGCCCTGCTGGTGAGAGGAGACGATGGCTCTAAGGAGATCAAATTTAGGAAGGACAGATATCTGACGGCGATCGAGATTGAGGGGCGCGGTGTGCCATAGAAGGCACCACCGAGTTGAGAGGGCTTGTGTGCGGCAGCAATCCTTGGTGGGGAGAAGCGAGATGGTCTCCTCAAGGATGACGTCTGAGAGATCGCTGATGTGGTCCATCGGAGATTCTACCGGTTCCTCAGATCCGGGTGGGGGGGCTTGCCGCTTCTCCCCGCGATGCCGGGTGCGGGATCTACAACCGGCGTTGCCGCTGGCGGGAGCCTCATCTTCTTGGAGCTGGGGCCAGCTGACTCCATTTTCCTTGTGGGCGTCGCACCGACCTCACGGGTTTGAGAAGAGTAGCCAGAGACGATCCTAGTGGCAGTGCGAGTGGGGAGGAAGGAGGGTTGGGTTTTTCTGTAGGAGTGGAAGAAGAGGAGCAGGCGTTTTCTGTACGAGTGAGGAAGAAGGTGAGCGGGGGTTTTCTGGAAGAGTGAGGAAGATGGGGAGCGGGGGGAATTGGGGCGAGACGGAAGCGTAAGTGGAAGCGAGGAGGAAGGAGGGTTTTCCTGGGATCGCCCCCTCTTCAAGAAATATGGGCTTCCCTTCACAAAAAGCAAAAACAAATGGGCTTTAAGATGGATAGGCTTCTGTATCGGCCCAGTCCGCTGCCCGTGTTTCGTACTGGAGGGCCTTGTGCTAGAGGCAGCCCGAGACACTCTCCAGCTTATTGCCCATTCGAAAGAAAAAAGAGACGCCTCCAGCTTATGGCTACTCATCGGTAACCTTTTTCAACTTGGCATCCACCAAATTAGAGGATGCGGTATTGGATGCAGACACTCACACTGGTCGCGAGCGCGGCAAAGTGAGGTGTCAAATAACAGGCCTACAATATACTTACTAGATTGTGAAGGTTCACAGGCTAGTCAACATTTACATTACACTAAGCTTCAGAAGATACGGTATGCATACTAACATTCAGAAGAACAAAAGTTCAGCATGTTTATGCATCTCAATGATTCACCATACTATAACCAATACAAAGTTGTGAGAAGGTGCGGAAATAAAGAAAATCGTTCGATGCTTCTCTGAGCAAAGGGCCTCCCTAAGCGCGCATTAATTTCCTGGGCATGCTTGTTTCTTCTCAATGTTGCGAGCACTTTGAGCATGTTGGCAACTCCACAGCTAGCTAGCTGCCTCATCTTGCAATTGATGCTGACACATTTGCAGCAAAACATGAGGCAATAGAGATGACTCAACATGAGTCCATATTGTGCAGTTCCCCTGAAATCATCTTCATTGTCCTGAATATGAAAATATAGGAAAACAATAGCTATACTTAAACGGTGTTGCAAAACAGTAACACATATCAATAGCTCGGCATGACAAAACACGATCATCGGGACGAAGGGGATACTGACCTGCCTGAGGAAGATTATATATAATTTCATAAGTCCTTGGTTGATTTCCACCTTCGGCTGCACTTCTTGTTTGCTACTCCACACATGACAGGATCGTTCCGCACTGCAATCAGCAAGTCAACGTACGAATAAGCTTATTTCATCTTGCGGTGGTCATTGTACCTAGTTACGAATGTAGGAATACCTGGAGCACCATGAGGTTAGATGATAGCAGGTAGATGCAGCCATATAAATTTTGTGCGGTGCTACCAAAATTGAGGTTTGTATCCCTTCCCGTTATGAGAATTCTTCTTGAAGTTGGTAGAATGTGACGGCTTGTTCTTTGAATCAAACTTGTCTTTCCCCTGAGATTTGTTCTTGTTGTTTTGGGGCTGGTTGGGCTGGAAGTTCTTCCCGTGTACCATGTGGGCACTAGAATCTCCCTCGGTGACCCGAGCACGTGTGTCTTTTGCTCTCGCCTTCTCATCAAAATCAAGAGTGCTAATGAGACCCGAAACGGAAAACTCATGTCTCTTGTTTTTCAGAGAAGTAGCAAAATCGTTCCACGAAGGTGGAAGCTTGGCAATGATGGTCCCAGCACCAAATTTGTCCGGCAACACACACTTAAAGTACTCAAGTTCCTTAGCGAGTGACTGTATCTCATGAGTCTGCTGAACAACAGAGCGCTCATCAGTCATCTTGTAGTCACAGAATTGCTCCATGACGTACAACTCGTTGCCAGCGCCCGAGGCCCCAAACATGGCCTCGAGCGCAGCCCACATGTCTTTGCCGATGTCAAACGACATATATGAATCCACAATGGAATCGTCAAGAACACTCAGCAGGGCGGCTTTGAAGAGGGCATCCATGTTCACAAAAGCTTCCTGTTGTGTAGGATTAAGATCGCCCTCAGGCTTACCCTTAGTGGCGTCATAGCAGTACATGATCTGAAACCAATATACTGCTCTTGTGCGCCACCTTTTATATTGCACCCCCTTAAAAGTAGGTGGCTTCAAAAGCGTAGCAAAACCACTCGGAGTAGATTGCCTATAATCAGGTTTTTGGATTGGATTGTTGAAAGATGTAATCTGAATCAACAGTAAATAGATCATGACGACAATTGCAAAGATCAAAGTAATGATGTGGACTAAACCAGTTGGACAGAATCACATACTGTACAGCGGGAGCAGAACCGCTGTGGTTGATGTTGTCACTCATCTCGTTGATGAAGAGGTTACCGAGGTCGGGGAAGAAGGTTGTCGTTGAGGATGTCATCGCTAGCAGCAGTCACAGGAGTGTGCTCCCCAAAAACCTGATTGCCCCTCTCCCGTACAGGATCACGAAAGGCGAGGTTCGAAGGACTGCTATCCCTTCTCGCGGTGCACGCTGGAAGGAGGGATGGAGAAGAATTGCGTGGTGGCGCTAAGATCTAGAATGGTGCGAAACCATATGATACAACGGCGGCTAGGATAGAGCCTGTCAGGTCGGTCGTGCGAGTAAGACCAAGTATAATAGTAGGCCTTTGGCCCAAAACCCATGTCTAAGTCAATAATAGCCCCACTATCCAAAAGAACGAGAAACAGCTGAGTAATTAAGGCGTCCGTTAATTATTAATTAATGACTTAATAAATTTTCGGACTCACACCACACTTAGGCTAGTCATAGTGGGGGTAACTTAGGCAGTAACTTAACACATCCCAAGACAATTTTGCTTATGTGGCAAGTATTTAATGAGGAAAGAGGTGCTTGTGGTAACATAATATGTTACTGTAACATAGGGCTTCCCAAGGCAAAACGAGTATATGAGCTAATAAATGAAACAATATATGACACTTCTACTATGTTACTTTGCACTATGGAGGTAGTAACTGAGACTAGTGTCATATGCATGACACTAGTATAAGTTACTCCCCACTATGACCAGCCTTAGAGCATGGTTAATAGTATAGCCAACATCCGGCTATATGAAGTTGACACATCATCTAGAACCAACCTAATACGTAGCCTACTTACAATAGTTAGTCCCTTTAGTATAATACTATATCATTAATAATGGCCCCACCTTTTGTCTCACAAAGTATGTGTAGTCTGAAATGTCCGGCGTGCAGCGGGCGGTGCCCTCGGTCGGCGTGCCGCTTCAATGGCGGAAGCAGTGAGAGGTCATGTCGCCCTGACTTGCCATCAATGTGGAGCGGCGGGCTAAGCTGGCGCCGGGCGGGAAGGTTTTGATTTTTGATTCAGTTGTTGTGCTGCAACCGTCCAATATTCGCATGTGGTTGTTTCTAGAATAAAGAAGGAGGTACTCCTACTTATGTTACTCCCACTATGGCTAGCCTAGGGTTAGTAGGTGACCTTGCGCTTGGATCTTCGCCTCTTCCGGAGGTCGAACAATAATGGTGGTACTACAGTAGTACTTCTGGCAATCTGACACCAAATGAACTGTTGCACATCCACCGCTTGTAAGCAAAAGTTTCTCCTCGTGCTGCGAGCCACCGCGCACGCGTTGGCGAGGGAGAAGGCGTAGTAAGCAAGCTTCTCGTCATTCTGCGAGTTAACGGGACACATCAAAGTTATTTAGTACGTACTCTCTCTCCAAAAAAGGGCTGACCATGTCATGGCTGCCATCCCGTGCTCCGTCGTTGAGTACGTGCACTATTCATGTGCCATCGAGGATGAAAAATATTGTGTAGTAGGAGTAGGTGCCATCGAAGTGCACGACTCACTTACGCACTACTTATCTGATTATCTCCATTTTCTTGCATGACACGTGCACCTTGATGCTAGATGTCTCGCGTGTTGGCAAAAGGATGAACAAAGCTCACGTAAAAAAAGAGTGGAAGAATATAGATTCCCGACGACCGAGAAGGAGCAAGGAACCTCGCGGTGGAGCGTCTGCAAGGAACCTTGCGCATTTTCCCCTATTTTTTGCTGCGTGCCCACCTATAAACAAATAAAAGAACATGAACTCTTCGCTAACCACTAGAGACGATACATCAGGATGCTAAGTTAAAGATATTTTATTAGTTTATATTGATAACCACGCAAGAAGCCACGCATGTACAGGGCGCATGTAGCCATGCATTTACACACGCCAACGCACTAACTCATGCCGATCCAACTCATGCACAAACGCGCACAGCATGGAGCACACAACGCACGTACATAACACATGCATGCACACACACTCGGCCGCAGAATGCACGTGAATAACACATGCATGCGCGCACACTCGGCTGCATGGAGGCGTGCGCCATCTGCGGCGACGTCCGGTTCGTCGTGTTATGGCGAAGCTCGCGCACAACAGCTCCTACGCATCTCTTGCAGCACCTCTTTATCGTCGTTGCTCAACGACTAGCTGGAGACGAAGACGACTGCAGCCTCGGCCTTAGAGCTAGCACCGATGGAAAAGCACGCACGTTGCACGAACACGAGCACGTATGGAGTGCCCACGACGTGGTACGTCCCCAGTCGCCTCTACTCCTTCTGCGCATGTTGTCTATGAAGGCGGCTGCATGCCTAATGATATTGTGGGTGAGATCTTCTAGGACTCAGATGATGACGAGGAAAATTATGGGGGGTGTCTCCAACAGTGTTCCTCAGCTCGCACCTCTTGCATCACGGTGGTCGAGCTTGGAGTCATTCATCTGGTACACGTGGCATCTCAGATCTGGACACAAGGTGACGTACACCGTCAAGGTCCACGGTAAAGGGGGTTAGGGCGGACGCAACCTCTCACTGCGTCCGCCATTTGAAGCGACGCGCCGGCCCAGGGCACCGCCCGCTGCACTGCCAGCTGTACCCGCCTCCTCGCCACATTCAAAAACCTACATTTACTAGTATGTATACACGTGCAAGGCACGTCTTAATATAACAGAGTGATTTTGGTAAAAGGGAAAAGAAGTAATATATGTGCTAATAGATTCAAAGAAAAAGAAATTATAGTGATGTATAAATGCCTATATTAGTTAAATATTGTAAAAGCGGGAAGTAGTATTCATGCCATAAAACTGTATGCTCATTCAAAAAGAATTGCACGTTGCTTCACTTTTTCCACGTGTTCTTTTTTTTGAGAAATGTCCACATTCTCCTACTAAAAAATCTCGACGGGGCTCTATCAAACCATCTGGTGGTCATGTGGCAACACAACCCATTGAAGCTAGTTATGGGCTTCTTTTTTCTAGAAAGGGTACATGATTGTTCTAGAACACAGGTGAGGTAGCAGCAGTGTACTGTTCATGCGAATCCTACTAATATTGGCTGTTGGATTTAGATGATCAACGGTTATGATTGATGTTCTTAGTCCTAATTAAAATTGGTACACTATATCTCTATATCTATACTCTTATATACTCTTATAAAAAGCAGAGTTGGTGATGATGGTGTGCCTGCCATCCTGCAATATAGGCCGTCCAATCTATATCTAACGGATAGGAAGGAAACTATGATAATTTACCCGCACTCCTCTCCACATTTGCAGATAAGGCCTTCCCTCGTTCATCGTTTCCCACAAGATAAACTACTCATACAAATGCATCTTCATGTTCCGTGCAACGCACGGGCATCTATATTATAAGATGGCAGGCACACCATCATCACCAACTCAGTTTTTTTCTCTACTCCTACTCCTATAAAAGACTCAAGTTGGTGATGATGGTGTGTCTGCCATCTGCCATTTCTGACCATTAGATCTGCATCTAACGGCTGTGATGTAAGTTGTGGACTTTTGCAACAATTCCCACTTCTCTGCTCCAGTTTACACAAAACCCCTTAGTATGTTGAAACCAACCACATTCCTCCCTTACTTCATCAAAACAGCCCAAAGAATATAGTTGGAGTGAAACATAAGATATTTTTAGTGATATGTATATCAAAACTAAATTGTTTTCTTTCAAATTTGTGAATATGTATTATTCTACTTTGGATTTGTTGCAACGGACGGGCTCATTGTTATAAGGGTTTATCTCTTACATCGTCTGCAACGAACACCTGGTGTACTGGTCCGGGCCGGATGCTCGCAGCGCGATGACCTAAGTTCGAATTTTGTCCTAAACTTTAGCTTTTTATATTTTTTTAATATATACTTCTTTCACTACTGTACTGGCAGTGGAACCCACAGAGTATTTAGAATACAAGATTAAGGATGGATTTTTTCTTTTTAACTTTCTGTACGAATCTGTAGCCAGCCTGTAAGTCATGTACACTGTACTGATAGTGGAACCCACAGAGTACTTAGAATACAAGATTAAGGATGCAATTAACTTTTTATAGAGAGAGAGAATCATACACGCAATTAACTCAAATGGATTTGACGTGACTCTATTATTCTCCAACGGCAACCAGCAAATTTCCTCCCGCGGGCCGGAGTAGGTTTCTCGGTTTGCATGCGGGTTTAACGGAGGAGTTTTATGGAGGCGAGGAGGCATATTCAGCCGGGCGTGCAGCGGACAGCGCAGTACTATTCGATTTGATAGCTACTACTAGTATATTATAAAAAACAGAGAAGAGTAGTAGAGATAGAGATAAGAGTAGAGACTAGGGAGGAGCACCATCTACTGCTTCGTGGGCTACTCCTGCGCTCCATTCGGTGGCCGCAATGTCCCCTACAGCCACTCCCTCCTGCGCTCAATTCGGCAGGCGCTGTTGAAATTTGGGGAGTGCACTCTCGCGACTGCTGGCAGCGACGACTTCACCGATGACGACTTCTTCCCCGACCTCGGCAACTTCTTCCTCAACGACATGGGCAACAACCTCAATGCCAACGGTGCTGCTCCCGTTGCACCGTATGTGTTTATGTCCTTCCTGTTTGAAATCGTGGTAGAATTCATGTTTCTGTTCTAAAAAAACAATTCATGTTTCTAGTCTGTGTCCTAGATTCGATCTGTTCATCCACTATGCTAGTCCACATGATTAGTTTAATCTCTGTTATAGCCGTCATGATTTATTTTGTGCTTATTCAGACTAAATCTCATAGTAACTTGCTCATATATTCAACTGGTGCACCGTCTCCTACAGCCACTCCCGTTTCATGGACGCCCTGGTCGATGCCTCCAAGGAGCCCTTCGTCTACTGCTATGAGTGCTCGATGCCGTTTTGGGGCTCGCCGGCAGACCTCGTGCATCACCTCACACAGGCGTCCGTCTATCACTACTGGCCCGCGGCGAAGAACATCAAGTACGAGACGTGCTACCCGTTCACCGTGCCGGAGTCGCTGGAGGATCACCGCCGCCTACTAGTCTCGGAGGAGGACGGCAGCGTCTTCCTCTTGATCGTGGGCACCAGCGAGGCCCGCGCAGGCCGCCGCCCCGTCTCTGTAGTGTGCGTCAGGGGTGACACCGCTGACACTGACACTGACATGTGGCCGATGTACGGGTGCATGCTCACTGTTACTACCCCTTCGAGGTACGTGGGCGGCAACACTGGCTACAAGAAGATGACTAGGACTGTGCCGAGCAGGGACCTTCCCGCCGATGTGGGCATGGAAGACGCATGGTATGATCCCCCCCCAACGTGGTGCATGGGGACTCCAAGGAGGTTCACCTGGACATATGCATTACCAAGTTAAATGTTGATCATTAGTCTTTGCTCAATGTAATCCGCTGTCTAAGCATGTGGAGACTTCCATGCATGATCTTGCTCTATTGGAGTATCGCGCATGAATAAAAGTGTATCCATTTATGGTTTAGTCTAGAATATTCCATGTATGAATTTTTACTACAGTACTAGTGAAGGACTTATGATGAACCATTTCTTACATCTCCTCTGCCCCCTTCCAAGTCATCCTGATTTAATCCCTCCGTCTAGGTGTATAAGGGCATGGTTAATACTTAATAGTATAGCCAACTGTTGACTATAAGAAAGTGCCATGTCATCTGTAGCCAACATGTATAACAATGGATACTCAAAAACTAATTCTTAAAGATCATTTCTTGCAAAGCACAATAAGTGTTATTTCTTCACAAGTTTTGTGGAGCGACCAGACCTCAAACAGTCTAGTCTATGTGCATCAGTGTCATCCCTGGATCGGTAATGCTGACACGCACAGTACTTGAAGGATTTATAACAGAGTAGCAATCACACACTTATTACATCGAATAGTCTCTAGAGAGAACTTGTTACAATAAATATGGCTTAAGGCCATCTAAATACGATAACAGCAGAAGGCTTGGAAGATAAAGTGAGTCCATCCACTCCAACGGCATCACTGAGTATAGGACCACGACCTATGGCACCTTACTCGTCGTCTGAAAAGTCTACAACATGAACATTGCAGCCCGAAAACGGGTCAGCACATGGAATATGCTGGCAAAGTAACACATAGAGAGTAATGAACAGAATAATGCTATCTCTACATGCATATATGGCTGGTGGAAAAGCTCTATGGTTACAGTTTTGCGAAAAGCCAATTTTTCCCTACAACAAAAGGAATAAATTTTATTTAACTATCATGGTGGTTGTTAAACATTGAGAAGGTACCTCCAACTCAATCCCAATTAAGAACGTGATTAACCCAATCAAATTAAATTAAGTAACATGATGATGAGATTCACATGATAATCCAAGAACTAGATACTCAAGATGTCCATAACCGGGGCATGGCTAACCATGATTAGTTTGTACACTCTGCAGAGGTTTGCGCACTTTTCCCCACAAGACTCGATCTCCTCCGTTTGATTTCTCGCACTACATGGTGTTTGAGAAACGGATGACCGAGACACAGTCTTTCAGAAACAATAACTCTTTACTCTGGGTGGACAGTTACACCTACTTTCCCCTACATCTGCTAGCCCACCACTGAAAGAGGTCATGCAACATACTCAACTATGCTAGAGCCCATAATAGCTTGTGGCCGCACACGGAAGTTTCTAGCATGAATAATCTCATGATCCCTTTGAGCCTGGGTGGCGGTCCACAGGATAATCTCACGGGTACTCCGGGATATCCAAAAATACAGGCAACACTGGGTTCCCCAGGTGCCTCAATCCACCCAAATGTGAATTAAAGTAACCACCTTAAGTTGAACCATTAATTAACATCCTCACATCTTTCATGGAATTTCACTCAAATCCAATCCACGTCTACGATCATAGCATAGCAATATAAGCAAACGTAGAAGTAACTCCCAACGGTTTGATAATAAACAGGGCAATAGGTACTACCTCATCTACTTCCCAAAACCCACATATTAAATAGTTCCTAACCATGCAATAGTTTGAGGGTTGATCTAATGCAATAAAACTGGGTGGTAAAGAGGTATGATCAAAGTGTTACTTGCCTTGCTGATGATCCGTGAAACCTAGAAACTCGTAGTAGCACGCTTCGCACTCCGGGTACTCTATCCCAAACAAACAATACATACACAAGAAATCAAGCAAGGGTGCACGGGTAAAACTCAAAATAAGAGATCTAACCAGAAAGTTCAACTTAAGAACTCCGGTTTGCAAAAAAATCAAATCGAACGAAGCAACGAAACTCAAACGGCGAAAGAAAAAATCTCCGCTTACTAATCTGGACCTAAGTCAAATTTTACAGTAGCAAAAACTTGTTTAGGTTGATTAAACGGAAAGAGGGTTTCGAGATGAAACTCTAGGCGCTTGAATCGCCTGATTCCGATAAATGAGCGAAAAGTTATACTAAAACGAAAAACAGATCGGAAATCGCGATCGAAAATAATCGCGAAAAATCCGAGAAAAAGAAAAATTGACGAACAGGCTAACGAACGAACGTTCGCTGTCTGCGGTTAAACGACGAAAACCGTTCGTTAAAACAAACGTACGGACGAACGTCCGCAAAATAAATAAACCGAAAAAAACCGAACCGAGAAAAATAAAAAAAGGATCTAGGGTTTCGCGAAAAAAAACCCGATCAGTTTTCAGAGAAAACCGGCGGTCGGGCGGG
>NC_057814.1:195786511-195810388 GCF_018294505.1 Triticum aestivum
AGGGTTAGGGTTTGCGGGGGCGGCGACTTGGGCTGGCGGCGGGGTCGAGCCACGGCCTTTTAAAGGGGCCGGCCGGACGAGTCCGGGTCGGGTACGGCCCGGCTAAGGCGGTGGACTCTTTTTTTTTTATTCCGCGCAAAAAACAAATAAAAGAAATACTAAATGGACTCCAAAAATCCCGAAATATACTTTCCCCGTCCTCCAAAAACAAGTCGGACAAGATGAACATTTATTTGGGCCTAAAATGAAATTTTGAAAAACGCATATTTTTCCTAGGCAAATAAAATAGCGATAAAATCCGAAATAAAATCTTATTTGATTTTATTATTAAATCCTCAATATTTCTTTATTTTGGGAAAGTCATTTTATTCCCTCTCTCTTATTTTTATTATTGAAATAACTGAAGATAAAATAAATAAAATCAAATGATCCTATTTTCAAAATTTGGGAAACCCAAATATGAAAATAACGAAATCCCCAACTCTCTCCGTGGGTCCTTGAGTTGCGTAGAATTTCTAGGATCTAGCCAAGATGCAAAAAATTATGATATGCAATGATGATCTATTGTATAACATTCCAAATTGAAAATTTGGGATGTTACATTTTGGATGCAGGTTGAACAGTTGAACGCTTTTGTTTGCAAAAGATAATTTTTTATCTATTTCACCCGGATGTTTGTGAGCTCTAGAGATGAAATAATATCCGAAGAAACCTATCGATACCCGTTACGCATGAGATGACCCCCACATCCTTTTTCAAAATAAACAACTCCCCGATCAATGCATTTTACTGTTCCGTGCAACGCACGGGCACCTTACTATAGATTAGTACGACCAAAAATTGAACTAACATTATATATAGTACGATAAATGCTGATGCATGTCACCTAAAATTATATCATTGAAAACTATGTTCAAATACGAATCCAACGATATAGTTTTTGTTGACATGCACTAACATTTTGTCTGTTAAATCTTCAGTCAAATTCAATGGGGGACAAATAAACCACGACCGATGTAGTACTAGTGTAGACGGCGGTGCTGCACGGGAGTCTCACTCCGCTCGTGGCGCGACAGTAAAGCCGTCATATCACAAAACCCAACCACTCCCAGTAATAAGTGGCCTGGTAAAATAAACGGACAAGCAACCATCACATCCCTCCATCTTGATTGTTCTAGAACACAGGTGAGGTAGCAGCAGTGTACTATTCATGCGAATCCTACTGATATTGGCCGTTGGATTTAGAAGATCAACGGTTATGATTGATGTTCTTAGTCCTACTTAAAATTGGCACGCTATATAGTAGTATAGATATAGAAACCCGCGTGGAATGCGAGAAACCAACTCCGGCCACACACGTCCGTTCAGGAGCTGGACGCCGGCCAAGCTCCTGCTTCCACCATTTTGTCCACTCTTTCGGCGGCATCCGACGACCAGGAAGAGCAGTTCTCCGGCATAAAAGCCGTCTGGGTGGCCCGCCGAGCCCGGCAGCTCGCTTCTCCACCTACCTCGCCTAGCCCGTCGGAGCCAGTTGCCGCACTAAGCCAGCGCGTGGTTCCGCAGCTGGCCTCTCCAATACAGCTCGAGGAAGAGTGCCGACTTGCTCCACGCCGGCTTGTCGGGGAGCACGATGGCACGGGCATCATCGTTGCCCTCGAGGCTGCCGCATCGTACAGCGCCTCCGGTGTCTACGAGTGCCATCCGTCGTCGACGCGCGCGTAGCCGTGACATGCAGGCAGAGAAAGAAGCCGCCGCAGATGTCGATGAGGTGATGCGGCTACATATATGTGGACAAGGTGACGGGCAGCACGTCCCCGTCCGCCACCATCATCGAGGAAAAGTAGAACACGGGAGGCCGCCGCTGATTGTATCCCATGAAGGCCACCGCCGAGGTGACGCCGGCGAATACAGCCGGTGTCTTGCTCGATTCTTCTTCTGCCGGATGCTGGAGGAGGACAAAGAGATCGGGCGGCGACCATTTAGATTAGGTATTTTAATTCTACCAGGCTGGTTGTAATGGGAGTATTATTGGTAGTATCATGCATGCCAACTACTCCCTCTGTTCTTAAATATAGGAGTATTATAAGAGCATGGTTAATAGTATAGCCAGCTGATGGCTACATGACATTGCCACGTCATCTATAGCCAACCTTGTAGCCTTCAAGTATAATACTCCCTCCGTCTAGGTGTCATCTTACGAAAACAAAATAATCACAAAACACTTAGGCGTGGTGCATTAACTTCTACCTCGTTTCTTGTTTCTTGACATATCAACCAATAAGAGATGTGGGTGTGCATGCTTTTAATGACTTGAGACTACCAAACACGCCATCCAGTGGTTAGTTCATTTCATGCAATGCTATTAATTAGCAAAAAACATTAAGTTCTCTCGTTTTCCCCTCCTCCTTGGTCACGGTGCATAACCTAAGATACAAAGATGTGCTATTTCATCAATACAGGGCCCACCTTCCACTCTCGCATCCTACCTCTGTCCTGGTTTATAGGTCACCTTTGTAGTTCGTGCCAAATTTTGACCAAATATTTAGCTAACAAAACGTTAATGCATGTCAACAAAAATTATATCGTTGGATTTGTATTTCAACATAGTTTTCAATGATATAATTTTTGGTAACATGCATGAACGTTTTGTTAGTTCAATCTATGGTCAAAATTTGACACAATATACAATGGGGACCAATAAACCAGGACGGAGGAATCGATGCCACTGATAACCCACAAGTATAGGGGATCGCAACAGTTTTCGAGGGTAGAGTATTCAACCCAAATTTATTGATTCGACACAAGGGGAGCCACAGAATATTCTCAAGTATTAGCAGCTGGGTTATCAATTCAACCACACCTGGATAACTTAATATCTGCAGCAAAGTATTTAGTAGCAAAGTAGTATGGAAGTAACGGTAGCAGTGGCAAAAGTAACGATAGCAGTTTTGTAGTAATTGTAACAGTGGCAACGGAAAAGTAACTAAGCAGAGATCAATATGTGAAAAGCTCGTAGGCAATGGATCAGTGATGGATAATTATGTCGGATGCGATTACTCATGCAACAGTTATAACATAGGGTGACACAGAACTAGCTCCAGTTCATCAATGTAATGTAGGCATGTATTCCGAATATAGTCATCGTGCTTATGGAAAAGAACTTGCATGACATCTTTTGTCCTACCCTCCCGTGGCAGCGGGGTCCTATTGGAAACTAAGGGATATTAAGGCCTCCTTTTAATAGAGTACCGGACCAAAGCATTAACACATAGTGAATGCATGAACTCCTCAAACTACGGTCATCACCGGGAGTGGTCCCGATTATTGTCACTTCGGGGTTACCGGATCATAACACATAATAGGTGACTAATGACTTGCAAGATAGGATCAAGAACTCACATATATTCATGAAAACATAATAGGTTCAAATCTGAATTCATGGCACTCGGGCCCTAGTGACAAGCATTAGGCATAGCAAAGTCATAGCAACATCAATCTCAGAACATAGTGGATACTAGGGATCAAACCCTAACAAAACTAACTTGATTACATGATAAATCTCATCCAACCCATCACCGTCCAGCAAGCCTACGATGGAATTACTCACGCACGGCGGTGAGCATCATGAAATTGGTGATGGAGGAAGGTTGATGATGACGATGGCGACGGATTCCCCTCTCCGGAGCCCTGAACGGACTCCAGATCAGCCCTCCCGAGAGAGTTTAGGGCTTGGCGGCGGCTCCGTATCGTAAAACATGATGAATCCTTCTCTCTTATTGTTTTCTCCCCGAACATGAATATATGGAGTTGGAGTTGAGGTCGGTGGAGCACCAGGGGGGCCATGAGGCAGGGGGGCACTCCCAGGGGGTAGGTGCGCACCCCACCCTCGTGGACATGGTGTGGGCCCCTGGTCTTGATTCTTTCGCTGGTATTTTTTATATATTCCAAAAATATTCTCCATGAAGTTTCAGGTCATTCCGAGAACTTTTATTTCTGCACAAAAATAACACCATGGCAATTCTGCTGAAAACAGCTTCAGTCCAGGTTAGTTCCATTCAAATCATGCAAGTTAGAGTCCAAAACAAGGGCAAAAGTGTTCGGCAAAGTAGATACGATGGAGACGTATCAACTCCCCCAAGCTTAAACCTTTGCTCGTCCTCAAGCAATTCAGTTGACAAACTGAAAGTGATAAAGAAAAAAAATTACAAACTCTGTTTGCTCTTGTGGTTGTAAATATGTAAAGCCAGCATTCAAGTTTTCAGCAAAGATTATGAACTAACCATATTCACAATAACATTTAGGTCTCATGTTTACTCATATCAATGACATAATTAACTAGCGAGCAATAAAAATAAATCTCGGATGAAAACACTTTCTCAAAACAATCATAATATGATATAACAAGATGGTATCTCGCTTGCCCTTTATGAGACCGCAAAACATAAATGCAGAGCACCTCTGAAGATCAAGGACTGACTAGACATTGTAATTCATGGTAAAAGAGATCCAGTCATAGTCATACTCAATATAAATTAATAGTAATGGATGCAAATGACAGCGGTGCTCTCCAACTGGTGCTTTTTAATAAGAGGATGATGACTCAACATAAAAGTAAATAGATAGGCCCTTCGCAGAGGGAAGCAGGGATTTGTAGAGGTGCCAGAGCTCGATTTTGAAATAGAGATAAATAATATTTTGACTGGCATACTTTCATTGTCAACATAACAACCGAGAGATCTTGATATCTTCCATGCTACACACATTATAGGCGGTTCCCAAGCAGAATGGTAAAGTTTATACTCCCCCACCACCAACAAGCATCAATCCATGGCTCGCCCAAAACAACGGGTGCCTTCAACTACACTACAAAAAAAGACACATCCGTGACATTTTGGGCCGAATGAAAATCTTTTCTGTCATACTTATGAAACTTCTATGACGATAATTGTGACAAAACCCGGTATCATCATAGATGTGGTGGGGTCCTACTTCTGTGGCAAAAAATCATGACAGAAAATGGGCTTTTCGTCCTGGGCGGGCCGGAGACGCAGCTGCATGACATTCTTTGGGCCGTCCATGACAGAAAAAACCGTGGTAGAAGCGAGAGCGCGGAAAATATCGGGGAGTCCCCGGTTACGGTGGGTGGTCGGGGGCCGAGCGATGCGCGTTTCTCTCGTACGTACGCGCGTGTGTGCGAGGCGTTGGGCTCTAACTGAACCCGAGCGAGGCGTTGGGCTCTAACTGAACCCGAGCGATTGCACTGCAGGCTACGCGTTACTGAACTCGAGCGATCGATCGATGGCTGTTAACTGAACCCGATCGAGCAATTCCTTCGCTACTGCTGCTAACTGAAGCCGATCGATGCTGCCTCTGGATGAACAGTGAGCGTTGCTGGGGGGTTTGGATGAACAGTTCCCGGTCGGGGTGGATGAACAGGTCCCCGTGGCATTGCCTCTGGATGAACAGTGAGGATTGCTGGGGGGTTTGGATGAACAGTTCCCAGTGGGGGTGGATGAACAGGACCCCGATTGTTCGAGCCGGTTGGGGCTGGATGAACAGGACCCCGTGGAGGGCAGGATGAACAGGACCACCCCGTGGAGGGTAGGATGAACAGTAGACGGTGGAGGGCTGGATGAACAGTAGACGGTGGAGGGCTGGATGAACAGTAGCCCGTGGAGGGGTGGTTGAACAGTAGCCGGTGGAGTAGCGCATGGTGGAGGCTAGATGAACAGGAGCCCGTGGATGAACAGTCACAGGTGGAGGCTGGAGGAGGTCGACGGTGGATGAACAGTAGCCCGTGGAGGCTGGAGGGGGTCGACGGTGGAGATGAACAGTATCCCGTGGAGTCCCGTTTTGCGGTACGCCACACCCCTCCCGATGAACAGGACCCCCGTTTCGACCGTAGTGCTCCAACACAAGTCTGTTTCCTCTATTTTGCGATATGCCACACCCCTCCCTATCAACAGGACCCCCGTTTCGACCGTAGGAGGTCCGTTTCCTCCGTTTTGCGGTACGCCAGACCCCTCCCGATGAACAGGATCCCGTTTCGAACGTGGCCGGTCGAACACAAGGCCGTTTCCTCTGTTCTGCGGTACGCCAGGCCTCGTTTCCATCGGCTGTTCCGTCCAAGCCCTCCCGATGAACACGACGACGCATTCCGTTCCGACCCAGCCGGTTGTCTCCCCATGAACACGACGACGACGCTGTTTCTCCGTTCCGACCCAGCCATGTACACGAGCCCTGGCCGTACGTATGCGCGAGTAGGCGTTCGAGACCCTGCCCGTATGTACGTACATGGCCGTATTTTCTTTCTTGCACACTAGCCGATGTACGTACGTGTACATGCTACGTGCGCGCCTCTACTACGACACGTGCGCACCTCTACATCGACCAGTATGTACGTACACGTTCGCGACCAGAATGACAACGCTACTTACGCTTCGACCAGGTGGGTCCCGACTGTCAGGCACTTCCTTGCCTGCGAAGATGTAGCTGGTGGGTCCCAGCAGTCAGGGGGGCGAATCATTTTTTTTTGCCCGGACGCATTTCCTTGCATGCGAAGATGTAGCTGGTGGGTCCCAGTAGTCAGGGGGAAACGTTTTTTTCGCGAAATACGGTGGCCCGTCCGATGGGTCCCCGCTGTCCGGTGGAGGAATAATTATTTTGCGCGTAATAAGGAGGCACTTCCTTGATGCGGCCGTGGACCCAGCTGTCAGCCTCTCCACGTACAGTCCATGTCCGATGGAAGCCGTGCCTTGACCATGTTGACCACGCCGCGCCGAGAGCACTAGGGTGGTGGACAACGGCGAGGCCTAGGAAGGGGACGACGCGGAGCCGGGGAAGATGCGGCAGTGGAAGCCCGCACGGAGAGGAGTATGAGGGTTCACTGGTTCGGCTGCGGTGTGAGGCTGCCGTCGCCGCAGGGCCTGGCCAGCGGTGGGAATAGTAGGGGCGGTGAGGCCTCCGCGGCAGCACAGCCGGCCACGGGAGGCAGGAGCATGCGGCACGACCGGCGCTGCTTTGGGCGGCTGGAGCAACAAGACCAGAGGTTGAAGAAGCACTACGGCCGTTGGATGTACATCGTACGGTCACTGGAGCTAGAATCGTTCATATTGACTAAGCTGACAAAGCACTCCGTCCCCGTCGACTTAGTAGGCCCACAAGTCAGCCTCCCACCAAGGTGGGTCCCAACCAGCAGGGGGAGTATTCATTTTTTTGCCTAATAAGGAGGCACTTCCGGTGGGTCCGAGCTGACAGCGGGGGGAACGTTTTTTTCGCGCAATATGGTGGCCCGTCCGGTGGGTCCCAGCAGTCAGGGGGGAAACGTTTTTTTTTGCAAAATACGATGGCCCGTCCGGTGGGTCCCTGCTATCAAGTGGAGGAATCATTATTTTCCGCATAATAAGGAGGCACTTCCTTGCTGCCGTCGTGGACCTAGCTGTCAGCCTCTCCACGTACAGTCCACGTCCGACGGAAGCCGTTCCTTGACCACGTTGACAATGCCGTGCCGAGAGCACTAGGGCGGTGGACGACGGCGAGGCCTAGGAAGGGGACGACGCGGAGCCGGGGAAGACGCGGCAGTGGAAGCCCGCGCGGAGAGGAGTACGAGGGTTCACTGGTTCGGCTGCGGTGTGAGGCTGTCGTCGCCGCGGAATAACAGGGGTGTGGGTGAGTAGAGGGATGGCCTGGCCAGCGGTGGGAGTAGTAGGGGGCGGTGAGACCTCCGCGGCATCACAGCCGGCCACGGGAGGCAGGAACACATGGCACGACCGGCGCTGCTTTGGGCGGCTAGAGCAAGAAGACCATAGGTTGAAGAAGCACTACGGCCATTGGATGGACATCGTACGGTCACTACAGCTAGAATCATTAATATTGACTAAGTTGACAAAGCCCTTGGTACGTGTCAACTTAGTAGGCCCACAGGTCAGCCTGTGAAACGGTGCGCCCCAGATGTCAGGGGGACGAATCATTTTTTGGGCGGCTGAAGCAAGAATATCCGAGATTGAAGAAGAAGCACGACATCCGTTGGATGGACATCCAACGGCCACAGCTGCCAGAACCGTGTGTTGTTGACAAAGCCTTGCATACGCGTCAACTTAGTTTTTTTAGGGGACGCGTCAACTTAGAAGGCCCACAAGTGTGTGGCAGAGAACATATAGCCCATTTGCGATTTGTAAGAATGTACGGCCCATTTTTTAATTCTAATGGAATTTACTACAACCCTTTTACGGTTTGTTAAAAGTACAACCCATTTTCTAGCTAGGACAATGATTAATAATTTCAACCAACCGCTCAAAACAGAATTCAAAAAAAATTCCCACATTTTTATGGGATCCCAAATATGTTTATCCAAAATTTCTAGTCAGATTAAATATAATTTCAAAATAAAGTTGTATTACGTTAAAATCCAACGAAATATTGCGCGCGCAACAAGTAATGAAATTAAAATTTTCAAATTCCAATAATAATATATTTTTTAAACTAATTACGCGTTTGGTGCATCTTTTTATAGTTACTTCCCAGTTATTATAATTACATCCCGTTTATTATTTCTTAAAGTCCATTTTCTTGTTAAGCCTAATGCATACCTCCTAGGAAAGTTTGCAGCCCAGCGGGGCGGAGAATAACAAGTTGACCCGGATATTGTGTACAACTGTCGGCCCAGTTGCATTGCTGATGTTGAAAAAAAAGGCATGTGTAGTACAGTACAACCTAACATGGCTACTCAGCCCACATTCAGCGACGCCAGAAAGGCCCAAACAAGGCTTCTGTACAACTTTTTGAAGTCACTGAGCTCAATTAATAACTTAAGAAAAAAGTTAGATTACAGTGGAACCTAATTAAAAGCTGTCACGAGCAAAGAAATAATTCAACGGGTCCCACTTGTGCGTGTGTGCGTGTGTCCATGTGTGTGTATGTGAGAGAGAGAGAGACCCATCGGTCGATGCTCGTAAATACATCTTTCAGCCATATGCATTGCTGATGCTCAGTAAAAACTTATATAGTTGACACAATCATATAGAACATCATAGCACACTTAACTTGCATACAAAAATTTCACGCAGGCGGCACAATCAGGATGGAAGCAGTGGATCGCTATGGGTAGGGCTATGTTGAAACCAACGAACTCGTACATAATGGTTCATCTTCTTTATCAATGACAGGGAAATATCTTGAATGTTGTGCAAAGAAAACAGACAGACAACACAATAAGTTCTGCTAGCACATTAAGTTGACGTACATCCCTTTCTAAAAAAAAGTTCAGGTACAAAATTAGAACAGGTCACAATCAAATGTACTGGCACATCAGTGCTTCACACCCATAGCTTGGATTTAACTAGTGCTCCCTCCGTCCAAAAATTCTTGTCTTAGATTATCTAGATACGGATGTATCTAACACTAAAATGTGAATAGATACATCCGTATGTAGACAGATCTAAGACAAGAATTTTGGGACGGAGGGAGTATCTCACAAGATTCGGTCGTTACCTCAAATTAGAGCACATCCAGGCAGCCAGCCCTGCCTCTTCTTCCAAAGAAGCAATGGCCTCCGCTGCGCGATGGAGTAGGCCCTGTGCCATCCATCGTTCCGAGCAACACGGGGAAAGTCTGACGTTGACTCCTGTTCGTCAACGGACCCTGGCACCAGTGGCGGTGGCAGGACTTTGATTGATGGATTGACCACTTCTTCGACATGCACGAACATCCCTAACGTGGTCCGCGGCGGCCTTGGTGGCGACGAATAGTACAACCCCGGTCCTGCACTGGGATCTCAACACCAATCACCTTCGGTATGGTGGACGGCTTCTTCATCCATGCAATAACCGTTAGAGCCCGGCTGTCTGGAGGAACAAACATACTTACGAGCTCACCTCCAAGGTCGTTGATAAGCTCATTCATGGACTCGCTGTTCCAAGCACGTCGAGGCATGCCGTGGAAGGTAAGCTTTGTTAAAAACTCAAGCTCAGAGAGCACCGAGCCCCATCCTGGGTGCCACCGATCAAAGCTCACCAGCGCGCCATCGCAGAACAAACGCCAAGAAGATTCGAACACACGACTGCAGTCGAAAGTTGTCCGGAACCTGACAAAGAAATCAGCCGGTGGCGGACAGACTTCGACGAGCAAGTCACTTATTTGGATGTCGTGCGCAATGCCAAGAGCTTTGACAAGGTCATTCGGCGAGACGAGAGGCCAGTCGCCGTTGATGGTTACCATCAGCACTTTGCCGGCAAACTGGTCGTCAAGCGCCGCCATGCCACTGTTGAGCGACAGCATGCAGCGACCGAAGGCAGGACGGACCTCAGGATCTCCGGCTCGGAGATCCGTGTTGACCGGCGACATGATAGTGAGCTTGAGTACAAGGAGTACAGGAGGGGGATTTGGGGGAACTGGAGTAGGAATCGAGATTCCAGAGGTGGGGGAGGGGCGGGAGATTGGGGATGAAAAGGTAGCTTGAAATTCGAACACGCGCCAATATGCTCTCGGCGCGCAAGCACACGAAAACACCGGTGGCACCCACATGTCAGCCTAAGAGTCCTTATTCTTTCTTTTTTGGAGAGCCCGATCTTTTTTTTAGGATATTTTGAAAGCCCGGCCTAAGAGTCATAATTGACATGTTTGGCTTGCGTTACTACTCGGCCCATATTCAACGACACCTCACTGGCCCAAACAAGTGTACATCATCGAAAAGACACTAAGCTCAAATTATATAACTTGAAAAAAGGAGATACACTCTGAACACTGGAGAATGGTGATGCCCTCATTTAGCCCACTAGTAGTTCGAGACAATAAACAGTTCGAAACAACGATATATACAACATTCAAACACTGACTAGTGACTACTACTGACATAAACAGCAAGACATGGTAGTTCATAACAAGGCTTGCTACACCACCAAAACGCACCCATCTGCAGCGCTCAGACTCTCGTGATCCAGACGAGAATGACATTCTAAACAGAGCCAACTATTACATAGTAAGAGTGACATAGACGAGGATGACCAAATGACAAGGAATATGCATAACAAAAGAAAGAACTACCCATCCAGAACAAGCAGCAAAGACAACAAAGTCATTCGAAGAGATGATCCAACACCATCATCATAATTTGCAGCCCCGCTTCAGCGACCAATGATCCGGAGACACCAGTACTCCACCCTTTCGACGCAACAGCCCAATTACCTATCAACCTGAAGGCTTGAACCACATCACTGCCTGCCGTAATTGAGACATCCAAGGATCAAAGTTAATCCGGATGCCTTTGTCATTCTCACCTTCTTTTGGCTGCAGGTTGTATCGTTGACAATCAGGGGAGTTTGCTCCCGAACTCCTAGGGCTCGCCGTGTAGACACAGTTTTCCATAGCAAACAGAGCCTCTCTGCCATCAAGGTCCTTGCCAACGGTGATCTCCTGGTTAATCGGATAATTGAGTCCGAGAAACAGACAGTGTGAACCAAGGCTATTTACCCGCCTCCAACTAAAAAATCTTGAAGGCCCCAACAAGCTGGTATCCTGCTCATAGACGTAACAGCCACTATCCGGATACTCACGTATTTCACGATGCTTGTATACAGTGGGGTTTTTGCAATATAACTTTTCCGGCTCATGTGTCCGAATGATCATCAGTCTTTTGCCGTCGTCTGATCGAGCGAGGAACCAGTCGTGCTTCCCTGTTTTTGGCAAAGGTGGTGTGATTACAAAGGGCAGTAACTATAGGGACACTGCATCATATCAAAAAGGACAGGCATTGTTAATGTAAGATCAGCATTGTTCAGAGTATGAGTAGGATAATGCAAGAAACAACATTGATATGTCCCTGTTGGAACTGGGAGGAAAATACAGGGAAATGTATACTGGGTTCATATAGAAGTGCCATGCATGGTTATACTCATGTTATCTCGTAATCGATTCTTCACAGGAAACTACCATGTCATGCATGTTATGGAATCATGTTTTGTCCTCACAAACAAATTCTTCAAGGTAACTAACAGACCATGCATTGTTATATACTCGTGTTCTGTGGGCAAAAATTTTGTGAGGATATTATTCTAGCCATTGATTGCTGAAGGGCGAATATAGGTATGTACACATGGTAAGCATTACAGGATTTCACTACTTCCAAATATAGAGTTCTCCATATGCACATTTACTTCCCTAATGTATGGTTAGATGAAACCAACGGTGTGGTGCATGTTTCTGCATCATGAAAATGAGGAAACTAACATGGCCATTGATACACACTCATATTTAGTAGTAGTATATAGATTACTGTAAAATAAGGAGAATATCCATATATTCCTAACTGTTTGATTATTCAGGGGTACAAATTGGCTGTAATGACATGATCACAATCGCATGAATCAGCTCATTCCAAATATAGCTGATTTACGGCGTCTCTAATACATTGCCATAGTTCCACTCAAATTCTGCTCAAACAGGGATATGCCAATCATCACAAAAAGTTCAAACAGTGTCATGGCGTCATCATTAACATGAGACGGAAACAACTTACACGCGCCGTCCCAGCAATACGTGGTGCCATCTGCTTTGTCGATCGCGCAGATGATGCCATTGTGTTCAATAGCATCATAGAAGTGTGTATCAGCTTTGACGATGATCCACTACGAGCTGAGTTGTCTCCATCTAAAGAAGGCACCGGCGTAAAGATAGGCGAGTCCCTTGTCGAACAAGGCAATTAGCTTGAAGTCTGCGTAATCCGCATGTCGTGTGGGCACTTGGCAGATTACAATCTTCTGCAAAACAAGGTCCGTCCAACTGATGCAGTAATCTAGATCACTAGGACCGTGATGGTAATACTCTATATAATCCAACGGAGGAAGGATAATCTCATGGGAGGTCTGGAAGTTCACGAGCACCAACTTTTTACCGTCTTCTCTGACGGCAGCCATCTAGTGGGAGTTCATGCCGACCCAGTACATACCTTCCAAGAAGTTTCGGGCGATGGTGATCGGATCGAAGTCGAGGGAAATGATGTACGGCGACCCACTACATACCTGCAAAGAAGTTTCGGCTAATGGAGATCGGATTGAAGTTGAGGGGCATCATGTACGCCTCCGTATCATGGTGAGCCAATCTCGCAAGACCAGATAGCAGCAAGCAGGGTGTCTTGAAAAGCTTAGGCCTCGCTTCAATGATGGCCGTGTGCATGCCCCTCGAGCATGCAGCCAGCCGCAGGGCGCTCAACATATCCATACACGAAGAACAGAGGTCGAGGGCGTCACTGGGGAGATAGCTCCAATCGCGGCTCATATGGATCCTGCGTGGTTTGCGTTCGGCCATGGTGGAGTTTGGAAGGTGGGGTTTTGGGGGGCTTGATTTACGGGGGAGAAGGCTGTCGGTGCTGGAGCGGCTAGCGAGGGAATAGTGGTACTGGGGGAGGCGAGCGAGGCGAGGGTATGCGGGGGCACAGTGAGATAATAAAGAGTGACCTCAGGATCTCCGGCGAGACGGAGATGGAGATGGAGTGGTGCTAGGGGAGAGGGAGACGAGGCGAAGCATGCTATACAGCGCGGTGACAGTGACTGCACAGTGCACTAGGTGAGGCTGACTTTGGTAACCCGGACACGCCGCCTGGACTGGTGTCACCTCGGGCGCAGGGTCTTGTCACTTCACTGTGAGGACCGGATGAATAATAGTATTTTGACCATCAAGTGTACCACATTTGTACTACTACTAGTAGTAGGAGTAGTAGGAACATGAGTACACTCCCGTGCTAGCATGCCTCTGGGTTCATTTCATCCTCCAGCTATCATCCATATTGCGAGCAGAACCAAATTCTCGTGCATGCAGAAGCGCGAAGAAGGACTTCTCTTTTTTTGAGGATAACCGCATATTCCTTAACCGTAGTAGGAACAAGAGTAGTACTCCCTCCGGTCCTCTTTTGTCTGCGCATAACTTTTTTCAGTATTTCTCTAACTAGTCTGCGTATATACCCTTTTGCATGCGCCCATTTCCCTCCATGCCCCGCATTCACATCATTAATTAGCGTACGCATGAGCAGCTGCAGCTCGACTCCAGCCAATAAACTGCATCATGCAAGTGGGCCACTATGTGCGCGTGGGAGAGAGAAAAGGCAACCGAAGAGCCCGTCCAATCCATTGCATGCAGTAGTCAAACCACTGCACCTCTCCTCATGCATGCGCATAACTTCTCCCATTTACTTCTCCATCGGGAACCGATTTTCCTCGGCTTTTTCACTACTCCTTGATCTTCATTTGCATCCAAACCACACTGCATTCACATTGTTTTAACCTCTTCACATCCTCCCAGAGAAATTCCGAAGCCCCTATAAATAATCATCTTCTTCAGTTAGATTAGCCATATAATCCTAATTCTCCAAACCATAGCCCTCCGGTCCAGCGGTTCCAAATGGCGAAAGAGATCGAGATGCAGGTTTTTAGCATCCAACATGTCCTCGTCGAAGGCTCGTTGAGCATAGTTGCCACAGTCACCGACCACCCAAGGGTTGTTTGGAAGTGGATCAACAATGTATCCAACTCCCTCCAAAAGGTGGAAATGAATGGCATCGGTCTCGACGCAGAGTACTCGGAGCATGCCATTGGGAAGATCCAACGCGCCGCTGTCCTTCAGCTGTGCCTCGAAGATGATGTTTTGGTGTACCACATCATACACGCGCCCTCCATACCAGGTGAGCTTCACGATTTCTTGTCTCGGGAGGACATATACTTCTGTGGGGCAGCCATCGCAGGGGACAAACAGAAGTTGGGGCCGTACAACCTTGATTTGAAAAGCATCGCTGACCTACAAACCAGAATAAAAATTCATGTAGAAGATTGTGATAAACCGACACCATCCCTATTCGACGTAGCAAATTTTGTGCTAGGAACAAATCTTCATAAGGGTGATGAGACGCTGGCATTAAGGTCGTCTGGATGGGAGAATTATCCCTTGACGTACGACCGGATAAAATATGCTGCCCTCGATGCCCGTGTGAGTTTCGAGATAGCTGCAAGGTCCAGAGAGCTTGTTGCGAAGCCGTCTCCCACAGAAAATGAGAAGAAGAAGAAGAAGAAGAAGAAGAAGAAGAAGAAGAAGAAGAAGAAGAAGAAGAAGAAGAAGAAGAAGAAGAAGAAGAAGAAGAAGAAGAAGAAGAAGAAGAAGAAGAAGAAGAAGAAGAAGAAGAAGAAGAAGAAGAAGAAGAAGAAGAAGAAGAAGAAGAAAAGGAAGAAGTAGTAGAAGAAGAAGAAGCACCAGCAGCAGGGCATTATGGATGGATGAACTATTTCCTCTCTTGTAAAAAAAATATTCCCTCTCTATGTATATTGATATAGATGGACTATTTTGATGGTGTGCATGTCTTTGGAACAAGTAGTAGTGTGGGTCCGCTTGACTATAAGGAACTATTTATCCGCCTAGCTTTCTCTACTACTCCTTCTAGTGATCGGTATGCAATGCATGTGTCCATAGACATGACAGCTTGTCCATGGAAGTTCAACTACGGCGACCATCACGTTTCATCCACTGCCACTCGCGGTTCACACGACGCCGCTCCAACCCACGGCACCACGTCCCCCGACGTGCGCCTCACCCCTCTCGGCTGCACCGCCCCTCTGCCTTTGTGTGCATGACATGTGGGCCACCTTAAATGCGGCGAGCATCAAGTTTCTACCACAGCCACACGTGATTCCCACGACGCCGCACGAACCCATGACACCACACGTCCCGCACCATCGAATTTTCATCCAGCGGCTGTGACACATTTTGTCCCGGGCATCAATCCTCAGCTGGAGTACTTTCGTACTACAGGTAGTACCCGCCGGTGTGGCCATGTACGCCTCATAACGCCCCGACGCCCAGCTGTGGCACCCTCGCCACGGCCACGCCACCACCGGCCGGCCGGTTCATCTCGAACGAGTGAGTCGCGAACCACACCACCACCATGAGAATGACATGTGGGCCAGCCGCATTTAATGTCCGCATGTCATTGACTCGGAGCATGGTTAATAATATAGCCGGCTGCTGGCTATATGATGCTGCCATGTCACATATAGCCAAGCTTGTAGCCAGCAAGTACAATAGTTGAATATTAATATGTACTACTTTGTTGTTACATGACCCACCTCGCTCTCTCATAAAATGCCTAGGAGCACATGCTGCAGCCGGCTGTTAACTAGTAGCCCGCTTCTCTTCTCTTTCATCTTCTCTCTCGTCCAACTAAGCAAAAATATAATATTTAATGTCTTACAGCCTGCCTACATCACCTTATTGTACTTGCTCTCATAGGTCGGGCACTAAGTCACTGAAGTTTGGTCCCGTGGGCCCCGAGAGGGAAATGTAACTCCTGCGGCAGGCCTTGTGGTGCTCCCGCAGTACGAGCTCGTGCCAAACCCGGAATTTGTTTCTTACTACTACCAACTACTAGTAAGGTACACGTGCATTGCACGCATGAGATTCTGGTGGTTTGTGCATTATGCTTCTACATGTGGAGTCTTCTAGATTCTACATGTGGCAAAATCTGGTGGAATGTAGATGATATCCAACGGCCAGTAGTGCTTGGATTTGCCATCTTTGTACCGTTGGATTGGCTTCATCCAACGACCAACTTTCAAAGTTATGGTTTGGTTTGCAGCCTAAGGTTGCCACGCCTAAGCTTAGGCGTGCCGTCATGTGTTTGGTTCATTGCTACACTTGTGGCTTGCCACACTTTTCTAGCTACATGGTCCACATGTCATAGACTCAACTTCTTGCCAAATCTTGCCACACTTGTGGTGGCCATTTTGTTAGCCACATTTTTTGTGGCAGACACACTTTGCCTAAGCTTAGTTGTGGCAAAGTTAGTCATGAATGAAGTTCAACCATGGAGTCTTGTAGATTCTACATGTGGCGGAATCTGGTGGAATGTAGATGATATCCAACGGCCAGTAGTGCTCGGATTTGCCATCTTTGTACCATCGGATTGGCTTCATCCAACGACCAACTTTCAAAGTTATGGTTTGGTTTGCAGCCTAAGGTTGCCACGCCTAAGCTTAGGCATGCCACAAGTGTGTTTGGTTGCGTTCTCGTCTCGGCATAGTTGTTCCCTCTTCATGCATGCTCAACTCAACACCCCTCTTCATGTATGCTCTCTTCATGCATGCTTCTAGTGTATTTGTGCTAATCTAGTGTGGACTCATGCACCCTCCATACACTCTACCAAACACCCAAAAATGGGTCGAGAAGGGAACTCTTGGGATCATGCACCCTTCATACACCCTACCAAACACACCAGGCATGTGTTTGGTTCATTGCTACACTTGTGGGTTGCCACACTTTTCTAGGTACATGGTCCACATGTCATAGACTCAACTTCTTGCCAAATCTTGCCACACTTGTGGTGGCCATTTTGTTAGCCACACTTTTTGTTTCAGACACACTTTGCCTAAGCTTAGTTGTGGCAAAGTTAGTCATGAATGAAGTTCAACCATGGAGTCTTCTAGATTCTACATGTGGCAGAATCTGGTGGAATGTAGATGATATCCAACGGCCAGTAGAGCTCGGATTTGCCATCTTTGTACCATCGGATTGGCTTCATCCAACGAACAACTTTCAAAGTTATTCACACACTATATAGGGGGTATAGATATAGATGTGCCGGCCCATTGCAATGGATCCAAAGTATATCTGTTTAGTGGAGTGCACTCTAAACACATTATCTATTTATTTTTCTCTAACCTTCCGTAGCCATGCAACCAAGCAACATAAGCTTCATGGGTGCAGATCTAATGGTTAGAAACGACGTATGGCAGACACACCACCATCACCAACTGAGTCTTTTATAGGAGTATATATTTCTCAGGCTGTTTTGATGAGGTGAGGGAGGGATGTGGTTGCTTTCAAGATAATAAGGGGTTTTCTGCAAATTGGAGCAGAGAAGTGGGCTATTGTTGCAAAAATGCCACAACTTACCTCACAGCCGTTAGATGCAGATCTAATGGTCAGAAACGACGGATGGCAGACACACCACCATCACCAACTGAGTCTTGTATAGGAGTAGGAGTAGAGAAACATGTATAAATTGTAACAATTTCTTCTGCTCCTTGGCACGATCGATAGATAGAAATAACGATTGGAAACGCTAGGGCAGGGCTATTTCCGCCAGATAAGCAGGGTGCGTAGTAGCTAGGTTGGCGCATCGTCGGTTTGGTCACACGCAGTCCGACATGTTCTAGTGTTTCTAGCAACATGCCCGCGCGTTGCACGAAGTTGATGGAAAAGGTAAGCACAACTTATAAATTGACGGATGGAGTACTAGTTACAGTGATGCATATAATTAAGCAAAGGGATCGCACATGTCGGTATTAACTGGAACGAGAATGCAACACCACAATAAGAATTAAGGCCACGATGATGATGCGATCGCAGTGGTGGTTACAGAAGGCAAGAAGAAAGATGCATCCATCAACGTACGACCTCCTCCTCCTCAACTTAGTGCGTCGGGCCACCGACCGGCGGCTAAGGAGCGGCGGATTTTGTGGCGAGGTCGAGGTGCTTCTCAGCAAAGGCATCCAAGGCTTCCAGCCGGTTGAGGAAGGCCAACGTCATAGCGTCCTCACTGGCCTTGTAGATACCTATGTACATGATTTGCTCGTACACGTGGATGTGTAGGTCGACAAATTCTTGCAGGGCGAGGCGCCTCGCGGCGAGTGCGACCTCCAGGTGGACATTCTTCGTGGCGTCGGCGGGCCGTCGCAGGGCCACCAGTGCTTGAAACAGGTTCTGGCCATGGAGGCCGATTAGGGTGGCAGGCAATGAGGAGCCCGGGCGCGCGGGATGGAGGAGTACGGCGATGTCGTCCGTGAGCTTCTTGAGGACGGTGAACTTGTTGGTGGTGGCAACGATCATCTGGTCCAACTGAGAGTCGTAGTTGGCGTCGACGGCAGCCATCCACCAGCCGGTCTCCAACACCGTCTGGAGACGATCCTCGGCGCCATGCCGCAGGCCGACGTCGTGGACCATCTGGCACAGCCGCTGGCCGCTCGCGCGCATCGCCGCCATGGGTCTGGAGTGAGCTCTTTTGTGCTTAGTGTAGGTGCTTGGGCAAATGCTTAGGTGCGTACGATGTGGAGATGCATTGGAATGGAGGGGCGCCTTTATATGAGGGCAAACTGCGTTGCATTCACATCTTGCAACCTCTTTTCCCGGTCCTCCTCCCATTACTTCCCTCATGCATTAATTGAAGGAGGATGCATTGGCCGTTCAACATTTCGGGAATCGCTACTCCCTCGCTCGTCTGCATTAAAGCCGTATCAGGAAATGCGCCGCCCGCTGTCAAATCAAATAGTAGTACTACGCTGCCCACTGCACGCCCGGCTGAACACGCCTCCTCGCCTCCATCAAACCCCTCCGTTAAACCCGCATGCAAACCGAGAAACCTACTCTGGCCACACGTCCGTTCATGAGCGGGCCGGAATTAAACACAACACTGGCCGAGCTCCTCCCGTCCGCCCTCAGTTTAAACGAGGCCAGACGCCGGCCAAGCTCCTACCGTCCGCCCTCTATTTACAAGAGGCCAGACAGACAGCGGGCAAGAATCGCACCCCTCCGCCGCTCCCCCATCTCCGCCTTCACCAAATTCTCCACTCTTCCGATGGCTTCTGAGGAGCCGTTCTCCGGCATATTACCCGGCTGGGTGGCCCGCCGAGCCCTCCGGATACGGGCGAGGCCGCTCGGTGCTTCACCAACCTCGCTTGGCCCGACGGAGCTAGTTGCCGCCCCAAGCAGGTGCGTAGTTCAGCAACTCGCCGCTCCAGTTCAGCTCGATGAGGAGTGGCGAGTTGCTCCACACCGGCATGGCGGCGAACACACCGGTACGGGCGTCATTGCTGCCGCGTCGTACCGCGCCTCCCGTGTCTGTGGGCACGCCTCCCGTGCCTGCGGCAGCGCCATGCAAGCAGAGACAGAAGCTGGGTGCATGGACAGCGACGAGTCGGTGGCCAGCTTCTCTGTGTCCGCCGCCATCATCGAGGAGAAGTAGAACACGGGAGGCCGCCGCCACTTGGGTCCCATGAAGGCCTCGCCGAGGCGACGACTGCGCATTCAGGTGGTTTCTTTGCTTCTTCGTCTCTTCCGAGGACCTTCGTCGACCCCGCAAAGTGTCTGCCGGACATGAGGAAGACAAAGGGATCCGCGGGCGGCCATTTAGATTATGTACTCCCTCTCCAGCTGGCGGGAAATTTTTGTTCTAAGAATGGATAAATTGTATGTATCTATAACTAAAATAAGTCTAGATACATCCATTTCTAGGACAAGTATTTCCGGACGAAGGGAGTATTAATTATACCAACATAGCCGGATTGGCACCACTTAGTTCATGTAAATGTAATGAAATCCATCATGTTTATATGAAGATCCGGCTTTTTTATACGAAATCCTTCATGCTTATATGAAATCAGTCCGTGTTTGCACGAATTTCATCTGGTTGGTTAGAGTTGTGAAAATGTATGCCGCTGGCGTTTGATGTCGTCCTCCGCGGAAGGAAACGGGAGGAAATTTGCCGACTACCATTGGAGATGCTCTTATGATGGAAATAATAGAGTGACATCCAATCCATTTGAGTTAATTGCGTGTATGATTGTCCCTCTATAAAAACTTAATTGCATGTACAGTGTACACGTGACTTGCAGGGTGGCTACAGCTTCGTACAGAAAGTTAAAAAGAAACAAGTCCATCCTTAATCTTGTATTCTAAGTACTCTCTGGGTTCCACTGTCAGTACAGTACCGAAAGAAGTATATCTTAAATAAGTAATATATAATATAAAAATCTAAAGTTAAAGACAGAATTCAAACTCATGTCATCGCGTTGCGAGAATCCGGTGCTAACCAGTCCAGCACATTTTTGTTGTAGACCATGCTGCTGATATATCTCCATGTCTACTCTTATACTCCATCCGTTCCTAAATATTTATATTTTCCAGATTTCAAATGGACTACCACATACGGATGTGTATGTAGACATATTTTAGAGTTTAGATTCACTCATTTTGCTCCATATGTAGTCACTTGTTGAAATCTCTAAAAAGACAAATATTTAGGAATGTAGGGAGTAGAAAATAGAGTTGGTGATGATGGTGTGCGTGCCATCCTGCAATATAGGCCGTCGGATTTATATCTAATGGATAGGAAGAAAATTATGGCAATTTTGCAAAAATTTACCCACACCCCTCTCCACGTTCGCAAATACGGCCTTCCCTCGTTCATCCTTTTCTCTCACAAGATAAACTACTCATACAAATGCATCTTGATTTTCCGTGCAACGCACGGGCATCTAGCTAGTTTCTTTTAAAATAGTTACTGCGATAATTGGGTTAAAGTGATATATTTTATGTCTACCCCGAATGATTTCGGATTCACTAGTAGTAACAAAGAAAAGGTTGCCTTGTTAATTAACAGAAAACAGGGTGAGAACTATCACATGAGGCCGGTAAAAACGAGGCACACTGGGTTCAGCGTCATCGTCACTACAGTTGTGCGCGCGCGAGAAGTCTACATATCGAGGGGGCTACTGAGCGAGGCACAGAGACACAATGTTCGAGAGAGAAACCAATTGACAGATTACGATCAGATTGAGTTGTCACCCTTCTGCTGTCATTGTTGGGGTGGGGGAGGGGAGGGAGAGAAAGACGTATCGAGAGTGTGCGCGGTAGGCACAGAGGCACAACTAGCGAGTGTGTGTATGTGTGTGTGTGTTTGAAAGAGGAGTAGATAGATTACTATCAAGATCGAGGTGCCGCCCTACTCCTTCGGTGTCGGGTAGTGTGTGTGCGTGTGTGTGTGTTTGAGAGAGAAGCCAGTCGATAGATTAGTATCAAGATCGAGGTGTCACCCTACTCCTTTTGTGTTGGGAAGTGTGTGTGTGTGGTTGTGTGGGTGTGGGTGTGTGTGTCGGGGGGCGGGGGCAGTGACACTTACATATCCCTACTCTTATAAAAAACAGAGTTGGTGATGATGGTGTTCCTGCCATCCTGCAATATAGGCCATTCGATTTATACCCGACGGATAGGAAGGAAACTGTGGCAATTTTGCAAAAATATACCCACACCCCTCTCCGCATTTGCAAATAAGGCATTCCCTCGTTCATCCTTTTCTCCCACAAGATAAACTACTCATACAAATGCATCTTGATGTTCGGTGCAACGCATGGGCATCTTGCTAGTAGGGAGAAGGAGTTTGTGTGACACATATCTAGCTATATTAAGGGATAGGTAGATAGCATTTGTGTGAGGCATACTTAAAGCATCACGAAGATAAACAAAATTGTGTGCATGCAAGTGCCGGAAAAAATGAAGCGAGAAACAATGTGTTGGAGAGAGAGAGAGCAAAATCTCAAAAAAAAAGGTGCTCTCTTGGAATCCCATTGTATGTATTCATATGGTTCCGGAACTCGAGTTAACCTTAGGCATATGTGTGAGAGACATTATTATACTTTGAGACATTAGTGGCTGTGGGTGGGCGGAATTAAAGGGGTGGGCGTGTTCGACAGAGAGAGCGTGTGTGTTTCTGTGTGAGAGACTTGTAGGACGGGGTAGAAAGACGAATTCTAACCTTGACGGAGGGAGAGAAATACACGAAGTGCGCGTGTGTGATTCCGATGACCACAGGGAAATGAGATATGTATGCGTGTGAGAGAGATTGCACAATTCATTCACGTAACACTATCTAGCGATCGTGGATGTGCATCGCTTGAACATAAATCAATATCTACTTCGTATCATGGCCAAAGGTACAATATCAATTCAATGCTATAAAGATTGGACACTCACATATCACATTTTTTCTATTTAAATAAACCTTTTCAGTTGTGCATGCCAAAGTTACAGTGATGTTTCTTCAAACAACCAATGTAGCTATCATGTACATGCACCATTGTTACTCTTGCATTCAAAATCAATAGTCTTGGATGATTTAAGGTTCTATTATGAAGTAATATATGTAATATTCATATATGAATTCAACGGGTACGCAATTTATGAAATGGAGGCTATGTAATCATATGAGGTAACACTTTTAAGTAGCGGACTTCTTTTTGTGTGCCTCTACACTAACACGTCAACGCATTATGTTTAAAGTAAATAACCAATTGCACTAAATTATCTATTTACACGAGAAATACATAGGCTGAGCGTTTGATCCTTTTTTTGTGAACGCGCCACTACACCCGTACGATTGGCCGCGCCCGTGTGAACGTCCAAGTTATCGGCGCATCATCCCGCGTTATTGTCTTTTTTTCTGGGGTGGACACACTAGTTATTAACTGCTGACGCGTGCCCCGTGTACACAGTCTCGCATGACCTTCCCGCTAGCACGGTCCAAAATTAGTTGAAACTGGATACGAACGATCCCGCGGGCGGCAAAATCTCCCGCCTCCTTCTAAAATTTCCGCCACCTTAGTCTTTAGCATGCGAAATTCCCCTTTTGTCCTTGGTGCACGGAGACCAACAGTTACAATACCATCCTCATCTACATAATAGGTCGGGGCTGCTTTGGTAACTTCCGGTTCCCCCCACTACACGGCAACCCCATTTTCTCTCCCCTCCCGCAAAAACGACTAACTGCACAGCACCAGAGCATCTCACATCACGTCGTCCGTACTTCATCGGCCTTTCTCCCCTCCCCTCTCGAAACCCTAGACTACTCATCCACTGGCGTACCAGAGCCCATTCACTGCCAGCGGCGTCCACCTCACCGGATCTGCTTCTGCGGCCGCATCTACCCCTCCTACCTCCCCTAGAAACAAGTAGACTGCTCATCCACCAGTGTACCACAGCCCATTCAGTGCCGGCCTTGTCCACGGCGCCGGATCTGCTTCGCCGGTACTCTCGTCAACTGCAGCGCATCTGCATCGGCTCATCCGTACTCCC
>NC_057814.1:195810832-195812762 GCF_018294505.1 Triticum aestivum
CCGCTTCGCCAACAACATCGTCAACCCCACCGGAGTAGCTTCGCCTATACCATTTTCAACCCTACCAGGGTCGCTTTGCCAACTCACAAGTCCACGGCCTCAGATCCGCTTCCTCGCACCCTCATCCAACCTACCAGAGCAGCTTCTGACGCCCCGTCCACGGCCGCAGATCCGCATCGTCGACACCATCCTTAACCCAACCACCGGAGCAGCTTCACCTACGCCCTCGTCCACGGCCACAGACCGCTTCGCCCACACCGTAGTCCACCCTACCGAAGCCGCTCCAAAACACCCTACTCGACGGTTCTAGATCTCCTTACCGGACCCCGACAGCCAGCGCAGCGTCATCACCCTTGACGTTTCTAACCTGATTCCCACCGTCTGGCAAGATGCCAAGCACCCGCCACAGCCTAGGTACTTGTCACCTTTAAACCCGTCCAGCATCACCTGCCCGATGTACTTCAAATATACTAACAGGTCGCTTTTACCTGTTATGCAGCTGGCAAAAACTACAAGGACGATGTTTCTTCTGGATCTAACAGCTTGGCCAACCAAGATCCTGGACCGAGGCATTGCTATGATCTTGTAAGCGTGTCTCTCTCTTGTATTGTTTTGTGCCTGCCAGCGTGCTTTGCTAGGATTTTTGACCAGTAATCCCTTTGTGCAGACAATGATTTCTACTACTGGCTGCTAAATTAGATATGTAGATGTCATACATGATACTACCTCGTACCTCCGTTCCTAAATATAAGTCTTTCTAGAGATTCCAATATAGACTACATACGGAGCAAAATGAGTGAATCTACACTCGAAAATGCATCTATATACATCTGTATGTGGTCCATACTGGAATCTCTAAATAGACATATATTTAGGAACAGAGGTAGTACATTACACAAAATCGTAGGTGGCATGTAGGAATTCCAGTACACTACATTAGGCTCCCTTAGAGTGCCTGCTAGTCCAGCACACAGAGTCATGGCTAGTTTATGCTACGCACACAATCATTAATTGGTGGTTTAAATATGCGCAATGGATATGCAATGTATTATCATGTAGAGATGTCTGAAATTAGCCGTGCCAACTTGCAGATTGGGTTACACAATGAAAAAGTACAAGATGTATGTGGCAATTTCATGGAACATCACAAAAAAGGAGAGCCAGCGATGAGCCTATACAGTGTGCTATGGTACGTCACTCCTCCATTGCAATCATCGTAACATGTTATTTGTATGTCAGTTCTATTGGCCAAGTTTCTTAGGGACAGTTATTACGAGTTATCCTAAGAAAATAAGCACTTGTGAATATAAGCTCCATGTAATAAGCCAACCAGTTCTTTTCATTGCATTTTCAGCTTATCTTTGGTATGATAAGTGAAAAGTCTATATTGCATTATATTTTTTCATTATGCTGCCCATATGAAAATTAATTTGACTTGCAAACATCATAAATTGAACCCAGTGCAGTAATTAATATGATAGGAAAACATACCATCACTATTTGCTCAAAATGCAAATACAAAGATACCATCTACTTGGCACAATCTACTTTGATCAATGTTTTGCATAGAGATCCCATTGCCTAATTTAAACAAAAATGCATGACCCACATTTAAATGAAGAACAATTATTTATTGAAATTCGATTGTCCAAGTAGCTGGTTATTATCATATAGCAGCACCACCTGAAAGCATCATATAGAAGCAGCAGCAGCTCATAGCAACTCATCATACAGCAGCAGCAGCAGCAGCAGTAGCAGTGTGCAATTCATCATATACCAGCAGCAGCTCATAGCAATTCATCATATAGCAGCAGCAGGAGCAGCTCATAGCAATTCATCATATAGCAGTAGTAGGAGCAGCTCATAGCAATTCATCATATAGCAGCAGCAGGAGCAGCTCATAGCAATTCATCATATAGCATCAGCAGGA